>NC_059113.1:106558964-106900964 GCF_020740685.1 Jaculus jaculus | reverse complement strand
CTTACTCTTCTCTGTCCCCCACTCATTGTTGTTATTATTATCTTGTTTATCATTACTTTTTAAATTTTCTGTGATATCCTTTGCCTGTTTCTTTGGACTTTTCAAATGCTTAATATGTTTACACATCAGGGACCAACTTTTCTTCTCTGGAACAAGTCAAAAAAGACTTTGCAAGATTATTTGAAAGATCATTAAGATGGAAATACAGAGCATGCCTAACATTGCTTATATCTCTCTAGTTTCTAACCTGATAAAGTTCTGAAGAGATGGACTTGTTCTGAGGGTCTGTTCCTGAATCAGAGGTTGCATGTCAGATAGCATCTTGTTTGTCCTTTAGGTACTGCGTTCTAGATAACAGCAGGAAGCAGTCGGTGGGATCAGAGGCTCTGGCATGTGGTGTGAATTAATAGAATGCTATTTTTTGAAACCAGTAGTCCTGGTTTACTTTTCTATTGTATATTTGTTGTTTAATACATGCTTGAAAGCATTTTTCATAATGTTTTTTATCACTGTTAAAATATGACTAGATGTTCTCTTTAATGTTAGACGTGACACATTGTGAGAAAATGATCATATGACAGTAAAAACAATTTTGTCAATCCTTATAGAAAAGTTCTTTGTTAGATCTAATTTACCATAGAACCTGTAGACCTAAATTCAGAAAAGAGGACAGGTTTGCTGCAGCTCTGCGCACGGTACAAAGTCGCACAGCTGAGGTACTGGGCTGTAGATGGGCCTGCCAAGCAAGCGAGGCGACCTGGAATGGGGTTTGCCCGTATGGAGAGAACACTGCTTCCTTCTTTCCATAAAGACAGTGCTTGCCTGCTTAGCACTAGAGTTATTTCCTCTGAGGTAGGCACTTTTCTCAGTTGACCAAAAAAAGTGCAAAAAAGTCTAAACTACTTGCTTTCCTGATATAATATTTGTTTAGAATCCAACTAATCAGAATATTTTTATTTTCAGGAAGAGATATAAAGGAGACCTTGATGTTTCCATTTACTTTATGGCCATTAAAATTCCTGTTTCCATGTCTCAAGTGCCATCCGCTGTGATTGCTAGCCTTTTCTCCTTGAAAGTGATGGAAAGGGACAGAAAGCCGCCTATGTAAGCTGCACCCGCGCAGGGCACACATCGAGAAGCTCACGCGTTGGTGCAGTTAGTGAGCTCTGCCTTCTCCAAGCTTATCATGTACAGTATTAAAATGGAAAACTTTAAAATGAAAATGCATCCCGTTTGTTCTCTTTGGAATTTTTTTCTTGGCATATCCTAATTTAATCTGGCTGGAAGTACAGTGAAACTGGTATACGTAAACTCTCTCGTGAACATTGACCCGCACGTGCTGGCTGCATCTCACTCACATCTGGAGGCTCCTCAGCAGTGTCGTCAGGCGAGCGGGTGGCCGCCCAGCTCTGCGCTGGGGCTGCAGCAACCTGAGGACTTCTGTTCAGAGCCTTCACCCAGCTTGCTGGGCTTACCGCAGAAGTAATCTCGGGATGAGTGGGCGTGAAGCTCAGCTGGACTAATAAAAAGATCACCACATGGGTTTGAGCATGTGGCAAAGAGAAAGATGCCTTCAGGAGACAGGAGGCATGGCTGAAGGTGGGGCTGGGCATCTCAGGACCATGCTGATGTTGGCGTGCGTGCGTGCGTGTGTGTGTGTGTGTGTGTGTGTGTGTGCGTGTGGCGTGTGCGTGCACACGCGGGAGTCACAGGACCCATTCTGGTGGCTGTCACCTCAAACTGTAGCTCAGAAGAACTGCTAAGGAACTTTTTTTTTAATTCCTCTTTTCTGATAAATGAGATTATAGGAGGGCTCTGGAGGTGTCTTGGACAGGATTCTACTTTGAAAGATGAAACCAGGAACTACTGAAGTTGCACACAAGGGTTTAGCACATGTCCTTTACTTTAACGGGAATTTTGGTGAGAACTCTAGAAAATGGTAAATTTATATCCTGGAAAGGAGAAACAGCAGATGTTATTAATTATGTTGGAATTCTCTCTCCCCACCCCCCTCTCTCTCTCACGTATTGTAAGTGTACACGTGCATGTCTATCTTATCAAGTAAGAGGACAACCTCAGTGTTTTCCTTAGGTGCCATCCACCTTTTCTGGAGACAATATGTCAGGTCTGGAACTCACTAACTAGGATAGACTGGCTGGCCCATTAACCCCAGGGACTTCGTGTTTCTACCTTCCTAGCATTGGCTTACAAATGTCTGTCAGCATATCTTTCTCTTACATGAGTTCGAGGGATAGAACTTGAGTCCTCGCTCTTCAACAGCACATGCTCAGGGACTGCGCTGTCTCCTAAAGCCCGTTTGTGGCATTCTTGGTGTTCTGTGAGCAAGAAGTCAACCATATATCTGGAGAGAGGCTTCCCCCCCTCCCAAGTCTCTATAATTTTCCCTGTGTTTTGAGCTGATCTCTTTGTGAATCCATATTAAATCTATTTTCATAGGAGATGAAAAAATGATGCATCTGGAATGACAAAGGATAATGTTTTAAAATGTCCTGACTAGCATACAGATTAAAAACTGTAAATGTTAAAATTTAATTAGCTTATTATTTATGAAGGAAATGGACAGAAGTTGCAATCATTTCAAAGAAGACTATGTCACAAATTTATATGAAATAAGGAATTGTGGAACTAAACCTTCAAATTGGCATTTTTCTTAATCAAATGGAAAAGTTAATTAAACCTCTTCCAGTCAGTCAGAATTCATTTGCACATCTGTTGACAAGAAGCGTTGTCCACTGCCATGAGTTTTCCACCACTGTCAGGTAGTAAAGTATCTTATGAGCCATGAAATACTGAAATCAGATAATCTAGACTTTGTTATAAATAATGAATAATGTTTTCCTGGAAACACCTAGTAATCTCTTTGCCTGTTCTGACACTTACCAAAATTTTAAGTCATGGAATATGATAATCACTGGACATAAATTGTAAGACATACTAAATTTATGAATCCAAAGGAAAATAAATGTCACTAAAGAAAATGAGTAAGACTGGAGAGATGGCTTAGCAGTTAAGGCACTTGCTGGCAAAGCCAAAGGGCCCAGGTGTGATTTCCCAGTGCACACGTAAAGCAGATGCAAAAGGTGGCACCAATGTCTGGAGTTCTTTTACAGCAGTAGCAAGAGGCCCTGATACACTCTTTCTCTATATCAAATAAATAAGTAAATTAATAAATTAAAGTATTTTAAAAATAAAATAAAATATTGTTAGGCTATCACATAGTTTTGAATTAGTTTAAATATATGCACATGTATAAAATAGTCCTGTGAATATTAATCTATGTCAACTTCAAAGAAATTTGCATCACTGTAAACAGCAATCTAAAGAAGGAAGTGAGGGTTAGAGAGATAGCTTAGCAGTTAAGGCGCTTGATTGTGAAGTATAAGGACCCAGATTTGATTCTTTAGTACCCATCTAAGCCAGATTCACAAGATGGTCTGGAGTTCATTTGCAGTGGCTAGTTGCCCTGAAGTGCCTATTCTCTCTCTCTCTCTCAAATAAATACATAAAATATTCTTAAAAAGAAGGAAATGAAAAAGTTTATATGGAGCATATATACAACTGTCTTGCCTATTAGTATCTGAATAAAGAATGTCACCAAACTACAAAGACAGACAAGCTCCCCCCCTTCATACCTGGGGTTGTCCTTCGTTGAGGTCACAAGTTTTCAGTATCTAGCCATCCGATTTAGCTGCATCCTTTCTTTCACTTTTCTACTGATAACTATTAAAAGGATGATAAATATTTAATCTTTTTGAATTCTCATTTTGTATTTGTTCCTTAATACATTATGAAATATACTCCATTTGCTATTTTTTAAATTTTTATTTATTTATTTGAGAGCAACAGAGAGAGAAAGAGGGAGAGAGGGAGAGAGAGAGAGAATGCGCAGGCCAGGGCCTCCAGCCACTGCAAACGAACTCCAATGCATGAGCCCCCTTGTGCATCTTGCTAACGAGGGCCCTGGGGAATTGAGCCTCAAACCCGGGTCCTTAGACTTCACAGGCAAGCGCTTAACCACTAAGCCATCCCTACAGCCCCTACTCACTAATTTTTTAAAGTCATCAGTTATGACGAATATAAAATTTCTAGCTTTGTTTTTTTTATGTTAGCTCATTGGGAAATATCCTCCTTCCTCCCACTGTCTTTCCATTGAGGTTGGTGGTCTTCTCCTCATACCTCCTCATGGTTCACCTGTTTCCCGTCAGGTACTTTATGCGTGTGCAGTATGAGTTCTGATTTCTCCATCTGCAGTAAAAATGATGGCATCTTCTAGAGATCATGACTATCTTCATCTCCTTTTTAAAAGTACTCCATGAACAGCTTTACTGAGTATAAATAAAACTTGATTGCAAAGTATTAAGTGGAAGGAAACATCAAATTCTCATGGTCATAGCAATAGTCTGAAATTAGAAGAGTTATGGCCAGTGTGTAAAACTCTTTTTGACCTGGGTACAAAACTGATCCCAGACCAAGGAGCAACAGTGAGAGGAAAAGTTCTGGGGTGAACTTGGCTTAGAACCTCTTCTCATTTGTTTAGCTTTTCTGGTTTTACTTAACATACACTCTGTCTCTCTACCTCTATCTATTAAGTTAAACATGACCCTTTGTAGCTCCACAACCTTGAACAAGTTACTTATGTATGCACTTGTTTATCATCTATAAAACGAGGCTAACAACCTTACCTTTCTTTCCAGGTCGTTGACGTCAGCATTTATAAAATGACTTAATACGTATAAAGTTGCTGGAACACAGGGGACCAGCACTACGGATGCCTATTGATTGCTGAGAGAAATTTTGACAAATGTGCTTATTAAATATGTGAATTTTATAATGGATTATGCAATTTTATAATGCTATTAGACATTTACATAGGCCGTGAATGCTTGACCTGTGATCCTCTTATGTTATTTTCTTTGGGTTGCCAGAACCCACTCGTATGCATGGAATTTGTGAGAAATAGACAGCAATTTGGAAGATGAAAACATTAGTGGGGATCTTTTCGTTTAGATAAAACAATAACAAGATGATAGTCACAACCCACCAAATTTAAGTATTAATTAAAATGCTTCCAATTCTCATCAACCCTTTCCCTTCCACTTCTCATGGCATTCTGATCTCTCGTGGTCTACCCCTTGGCACGCAAGAGAAATCAAGGCAGTACCGAGGGAGGGTACTACATGGCAATCCAAGACACGCTGCTGAGAGGGTCTTCCATCCTTTTGCTCTTCATTAGCGACATGCTCCTTGGCTTCTTCACACTTACTTGTGCATGACACACACATCTCACGTGGTCTGTGCTGCTCTCACACAGTGTTGGCTGTCACTCTCAACTTGACAATTTTTCTGTTTCGGCAGTGAGTTCTTAGCTATTATGAAAACATAGTTTGGTTATTATTTTCCAATGGGAACAGATAATGTAACATTGACTTAATCAGCAGCACCAAGTTTATGTTTTGCTTGCCAAAATAAAGAACTTCTTGATACATCTGGCAAACACTCAAATAGTTATTTTCCTGTCTGTGAACGTAGCTACTCATCTCTCATCTCTGGAGAGATTGTTTTCCATCTTGTCTTGGAAGAGAATGAAACTTCAAATACTGTTTTCAACCCTAGGCTTCTCAGATATATATATATTAAACCTGTTTAGAGATCTTTTAAATTGTACATTCTGCCAAATCCTAATTTGTCGAAATCAGCTGCAATAATAGAGCTATTTTTAAAAGCTAAAAACATTCTGTGAAAAAGTCTCAGCTAATATAATACCCACAGCTTCATTTGTAAATTGCACTATTCATCATATTTTACAATGTATTTTATATTTCACTTGTCATCAGCAGTACACATTAAATTTAAATATGCTATTTTTACAGCCCCCATCATGGGAACATGGGAAGTAAATCCTGTATAAAATAATTATGTGTTGACGTTCGTGGTGGCACACACCTTTAATCCCAGCACTTGGGAAGCTGAGGTAGGAGGATTGCCATGAGTTTGAGGCCACTCTGAGACTACATAGCAAATTTCAGGTCAGCCTTGGTTAGAGTGAGACCCTACATCAAAAAAATTGAAAAACCAAAATAATAGTAATAAGCAATAATCATAATATAATAAAAATGTGAAGATGTCAGAGAAATTGTATTAGACTTTATTTTGTTGTAATTTTTAAAGACATTAAGCCAAATAACTCTTTGAACTAATTACAATGTTCCCATTATAGTACGTTTTACACATGGAAGATATGGAAAATGTATAATACAGGTTTACTTCAATAAACTTCTATTTTAGCTTGGAGATGAGACTTGAAATGTTAAAACTTCAAAATCCAAAATGCAGTCAAGCATGGCAGTGCCCTTCATCAATCCCAACATCTCAAAGGGTGAGGTAGGAAGGGTTATCCTGATGCTACAGAGTGAGTTCAAGGTCAGCCGGGGCTAGAGTGAGACCCTGCTTCCAAAGAACGAGAAAAAAAATGCAAAATGTAAACATGTATATGGTGGTATTTGGAAAGGCTTTTATTAGAAAATGCTAATTGGAGCAGAGTGCCGTCAAGAATAGTGGCAAACAAGAATATACAATGCTAAGTGTAGACAGAGTGAAAGCTAGACACGATCATCTCTTCAAAACAGCTCCAAATGTTTAAAGCATGTTTCAGTTAATCTGGCACAATGTGGCACAATCATTTGGAGCAAGATGCAGCTGAGTTTAATCAAGTACAGGATATATTCAAGTGCATTGTCATCAATTGCCTGGGGCAGTTCAGTTCACGCACCTGCACCTCATGTTTTGCGTCTGCAAGACTATCCTGGTGGAGATATACTAGTGAGATTAAAACAGAGACAGTTTAAATCTGCAGCCATTGCTATCATGTCATTCTATGTCTCTCAAAGCAATAATGTCTTTCTCACAGAGAAACCACAATAAATATGCTCTTATAAGATAGCATAGAAAAAATTTCTATTTTTTATTCCTTGTCCATGTTGTAAAATATGCAAAGTTGGAGAGTAAAAATTATGTATCATGCATTTTCGACATGATACCAGCTTCTAAGTATTAATAAAATAATTTATCTTTAATGGAATACTTTGGTAGTAACCTAGTTCTTTTGTTACAGGAGATAACTGTATGGCCATTGAATACAGCAAGATGAAAAGCATGCTTATAGATTTACAGACTCAAAAGCACATTGCACAAGGAAACGAAAGTCTGACTGCTGAAGATGCATCTCGGAGGAAGCTTTTGGTGGATGAAATGTTTAAGTATTTTGATGCAGACAATAATGGACTCGTAGATATTAATGAACTAACTCAGGTATGGTTAATAATCATCAAGATTACTTAAATATTGTGTGCGGACTATTTTTACATTTGTCAGAACTCACTTTAATATATTTATATATATATTTAATTTGGCTTATCAAAAATGTGAGGCTGGACAAATTGTATGCAGGCATGTTTGTAATCCTAGCACTTGGGAGGCAGGCAGGAGGATGGTGAGTATGAGGCCACCTTGGACTATGTAATAAGCACTATTTTTAAAAGCCAAAGACTGGGACTGTAATTTAGTGTTAAAAGTGCTAGCCTAGCTTATAAGACCCTAGAATTGATTCCCATGATGGTAAAGGGAAAGCAAAAGTTTCTTTTTTTCTACTGTAACATCAACATTTATATTGAACAATAGTCTTAAAAGAGGTATCTACTTTTGGTAGATTCTGTACATAAATACATAAAATACAAAAATAACTTTCTTTGAATTTATGAGAGTTCTCCCAATTTATTCTGGGGTCTGTATAATATTTAATTTTCATGAATCAGCCAAAGCCCACCCCTTGCAGTGCTGAAACACTCCATAAATAGCAAGTGTGCATGTGGCCCATGCAACGGTATAGGTCAGTGCTTTCTGCTGATGTGGACTCACAGATGGACCCTGCACTTGTAACCAACCAGGGGTCACTTGGAACATGGTACTTCCGGTATGCAGTATTTCAGGATTATCTCTGGTTCCAGTATCTTTGTCTGGTTTTGGTTTGTGCATTATACAGCCCTCATAAAGTGTTTGGAAGTACTAGGTTTCTGTCTTGTGAAATAAATTTGGTATAACTTATTTTTAAATGTTGGTAGAACCTGGAACTCTGTGTTTAGGAAGGTTATTAAATGCTGATGTAATTTCTTTATTAGATGTAGTTGAGTGTTTACGTCTCCAGTGAAGCTTGGCAAACTATATTCTTCAAGAATTTGTTGGGTGTGGTGGTGCACACCTTTAATCCCAGCACCCAGGGGCAGAGGTAGGAGGATCACTGTGAGATCACTGTGAGTTCGAGGCCACCCTGAGACTACCTAGTGAATTCAAGGTCTGCCTGGGCTAGAGTGAGAGACCTTACTTCAGAAAAACAAACAGAAAAGAATGGATCCATTTTCCTAGGAGATGTATATATGTATATGTATATATATATATACATATATATATATATATATATATATATATATATATATATATACATCTCCTAGGAAGAAATATATATATATTTATAATGAGTTGCTCAGCATTTCTTCATTTATATTTTTCATTTCTATAGGATCTTCAATAAAATTCCCTCAAATACCCCTTGCCATAGAAATCACTTCTTCCACTCATGGGAGTGTTAGTATTTCATCTATAACAGAAAAAAGATTTTCATGGACATGCTTCAAAACATAAGTTTGACCAATTATTTACCAGTTTCTGTTTCTTTAAACCCCTTTATATGAGCTGGAGAGATCGCTCAATTAGTAAAATGATTGCTTTGCAAGTGTGACGATCTGAGTTTGATCCCTAACCCCATGGAAATGCCAGTTATATTCCAACTCTGGGGAGGCAGAGAAAGGTGGATCTCTGAAGCTTGATGTCCACTCAGTGTAACCTAACTGCCAAGCTCCAGGCCAGGGACAGAGTCTGTCTTTAAAAGAAGTATGCCTGTGAATGACACTTGGGGTAGTCCTGAGGCTTCTATACACCCGTGCATGTACACTTATCTATACCCATGCCCACATGCCTGTACACATATGCACACATGTGTAACAAACATAAAAACCCAAATGCAAAGAGATGTCAAATAGTATGATCATTATTTCATATAATTTTATTGTTAAGCTTAATACTATATAATAAAGTCAAACAAAAATAAGAATATATGATGGGCTGAAGAGATGGCCTAATGGGTTAGACATTTGCTTACAAACCCTAACAGTCTGAGGTCAATTCCCCAGTGCCCATGTAAAGCCAGATGCACAGAGTGGCACATGCATCTGAAGTTCATTTGCAGTGGCAAGGCGTTGATGCACCCATTCTCTCTCTCTCTCTCTTTCTCTCTCCCTCCCTCCCCATTCCCTCCTTGAAAATAAATAAATAAAATAACTATGGATATATAAACAATCCATAAAGGACATGCTTCTCTACTCAGTAATTAAAACACAATAAGAGTTTGGATCAAAGTACTCTGCATAAGGGTATAATGTGCTCACAGAAGCCACAGGTTATTAACCTAAATCCCAGTGCCAGGGATCAGATGGCTCCCTATGAGCTGTTGGTCAAGGATGCTACTAAGCCCCCTCCAATATTTAAAAGAAACATAACATAGGCCATTATTACCATAGGATATGATACATAATTCTAAGATATGGCCAGTTATAAGTAAAAAGTGAATGAATATAAGTGTCTGTGAGGTTTTATGATGGCAGAGTGGTATCTAGGTGTACATGTTATGTTCTATTGTTATGAAAAATAATGAAGAGATACTCCAGAGTTTCCTTTCATATTTTCAAGTAAATTAACATATAGAGCCTACTCTTAATGAAGGAAGAGATGTAATAAAAAGCAGCAATTGAGGGCAAGATTACAGTCAACAACTTGAGTGTATCAGACTTAACAGCTTATTATAGCAAGAAAAATCTTTGCGACAATGGTGAACTAGCCAGTTGCATATACTGACCTTATTCAATCCCTCAGTGTACCACTCAAGTTCAGAATGAATGTCAATATTTAATCCTTCATTCTAACACTTGCTTTGGTATATAGAACATATCTAATAATAAAATGCTAATTTATTACAACATGAAACATTTAATGGAAAAATATTTTAAGTTGATAAAATACTAGATATCATTGACATCTGAAGGTTGAGAAAAATTAAAAGGGGAGCACTAAGGACATATCAGTAAATACTAGGACAGAGTATTCCTTTCAAATAGGAGGTTTCAGAAGACAAAGAGAAAAGTGGCCCAAAGGGAGGAAGTCCCATAACACTTGCACATTGTCTTTTTATTTATGAACGTCACACAGTGGTTAGAATTCTGACTTTGGATCCAAGTTCAAATCCTGTCTCTACTACTTGGTAGTGCTATAATCTTTGACAAGTTTCTTAATTTCTCAGTATTTACTTTACTTTCTCTACTGCTGAATTTTCAGTGGCAATACTAATTAGCACTTAAATTTGACATTAATGATTTGAGTATGTAAGCTTGTAGATATGAGTTAGAATCTGTAAGGCTTCCCAGAAGCATGGCAGTCACACAGAAAGCATGATGATAGCTATAATAACACTTTCAGCGGCCAGCTGTGAGGATGTGGTGGGCTGCTAATGGAGATGGAGTCCACCTGTGCTTGAATGAGTGGGTGTTGATGGACCAGTATTTCCATTGTGCTTGACCTTGGCATCACTAACGCCTACACTTGAGTGGGGGTTAAACAAATCAAATACAATTAGAAGCTGTTAAACCTCTGTAATCAGCTTGGTTTGTAGCATGTAAAACATTTTAATAGCAGCTTTAACAATGAAAAACTATTAGGCAAAAAATAGTTTATTCTAAAAAGTTGTAAAAGATGACAGCATAGTCTTTCCTTTGGTCATCTCCCTAAAGGTCCCATTTAACCTTCCCAGAGAGCTAGCCTTACTGGAACTCAAACGCTGGAATTCTGCCCCAGAGACAAGTCAATACTGCATCCTGCAACCACTGAGATCTTGAGTTCTGGACTACATGATGTTCATTTGTAATATTGCACAAAATATCAAATTTTATTTTAATATACTTACATATGTTAGGCTAAATTGCCTCAAACTTGTTCTATTTTTTTAAAATTAAAATTTAGGTATTTTATTTATTTATTTATGAGGAGGGAGAGACTGAGACAAGAGAGAGAGGGACAATGAGCATTTACAGGGCTCTGCCAATGTACTCCAGATGCTTGTGCCTCGTGGTGCATCTAGCTTGATATGGGCACCGGGAAAAAAAAAAACCCACACCATCAGGCTTTGCAGGCAAGCACCTTTAATCACTGAGCCATCTGCCCAACCATATATATCATTTAATATATATTGCCACAGAATGTGTATATACATTCATATATGTTCACAGTTGACTATAGATAACCAAAACCCTGGGAAGCAAAATGTGGGCGAAAGAGAAGTAAGTGGTGTCAGGAGATATCTGCTCCCCGTGATAGGACGAAAGAACATGTTGCAGACTTGGAAGAATGGAAGCTTTAGTTTTACCTCAGCAGCACAAGTGGGGTACTGGAAATGACACTTGGAGAATTTCTGGCATTTACCCACTTGATGGAGTAACACCTAAAGCATGTGGGCAAGGACACGGTGGTCTTTGCTCACAGAGGAACCTGTATTCTGAGCTTAAGTAAGCAGAAGCATTGAATCTATTAGTTTACATTTTTTTCCATTTAGACTCTTTCATCTTAAAAAGATGACTCACATTAGAAATGAATATTATAAGGAGGTGTTTCCCTAATGGGCACACATGCCAACTCTATTAAAATAACAGAAAAAACTATTTATTCACAGGACTTAGATTATTGTGTTGCATAAAGTTGAATTAACACACTATTTGTGCAATGACAATCACATATGAATACATTTACAAAATTAAATATAAAGCAAAATAAATCAGGGAAATCTTTTCAAACTAACAAATTAGAGATGACAATTATGACTTCAAATATTTGCAAAAATAAGTACATGTCTTACAAATGATTGAATTGTCTGTTATGTAGGGTGAGTTAATCTTTTTTAATTGTCTAAGGCTATTGCAGCTTTAGATTAAAAATTCTAATCTATTCAACATGTTTATTTACCATGAGATTAGTAAGAAGAATTGTTCCGAAGGGATGTTTCACTGGTAACAGACTAAGTCCAAATGGTAAGCCCTTCTGCGGATCCATGGGTGGGTGTGTGTGGAGTCTCAGGAAACGTCATAGCAGTTGATCTCATTAAACATGGGAGACTAAGATGTGCAAGGGGATTTTCCAAACTGTCCTTGAAAGGATAATGGATAATTACATTTGTATTTAAAATTTCATAATTTGTTATTTATGCAAACAGCATCTAAACCAGGTGTTTGATGTAAGGTGCCGTTATTAATTTCAATATGTGTCCTGGTAGCATTGGACATTTCCCTGTAACAGTGGTCCTGATAAAGCTCTCAACTGAGGGCTTACATTCAAATCAAGGTTACAATTAAAAACAGTGTATTTGGTTTTATTTAAAAATATTTAGTTTTGCCGGGTGTGGTGGCGCATGCCTTTAATCCCAGCACTTGGGAGGCAGAGGTAGGAGGATTGCCATGAGTTCAAGGCCACCCTGAGACTCCATAGTGAATTTCAGGCCAGCCTGGGCTAGAGTGAGACCCTACCTCGAAAAACCAAAAAAAAATTTAGTTATTATTATTATTATTATTATTATTATTTTGAGGTAGGGTCCTGCTCTAGCCTAGGTTGACCTGAAATTCACTAGGTAGTCTCAGGGTGGCTTCGAACTCACAGTGAGCCTCCTACCTCTGCCTCCTGAGTGCTGGGTTTAAAGGCGTGCACCACCATGCCCGGCTAAGTTTTTATTATATATATTATATAATATGTATATGTAATGAATTTATATATATATAAATTGTTTTAATATGCACATAACAATAGAAACACTTCAATATTTCAGTTTAGGACATTTTTCTTTGCATGTATATGTGTGTATTGTGTGTGTGGAGGGTGACGGAAGTTGAAGATGTGAGAACTCTAGATAAAGTTGTTTGTGAGCTGCCTCACAAGGTGGAAACCCGAGCAGATAATCACACAGCCCAGAGGGGTGATTGTCTTTTTATTAGGCAAAATATATCAGCTTAATTTCCAGGTTATAGGTGAAGGTTCAAATAGCACGAGCTAATTAAGTGAGTACATCTCAGGGAGGCATATCTACTTATTGTCAAGGTTATAGACAAGAGGTAGGTAAATAACTAGGGAGCTTAGAGAGAGTAGACCTGGAGATTGTTTCTAAAAGCTAATCATCAAAGGAGTTCATAAGGGCTCATTCCACTTAAAGAGAAGATAGGGAAGAGTTAGAGCTAGGGTTGCTGTGCCTCATGTGGGGCCAGAGGAGAGTTAGTATGGCCAATGACCCAGCCTTATTCAGCAGAACAGAACAGCAGAGAGTAGATGATGATGGCATTGTAAGATTGATGATATGCGTCTATTGCTGGACATTAGCACCGGGTCAGTAAAGCAGGTGGGGCCCAGGGTCTTTTGTCACTGAAAATGCTTGTGCTACTGTTCGCACTTTTACTCAGGCTGCCAGACTTTGTAAGCCAGTGATCACTGACCTATCTCCCCAGCCCAATTTAGGAATTTTTATTTCAAGCATTTTTGTAGCATCTTTCCTTTAAAATGTTAAAATTCTTTTAAAAAGTTGCATCAGTGAGTAAAATAGTAATATTAAATTTTTTTTTGTCATCTCCAGTCATTTTAACAAACAAGTTTTCAAGTTGTTTTTAAAAAGAGGAAGGGGAGGAATGACAACCTTGTGGCCATGTGGGAAGACGCAGCACACGCATGCTTCTGTGTCCTTCCTTCTCCTCCCTTCCAAACCCGTGTTCCTGAGCAAGCTCGTCATAGGCACAGCAGCCATGGTAAAATTAGAGGCCAGTGCCCCTCTGTCCTAAAGAGGCCTCTTCAGACATTTCATGGAGCCACAGAGGTGTCACAGATGGCATAACTGACTTCTCCGATCAGCTATTTTGTGGACTATTTTGCAGCTACGTGCTAGTAAAAGGAGTGAAAAAAAAAATGACCATAGATTAATGCTTCTATCATCCATGGTCAGAGGAGCTTCATTTTGCATTGATTACTGGGGGAGTCAAATCTCGTAACAGTGCTGGGCAGTGACTGATGAGTGTCCGCAGTAAACGGAACATCTCTGTCATGTCCTGTGTGCTCAGTGGGTACTACAGCAGAGCTGGCAGGAAGTGTGGGGATGGGGAAGAGCTTTGGGAAGTTGTCTTCTGCACACGAAATGGACATCGCAGTCATTACATCACAGCAGCTATTGCCACCAGTATAGTATGGAACTTATCAACCTTTCAGCATATTGGGCAAAAATAACTTAAGATGACATCAAAATAAAAAAGCACTATTGGGGAAGAAGATGAGGTTCAGTGGGAGATATCTAGGGGATGAGGGAGGCACAAGAAAATAATTGGAGAAAATTATGATCAAAATTCTATGTATGTATAAAATTGTCAATAAAGTTTTTTTTTTAAAAAAATGGAGCTACCTCCTTTTATTTATTTATTTATTAGAGTCAGAGAGAGAGAGGGAAAGATAGAGAGGGATAGGGAGAGTGAGAATGGGCACACCAGGGTTTCCAGCCACTGCAAATGAACTCCAGAAGCATGCACCCCGTTGTGCATCTGGCTAATGTGGGTCCTGGGAAATTGACCCTGGGTTCTTTGGCTTTTCCAGCAAGCACCTTAACCATTAAGCCATTCCAGCAACACCAATAAAGTTTTTTAAAGTAAGTATATGTAACAATTAGCAAAGAAATAAAAATCTGTTTTCCTTGTCTAATACATGAGTTTAATTTTAGTTGCATATTAAAATGAGAATATGAGGCAATTAATAACACACATTTCAAGCATTTCAAGTCGGTTTCATCTGTGTTTTGACAATTAATTTGGGAATATAAGTTGCAAAAATATTATTAAAATACATGATCAAACTCTAGTTACACTGTACTCCAAATACTATCCAATTCCAGCAATGAGATCTTTAGGAAAATACATGAGACAAGGCCAAAGCATGACCCCGCCCCCATCCCCCAGATAAAGTCATTTCTGCCATCTCACCCAAAACAGATGGACAGTTACATATATCTGTTGCTTTCTTATATTTTAAAAATTTATCTCCAAGGAGAGAAAGAGGGAAAAACAAATATGGGTGCACCAAGGCTTCTTGCCACTGCAATCAAAGGGCAGACACATGCACCTCTTTGTGCATCTGGCTTTACGTGGGTGCTGGAAAACTGAAGTTAGGCTGTCAGGCTTTGCAAGGAAGAGCCTTTAACCACTGGACAATCTTCTCAGCCCATCTTTGGCTTTCTTAGTGGAAAGCCAGCGTTTGTTGTTGCAGTAGGCTCCCTATAGGGGAGATGTCTCAGATGCTAAGTAGTTTTGTTCATCCCTCCAAAGAGGCTCTGCCGAGTGCACACAGCATGGATGGCATCTCTTCATAAGGAACAGACTCTGTAGAGCTTACACCCTATGCATGGCATCACTTTATTAGCAACAGCCAAACCAGTTAAACCATTGCATTTTCCCTTTCCAAGTCTGCAAATATCAACTTAGCCAACAGCAATTTAATGCTCTACAGAGAATAGACAACTCCGTATACTGTGGGTGGCTTCTATAAACATGATTAAATGTCACTGTTAGGTAGCTAGGCAGGGTTGTGGGGGCTCTAGTGACCTAAGTTCTGAGTCTCATCTTCAGAGAGAGCTCATCAGTCACACTCACTTTGATTTGGGTCCCCAAACCTTCAACAACCAGGTGCTCCCAAAGTGGTAAAGACATAGTTCAAATCATCTAAGGTCCTTCGTGAGCAGAATGGGCAGTTTGGCACTTACACGACCAAGTATGTGCAGGATGCTCTGCGTCACAAAAAGGAAGTGTAGTCACTTGTGAGCACACGTCACGTGCACACGCTGGTGCCTGACACCCGCGGTGGGTTACTT
Organism: Jaculus jaculus; assembly: GCF_020740685.1. Taxonomy (NCBI): domain Eukaryota; kingdom Metazoa; phylum Chordata; class Mammalia; order Rodentia; family Dipodidae; genus Jaculus; species Jaculus jaculus. Next base: position 106,884,910 of record NC_059113.1, on the reverse strand, counting down.
GGTGCTGAAAATCCATCAAGATTAGTTGTGTTAACCAACCATTTCTGGCATATCCTATGGGGTAAATATTATACCTGTGCTGGGGTGTGTAATGTTCACATTTATCTACTAATTTAAAAAATGAGATGATTTGCCATCAGTCAGAGAGCTGTAAAGCAGCATTCACAAGACCTGAATATAGAACCAGCTGACTCCAGAGATTGTGGCTTTGTCTATGCTGAATTACTGATAAGTGAAACATGGGGGTGCTCGGCTTTGAGCAGTGGGGATTTCTACTGCCTGTGTGTGTGGTAGAAAGTGCGCCATGGCCATATGCAGCTATGTGGGGGCATGCTGTGGATAGGGAGGTTTGTGAGAACGTGGGGGCCTGTTTCATGACCAGTGGTAGTTACAACAAGTCAAGTGGAGCAGGGCGGGGCGCAGAGCGGGCCACCTGGTCATGGCTTTTCTGCAGCGTGCTTGGGAACCCTTTATTATCAACCCATGCCCTAAAGTTCATTTTTCACAGATAACGTGAGGAAGAAATTTGCCACAACATGCCCCCTGCTTATGTTAGGACAGAACGCTGTTTTACTTTGTACAATTTACTGAGACACTACATGATTCCTATGTAAAGCTATTTCCTCAGGTTGGTATAAATGAAAAAAAAAAATGTGAATTAAATAGAAAATGTTTCATTCATTGAGTTCAATTGTGAGTCTTTTTTTTTAATTTGGAAATTTGAACAACATTCTAAGTGCTTATCTCTTAACCCAATAACTGTCAACATAATAGCTAAAAAATAATTGTTTAAGAGCTAATAACCCAACCTATCTGTCACAGATTTACCTCTTTTTCCTCCTTCAGATTTGAAGTGATGTGTGCTGTGGTTATTACTGACAGCTAATATTCTATACAGACTTGTCAAGACATCCTCATAGAGTTTTATTGTAATGTGCTTGTCAGGTGATCAAGCAGGAAGAGCTGGGCAGAGACCTCTCTGGCTGCACCCTGTACGATCTCCTGAAGTTCGACGACTTCAACGGGGACAAGCACCTGGCGCTTGAAGAACTTTACAGAGCGTTCCGTGAGTACCGGGTTCAGCCTCCAGTGTCCGTAGTGTCCCTCTGTTCTTTTCCTTGCTGCCCGACGCAGTGTGGTGTGTGTGCTCGCTGTCCACCTAGCGCTGCCCCTTAGGAGAGATCACACGGTTAGGAGAGGGTGAGTTCACAGAGCATACGCAAAGCTGCAGGGTTTCAAAGTCCACAGTCGGAAACGCTCCTAGCGACGCTGGCTCAATAAGCCGGCTTCCTAGAGCTGCCCCCAGCCCTGACCTGCGGCCAGCGCCCTGCACCAGACGTGGTCAGCTGACGTTTGCGGAGACACTGGCATCGCACCAGGACAGCCAGGGCCTGGGCCGAGCGGCTGGCCACTCTTGAAGCATGGCTGCTCTTAGCAGTGCCCTTTCTGCCCCTGGAACTAAACAGTCATATTCGTGTTAAGGTATATTGAAATCATTTTTATTTGCTTGGGTTACCTTATTATTTTAAAATTGACTGACTGTGCTTCATGAAAGACAATTATGAAAATTACTTCAGTCAATAATAAGTTTCCGGAAAGATTTTTTTTCTTCAAAAATTTAATGATAAAATCAAAAATTATTCAATGACAGTGCCAATCGCTTAGAGGGCATGCCGTTCTACGTAGTGCTGAGCCACGGAGGGTGTTAATGTCCTTCACAGTCTCACCAGGCAGTCTTTCCATGCTGTTGCCGTTTCTCTGCTACCCTTCTAATCACACCACACATCAAGCTCTATAGTGATCCCGCAGAGGAAGAAAATGGACTTGTACAGATTGTACATGAGCTACCAATATACTAGTAATATTGCAATGTGAGATTTTTTTTTTTTTTTTTTTGAGGCAGGGTCTCACTCTAGCCCACACTGACCTGGAATTCACTGTGCAGTCTCAGGGTGGCCTCGACCTCTCAGGGATCCTCCCACCTCTGCCTCCTGAGGATTAAAGGCGTGTGCCACTGTGCTTGGCACAACATCAGTTTTAAACACATCTATATTTTTCATTGTTTTTTTTTGTGAAGTTTACTGACAGACTTTAATGGCATGTTTTAGAAGATGCCTAGTGAAAATATACTTAGAAACACAAGTAGAGATTTATAGTAATTATGGGAAAGCCATCTGTCAAAACTCATGTATTACGTATCTTCGTGTAGAAAAGGCTATATATAGGTGGTCAGTGTGACTTAAATTTAAGTTCCCTTACCTTTTGCCACATAAAATCTCAGGCACACAATAAATTATGTTATAATAATAATAGATAATATATTATAATTATGGTTATTCTAAGAATAAAAATTTAGGCTGTTTTTGACTTCTGGAATATATTCTTTCATACAATTTCTAAATAGAAGCTAGAAAACCTTGACACTTTCTATGTAAATACTCAGGAGAAAAAGCTAAGTCCAGAGGAATGAAGCAACTAGAAATAAAGACAGACAGATTTCTTGAGTTGTAGTTGCTCATTCTTTCTGATACAGTACAAAATGGAAGTGACAAAGGATAATTTGCTAACAGGAAAAGTTAGTGATTAGAAATTGCACACATTGAATCTTACTGCACCATTCTGGTGCTCCTGTAGTAAGTAGCTGGATTGCTTTTACTTTCCTCTGCTCATAAGATAAATGGTCTCAAGTAATTTCCCAAGGGCATTGGATAAGCAATCATTGTTAATTTTTCCTTCAAAATGTTTAGCGTGTCCTCAGTATGAGCATCGGCTATTCCCTTTCATGCCTACTGGTATTTGAAGACTTGGAAATCTAGATAACAGAAATAGAAAGGTGTCTATGCTTAGAGAAAACGCCACGTTCTCCAATCACTGGCATGTGCCTTTACCGCTGCACTTTGTTCTCAGGAATATTTTCAGTCCTATACCTATACCTTATATTCCATAAGTTCCTTCCAGAATTAAAATGAGTTATTTTATGCATGGTAATGTTACATTTCTTTCCAGCTAAAATTAAATCAAAATGTTAGATTAAGTGTGAATTACACAAAATCCTTTTCTTTTTTATGATTTCAATCTGTAGGATGTCTTTTTTTTTTTTTTTAAATCAGACAAGCTCATCATGCACACAAGCCATTTAGTTTCAGAAGCAATATTCAAATAAGCTTCTATTACACTTAATTGTGAAATCAGACGAAATTTTCAGCTGATCTTACATGATTATTGAGTTTAAGAATGAATTGTTTTCATTTGATTTCCTAGATAACTGTGAATGATATAATTGCATACATAGTCATAGAAATGTATATTTATTTTAAAATGCTCTCAATGTATATTACTTCCTGAGTTTAATCACAATCAGCCTCGACTATGTCACTAAAGTACAAAACTACATGGAATGAGGAGCTTGGATAACAGGAGAGAATTGTGCGATCTTGATAATTCTTTTTCTTTTTTTTTTTTTTTTTTTTTGGTTTTTCGAGGTAGGGTCTCACTCTAGCACAAGCTGACCTGGAATTCACTATTGTAGTCTCAGGAAGTCCTCAAACTCATGGTGATCCTCCTACCTCTGTGTCTCGAGTGCTGAGATTAAAGGCATGTGCCACCATGCCCGGCTTTTGCTAAATTTTTATACATGTAGTTCCCTCAGACTAACACATTTTAAAATGTTCAGTAGTTTAGAATGCTTAACTTGTATGTGCGTGAGGTGTGTGTGTGTGTGCAGTGCATGCTGGGTATGTGTGTTCACATGTGTGCAGTCACATGTATATGCAGATGAAAGAACATGTGGAAGCCACAGGCTGACTTTGATTTCTTTCAAGATTACTCTTGATCTTGTTCTCCAAAGCCGAGTCTAGTTAGCCAGTTTGTTATGGGGAATGTCCTGTCCCTGCCTCCCAAATACTGGAGTTACAAGCAGGTCATTATGACCATGTGGCATTTGCATGGGTGCAGAGAATCCAAATCCCTTCTTATGTGGCAAGTACATTATCTACTGATCCATCTCCCAGTCCCCAGAGTGTGCGACTTATAATGTCACAACTAAGTTAACGTCTAGTATTTCAACATGATCTTCATACATGAAAGAATTCAAAGGAAGGTATGTTTCTGTGGGATGCAGGTGTTTGTGAAAATAGTATATCAGCTGCAAACACACATGTACACTTATTGTGTGCTGGCTCTGTTGCTGTCTGTTCTTATAGATGAGACAACTAAGGTTTAAGGATACTAAAAACGTTAGAAACATAAGGTAGTGGAATCACATAGCTATTCATTATTAGATTCAAAATATCATTGCTTTTTACATAAAATACTTTTTAATGGAATATAGATTTGATAATGACATTATAAAGAAAAAATATTTTTCTATGAAATCACAATTGCTATACTAAAATATTACTTATTGGAATCATTCATGCAACAATAAAATGGATATTACATTAACCTTTGTGGATATTAGATCATTAGAATAGGAAGACTTCTATTTGAGAAAAATAGCAGTGGTTAGTAGACAGAATTGAGGATGTGTCCATTAAAGGCCAAAGGTCATGGGGCCAGAACCCAAGAGGCAGTTGTGAATGTGCCAGGAGGGGCCATCTCTGGAAAATAAGTTACAAACAAGCAGAATCATTTTTACTCAGTGGCTGATTAGATCCACAGGTCAGGAGGAGGGATAAGGACAGGGTATTGACTGATTTCTACCTCGCATGTGAAAGAATAGCAATACTGTTCATTGTGGTGGGGACAGGGTAAGAGAAGAAAGTTTGGGGAAAAGCAATGAGTTTAGTTTTTGCATGCTGGTACCAGGTTCACAAAGAAAATAGCACTCTTGCTTGTTTCCCCAATTATTCTTATTTTCAGCTGGAGCCCTTTTGATGGAGGTGGTTTTCTCCTTAGGACCTGCATCTATCTGAAAAAGAGAAGCAAATTCTCTGATGGAGAGTAAAGTTAGCACCAGATAAATGGAATGACCCTTGTTTAGTTTTAGAGAGAATGTAATAGGCGTAGGCCCTCTTGTAGCCCATGATTGGTGGTAGCTTGATAATGGAGAACAGGCTCATTTTTGGATATGGTTCTAACTTGTTTCCCAGCTCCAGCTGTGGGTTTCCTTCCACTGAGTAGATCCATTACAGATCATTCTCAAAGAACCCACCCAATCACAGAAAGATAATCACTGCATCATCTCACTTATTTATAGCTCCTAACCTGAATCTACCCAAGATGCCAACATACCTAGCAAGCATCTTGAGGACCAGACAATAGGTTGGGTGGGGAGAAAGGGGAGGGCAAAGAAGGGGGATGGGGACACAAAACTGGACTCAAATGGCAATGGTACCATAAAATTCTACATCCTAAATGACAGACCAAATGGCTGAACCTTCAGCAGGCCGTTAGAGGGAACACCTGAATCACAAGGCCCTGAAGAGGGTACGATGAAGAATGACCTTATTCTCCTTCTGTTTCTGTTTCTCTCTCTCCCTTTTCTCTCTATCTCCTTTATATTACTTATCATTTTCTTCCTTAGTGGGTAACTCCCAGTACCAGCATGTGGCTATCATCCACAATGAGCTCTTGATCAGAAAGACCTACAAGGTTTCCCAAAAGAGGACAGATTTCTGTCAGAGTACTTGATGACTCACCAAAGGTTAGTGGTAAGACACTACTGCTGAAGACACCTTATGGGGTTGACATGTAAAATGGAATGGCATGGCTGGAAGCTGGAAGAGAGTCAGTCCCCAGACAGTGTGTCTAGTTACAGAAGGTGCTACATGGGCAACTGGGGAAAATGACCAACATCTGTCCAAGCAACTCATGGTGTAACCTACTTAGCAGCAAATAACCTGTTGTGATGCTCACCCAAGTCCAATAGTGGTGCACAGCCATGGTAGGGAACCAACTGCTCTTGATTTGGCTAACTGATCTGCTTAGATGGCTGCTTTCTTATCTCTTCCTCACATGGTGGAGAGGAGAGGAGACACAATGTTTATTCCTATGGGATGAGGACCCTTCCCTTTGACCTCCTGTAGCATTAATGAGCTTATTAAGCCCTCTTCATCTGCAGTTATAGCTCACTGAGGGCTTAGGCTTCAACAAAAGAAGCCCAGGGAAGAGAGGGCATAGCTCAATTCAACCTTAACAGGAGGTAAAACTGAAAGCAGAGAGAAGGGTAAGAAGAAAATAAAACAAAATGGGATAAGACAAAATAAAAATCATGACGTTTCAATGGTTAATTGACCAACATTTTCTAAGGCCCAGTCCAGGACAAGAATGGATGTTTCTGTTGGCCATGGACCTTTACCAATGTGAATCAGCAGAGCAGAGAATGCAGGGAAAACACTCGTCCGGCATAAAGATATTCAGTAAAATTCTTGTAACTAAAACTCATGCGCAACTTTATAAGTTGATCTGGTGGTAGCCTTTGAGGGCAAGGAGAAGGTTAACTTCTCTCATGTTAAGATTCCTTTGTTCGCAGTCTTGTCCTCCCATGCCCCAGTTTTGAGGAGGCCTGAGTGGTTGACCTGAGGCAGAGAGGGTTCTTCCATGGTGATCAGGACCGTCTAAAAGTTTTTCTTTTATTCAGACTTCAGGGTGATTCTCCACGAGGCTTCATGATGTGGTGATTTACTGATTTATATATCTCACCTTGTCAATCTCTAGATCCCTGCTAAAGTTAAAAAAGTGTTCGTGAAGACAACTGAATATAGTGTCTGTGTGTAAAGATCATGAATTATCTATGAAACATGACTCACACATAGAAATTTAAAGCCACACAAAATTCTCAGCTCACCTTGATTTGGGAAGTACTATGATAGATGTTAATATAGCTCCTATAAAATAACCATAGACATAGCACATTCTAATTTGAAACCTTGTGGGAACTTCAATATTTGGCTGAAATTCTCCTTTCACTTACTTGATTAAAACACTCATAAAACACCTTTTTTGCATATGTTTGTAGTCTACTAAGTGAGCATTCGTTTCTTTTGACTGAGATCTACTGTAAGTTAAAGTTCCTGCGTGAAGCTCCTCTTTCACCCCTGCTGGTAGGGAGTGCCCCACCTCGCCTGGCCCCCGATGTCTGGGTTCTTCAGCATTTGCAGGAACAGAATGACCCCAATTCACTACTGAGAGCGAGCCTTAGGCAGGCACTCCAATAAGCTATTCTTGTTATTATTATTAGCTATTAGCATAGGGAAACAAGAGAGACAATGTCAACTTAAACCGTAAGTTGTTTTAAAAATGAAATGTTAGATTCATTAAGATGCCCTTTTCCTATACCTTGTTCTATGGCTGTCCAATTTTTTTTTAAAAATATTTTTGTTTATTTATTTGAGAGAGATCAGAGGGAGAAACAGAAATGAAGTGAGTGGGGCACGCCAGGTCCTCCTGCCCCTGCAGATGAACACCAGACACATGTGCCACATTGTACATCTGATTTTATGTGGGATTACTGGAGAATCAAATCCAGGCCATTATGCTTTGCAAGAAAGGGCCTTTAACAGTTGAGCCATCTCTTCAGCTGCTAATTTTAAGATGACCGTTACTACTAACACCTGTCCTGCCTCTGTCGTCTCTGCACCACAGACCATGCCTTCCCCACCTACATCTCTCACTGCAGCACTAAACGCTTACACCACTGGTATGATTATTTCTCTTTTATTTGAAGTGAAACACTGATATTTAATTCTTACTATATTGGCTTTTTCTTGTACAAATATTGATAAAGTCCTTTCTGACTCAAGGTGAAAGTGAACTGAAAACAATTATGTATGGACAGAACAGACACTTTCTCCGCTGGAACATACCAGTTACAGAGTGAGTGTGACTGACTTCTGGCAGACTGCATCTTAATACTCTGGGATAGACTTTTCCTTAATTTTTGTGATCAGGCTTTCCTATCATACCTGAAAGTCATTATTACTTTGGCTTTAGTAGTCCTATACTCTATAATAATAGCTCAGCAACTCCTTGAGCGCAGCCCTGTACTGCCCTTTGTATAGAACCATATCTGGGTGATGTGACTTTGTAAACCACTGAGACCATGCCACGGTGCCCCACCTCCTCCAGTAGCATCTTTTCCTCGCCATCACTATTGATGGACCCAGCTGAGGCTTTTGCCTGGAGCTGACACCTAAAGCTGCAGCTTGGCACCACAGTCATAGCTTAATTTTTGTTTTGAATTATTAATTGTATTAGCATATAAAATTAAATGCAGTGTGCAATGATCAAATCAGGATGGTTACTTTCCTTCTCCTTAAGCATTATTTGACATTTCAACACACATTGATTATGTTTTTAATTAATACAGTGTGATATTTAAGTAGGTATATGTAATTTACCTCGATCAAATCAGGGTCATTCTTATTTACTCAACACCTCTTTAAGTCCTAATTTCCTGTAGTTAAGTATTGGGAACACATTACCAAAAAATAATTTAATACCTTTTAGTGGTTTTCACTGTTTGAAGATATAATAATTTAAAAATAATAAAAAATATTATTATTCACAAGCTATGCATTTCTTCTTTTTTTCCAACTTAACAATTTATTTTATTTTAATTTCTTCTATTAAGTTGAAACTTTGTGTATATTATGTGTTGGTACCATCATTTCCCTTCTCCCTGACCCCATTCCTTTGAGGATGCTCCTCAGTTGGAGTGCTGTTAATCACCATGGATTGTGGGTTATGAGTTGTGAGAGCAACAGTTAGTTGTTGTGTGTGTGTTTGTGGGGGGGGGTAATGCCTCTGGGTATTCCCTCCTACCCTATGCCTCTTACGGTCTTCCTGCCCCTCTTCATTAAAATTCCCTGAGCCTTGGTGGATGTGCTTTAAGTCAACTTTAGTGTTGGGCTCTCAGCAGATTCTGGATCTCTGCTTTGGTTCATTTTGAGTGTCCTCGGGGTCTGTCTCCATCGCCCTGGTGCAGGTTGTCAGGCTCACTGTGGGAGCAGCGTGCTCTTGCTCATCTCACCAGTTCCTCTGTGGTCTCACCTCGGCCCTGGCTGCTCGGTGAGGGGTGGTTCAGCTCCTCTAGGAAGTCAGTTAATCTTTTCTTGTCTTGCTGATAGATTTTGGTTGTCCTTGGTTTTTGCTGCCTTCCAAAAAAGGAAAACAGTTTCTTCAAAGAAGAGTGAGATCAGCATAGTTTAAATGGGATAAGCACTGTTAATTTTGAGAGATTTTGTTGGGTGTAACCTCTCTTTTGACCAAGAACTAGTGGGAGCTTCTTCTTGGAGTACATAATCTTGGTCTCCATAGGATTCTGACTTGGTTCCCAGTTCCAGCTAGGGGTTCCTTTCCACTAAGCAGATCTATTAGCCAATCAGAGAGTCACAGATTACCCACCTAGGCTGGGTGTCACTACTGCACAGGTGTATACATCTTGCCTGGCTGGCTGCTTTCATATAGTTGTATCCCCTGCTTGCTCACAGTGCTGTTGGCCATTTTCCCCAGCAGCTCATGTAGCGCTCTCTAGCACTGTTTGGGCTAACCATCTGGGAACTCGCTTCCTTCCAGATTTTAGCCATATTGCTTGATGTGTTGGGTCAGCAGTATGTGGTGTCCTTTTGATACACTGTAAAGTAAACATTTCTATGTATCTTAATATTTTAAAATTTTCTAGCATCCCATTAAGGAAGAAGCTGGGTACAATATATTTTAATCTCCAGGCGTATCTGAAATACAACTTTTACCACATATAATCAAAGTAATATTTCCATTCTATTCATAGCAGGCCTTTGAAATATGGCTTATATTTAACATTATTATAACCATCACAATCAGAGCCTTCTAACTTTCCAGTATTAAGATGAAGCTATTTTTTTGAGAGTGTCAAAAAAGGGAGCAATGACAATCTATGTAAACTTTTATTCTAACTAATTGAATGTGAGGTTAAGTGCACATATTAGTTGTAGATAAGAAAAGCAGTGAGGACTTCATGTTTCTATTAATATTTTCAGCAAATTAGAAAAAGTACATGCCAAATATGATTGAAAGATTACCTGAAGAACAAATTGAGAGAATAATAATCCTGTCAATAAAATTTGCTATTATTTGTGGAGAAACATGTAAGTAAATTATGTAGTCATAATTTTTACTTTATCAAACTTCAGATTACAAAACTGTTCATATTATTCTCAGTAAATTTTGTAACTATCATAGTAAAAATTATTTCTATATGTGACATTATAGAATGGTAATAATAATAAAAATATTTCTTACCAATACGTTATGCATTTGTAAGAAAACTCCAACTTTTTGAAATTTTAAATATTTCATTTACTTATTAAATAGTTGGAAACAGTATCCAACTAAATTAGTTGAAAATACAGAAGATCTAAGCCAGTGATTTTTTTGAAGGTAACACATTTGCCATTCATATTCTCATAGATGAAATTAATTTTGTTGGCATTATTTTTATTAAAGGAACCATTTTAATATTCTTTAAAGTAAGTAGATGACAGCTAAGTGTCACAACTACATACTTTTGAATATAGTAAGAGGAAGAATTTTTGAGATCAAATTTCCTTTGTTAGTATGTTTAGAGTGATTTTCCATCCACTTCTTATATAAAATATGAACATTGGAATATACAGCAGGACTTCATGTAAGATTTGCTTCTTCATTTCACTTTCCTAAATGTACAGACATAAAATTAAAGACGTCATTACATTTACAAAGCCACTTTACACTAAATTATAGAATATATAACCTAATACTGTACTCAGTGGACAAAGGTATAAATCAGCTTAGTTTTGACTCTTCCAGTTCACTGGACCCTGAAACTTATTCATGGGAATTGACACATAATTTAGTCACTGCTGTAAATGTGTGGTAGATATAGATATTTTTGTTTAGTTGGATACGATTCCTGGAAAGGCTGCACAAAAATGGGCAAGATCCTAAAAGTACATATTTCTTATGCAACACTCATCATATCTCTTCAACATTCTTATACATCTCTCATCATGCACTTTCAACACTTTATAATGTGTACAAAGCAGCTACTGATTAAAGTTCCCAATTTTAAAGAGGTTTAAAACTTGTATTTCCCTTGGTCTTATAATATGGAGAGAATGTTTAATGGGTTAAACAGAATAGATATGTAGTTCTGAACCTGTCTGGCAACTAAAGAAGGAAGCTCGCTGGATTCCAAAAAGGAAGAGTGGAAGCATGTTTGACTCAAATGCTGTACTCTGTTTAGAATGTTACACTCTGTTTAGATAACACACAAGCACTGTCTTTTATGCAACCACATTACTCTTCTGAGAACTTGTGAAGCTCCTTACACTCACATAAATAAAATGTTTTATGTATATATTATGTATTATATTTGTACATTTTATATATATATATATATATATATATATATAAGTTTTAAACATATGGGTGAGTGTATGTGTGTATAAAATTAGTTACAAATAAGTTTTGTTTTCTTAAATACATTCTTGGCTTGAGAGATGGCTTATGGGTTAAATGCACTTGCCTGTGAAGCCTAAGAACTCAAGTTCAAATCTCCAGGTCCCATGTTAGCCATATGCACACTGACTCAGGCACACAGCATCACACATGCACACAAGGGGCCGCATACATCTGGAGTTCTTTCACAGCAGCTGAAGGCCCTGGCACACACATTCTCTCTCTCTCTGCTTCTCAAAATTAAAGAAAAAAAGAATTAAACAATACATTCCTGATACTTAATATGCAAATTATCAATATTATTTAATCTACAAATACAATATAGTGTCTACCAATATCCCAATGATGTCTTCACAGCAATAAAAACTATCTGGAAACCCACATTGACTGTCAAGGAACGTTAACTAAAAAACAATCTCATAAAAAGACAAGATATGTGGATACTTCAGTTTTCATTACTAGAAAACTGACAAAAGGCCCACAGTAATTATGGGAGCATGGTATAGGCATAGAAACCTCCATAGTAGCCAGCAGGGTGGGATAAACACCCAGGAAATAAGCTCTCACTTATATAAAATATGTAATCATACGTAATGATTTTCCATGAGAGTGGTGGGATTATTCAGTGCAGTCTTATCAACAATTAGGCACTTAATGCTAGAAAAAACTTGATATATACTTGGGAAAAAAAACGTTAGACTCACACCTGACTGTTATCCCAAAATTAATGCAAAATGTCTTTAGATTTAGAGCTAAGGCTATGAAAATCAAAATAAACTAAAAGAGAAAGTTTCTGCAATTGTATATTTGGCAATGAGTATCTTGATAAGATGTTAAGAGCCTTGCAACAAGAAAAAGATAAACCAGATTCCATCAAAATTAGAAACTTAATGCATTACAGAAGATTACCAAAACACTGAAAAGGCAACCCAGCAATGAGTGGGGTCCACTCACCAGACACCTTTGTGACAGCAGATCAGTATCTCTAATGTATCAAGACCTTGCACAATGCAAGGGTAACAGTAAACACCTTTATTATATTACCTAGCTTAGAAGTGAGGAGTCTTGGGCACATGGTATAAAGTGGATGAAGGCTGATGATATCATTATGAAGTAAATCCGGCACATTGGGATGGACATTATGTAAGTCCACTCACTGAAGTAAGCAGTAAAATGTTGAGAGACCAGAAGTGGAGTGGTGGGTGGTCAAGGACTTGTGAAAGAGGGAAGTGGTGAAATTATATATAGTGGGCATAAAGATTCACCATAGAAACTAAAATTTCTGCAGGATGGTGGTGATAGCATAGTACTAGGAACATGATTTTACTGGTTACGTTTTCTGTAACTCAAGCTCGACATGCCAGACCACATCAGTTTGATTGTTTTTGAAAGATAAAAATGCAAGTACTTCACAAAACCATAGGCAGTTAATTAAAAGATTCATTTAGTTTCATTACTGATTATGTCTCTTAGTAGAAGAGAGATTTGTATCATGATTACTATGATTATTCTATTCTGTTCTATTCTATTCTGTTCCGTCCCGTCCCATCCCATCCCGTCCCATCCTGTTCTGATTATTCTAGGGTGACCAGGAAACAGTCATTTATTCATCACGAGCTCTTTTTTAACTAATTTCCATGAATTAAAATATGGTGTGCTATCCCCTTTCAGTGGCTAGAGAGAGGTTATACATTGTGGGCAGTCTATTTAATTATCCTCCATCAGCCTTAGCAGTGATACAAGAGCATACACCCTTCTGTGTCCCTTGTGACACTCTCTCTTACGTTTCCTCTGGAATCACCTTTCCGTTCCTGCCACATTCTCATGACCTTGTCTTAGTAGTTCAAAGACATCACACCTCTACTTCTGCCGTACTCTGCTTCTCCAAGCTTTTCCAGCTTCTGCTCAGTGTTTCTGGCTTCACCTCACAACCTGACCCCCGTTTCATAATTAGGAACAAGCTACTCCTGTGGGTGTCAGTAGTCGCCAGCTGGTTTCTGTACGCATTGGAATTTAGTGCTCAGTTCTTAAGTTCCAGGATGCCATCATACTCTGTAGAGTTCCTCTGTCTTCCCTCCAACTTCTGGCAACTCTCCTTGGTTTCAGCCAAAACATTGGTTTATCTCTTTATGTGCCTCTGCACGGTGTTTCTTGACCATTTGTCATAATGTCTCCAGGCTACCCCTCACAGCGATGCCCTCCACTTTAATGTAGACTGTCTCTTGTCGTCCACGTTCCTTTTACATCTGGATTCACTGTTGAGCTCAGGTGAAAGACAATACCTGTATCTGTGTTTTCACTCACAGCACGGTATCCCCTCCTGCTTAGGCAATGCAAGGAGAAGCAAACAAAACAGAACGAAGACCCCGACCCTTCCCTTCCCTTTCTCCTGGAGAAACAAAGACACATGTTGAATCTTCGCTACGACTCTGAAGTCTGCTCTCCTCTCTAAGCTCAGTCCCAGTCTTCTAATTCTGAACAGATAAAACGAAGCTTCTTAAGTGATCCGTTGGGATTCATTCAGTTCATTTCCTCTGCTGAACTGCTATATGCCTCCTCCAACGAACAACAAAAAAACAATAATGTGCGTCCTGACTTCACTTGAACACCCCTCGTTCTCGCAGAAAATCAGTACACAGAAGGGGGGAGTGGCTCTCACGTAGTTTCCTAGAAATTCAAAATGTACGGTATCTGCACGGTTAGCTCGTCAGAGGATTAGGTGATGAACTGCTTCAGCCTTTAACCTTGGGCTACCTGCGTGCTTCCCTCGTGTGCTTTCTCCACTCTTGGCTCAGCATCGAACTTCGCACTGTATGGGCGGTCGTCATCTCGGAGTAGATCTTAGCGCAGTGACCCTGTTATTGACTGCCACATGCAACCATGCTGTCACGAAGTAGGTGACATATGTTCTAAGTTTGCACAGGTTAGGATTTCAGCAGATGAATTTTGGAAGGACAAAATTAATTCTGTAACTCAAATAGCCATGCCAACCATATTAAATAACCATCTAGTTATAAATACAATAAAATATAATTTGAATTTTCCTATAAAGTGCCTTATGTGACATTTATACAATATTTTCTATAAATTTTATAAATAATATATCATATAAATAGCTTGATTGCAACTCATATCATGAAGAAAATTATGCAATTGATTATACTAAAATATGTGAATAAATGAGAACAATCAGAAAAACAAGTACACTGTTGTAAGGAGTATGAAAAATGTGAAAATAATCAAATGCTTATTTTAATGCTTAATATCTTATTTAATCAAACATTATTGATTCAGCAAATTTCCAAATATATAAATACATAAATTATTACTTAAGCTTGATCTACATCAATTACTTTGATGGGTTTTCAGCCAGGCAATCATATATTATAAGCTTTGGTACAGCCCAGATTTTAATCTTGATCACATATTTCTTCCTGTTCTTTTTAAAAAATATATATTAATTGATGTCGGCCTTGGATCGCTTTAAATGTTAACTTTTCCTGCTTGTATTTTGTTTTTATTCATGCATTGCATGTGTTAAGTGGCTTTTTAAACCTGTGATACTTGGAAGATGATTGGGCATTCTCTCCGTGTAATCATTCTTGACCTTTCTCAGTATGTGACAGATAAAATCATTATTGCCTATAGGAAGCTATTGTTTACTAATTATAGACCAAAATTATGAGTGTTATAAAGAAGTGCATGATTTTTCAAAAGCTAGTGCCATAGATGATTAGTAGTTGGGACCATGTATAGGTAATGGTTAATTCTGAAATAAGAAAGTTTGTTTAATGAATGGTCACCCATCTTACAATGCTTGGCAAATAAGAAATTACTCAAGGTGATGTGGTTTATAGATTGTAAAGAAGTATACATTCATGTTCAGTGTAATGCAAAACTATGCAACATAATTTTATTTTCTTGGTTTCTTGAGGTTGGCTAACCTGGAATTCACTATGTAGTCTCAGGGTGGCCTCAAACTGATTGTGATCTACCTACTACTGCCTCTTGAGTGCTGGGATTAAAGGTGGGCACCACCACACCTGGCTTTGTGACATAATTTTTATTGAGTAACAGTTTTTTCCTTTCAAATTTACCCACAACCATATGGAAAACCACTAAAAATGTCTTTTTTCATTTTTATTCATGATTTAATTTATATGATCATCTGCTTATCTTATTCCTAAAAATGTAGAAATTCTGCAAAATGCTGGTCTTTTGGTTTCTAAAATTAGTCAGAATGGCTATGGCTAAATGTTTCATATATAACCATGCTTTTTTCCTTCAAGTTCTAAAACCACATTTTATAATGTGTTATTCAGAACAATTCAAATATTACTCCACTCAAGGAAGTTGTGACATTTATTAAACATTTAGAAAATGAAAGTTGAATGGCATTCCAAAGGTGAGAATTAATTGAAATATATAGATTATGTCTACTTGAATATTAGGTTGAGTTTTTAACTCCTGATCTTCCTTTTGTCATTTTAATTTAACATGAAATTTATCTTCAATGATGTTTACATTGTAGCATTATTTGTGTCCAAATACCATAAGTGGACCCTGAATGGAAGATAATTAATATTAGTTTTATTTTTAAAGGCTCATATTATTTTTCCAGAATTCAAGTCATAAATCTAAACTGTTAATCTAGGAGAAGTTTCCTCATGTGGTGTGACCTTTTCTATTTCTGGAAGTTTCCTTCCCAGTTCATCATTTGGATTGCCTGCCCCCCCCCCCCGCCCCGCATCATGAGGTTGAATGTAGCTCCCATTTTATTTCTATTTCTTTCTTGTTCCTTTATTTTTCATAAAGCTAACCTTTCCTTCTTTTATAGAGGTGTCAGATGCTCATAAGGGATGAGGTTTGCTAAAGAGAATAATAAATTGAACTATAGAAAGCAGACTTGAACTTAAATTTGACTTTTTCCATAAACCAAAGCCAGTGTCGCAAAGGTAACAGATTCCTGTGGATTTCCCTGCTTATTCACTCACTTTATTCTCCCTGGTTTCCACTGAGTAACTCTGTAGGAAGTTAATTACTTTAAAGATCAGTTTAAAAATATTTTATTTATTTGAGAGAGAGAGAGAGAGAGAGAAAGAGAGAGAGGGAGAAGGAGAGAACAGGCACACCAGGGCTTCCAGCCACTATAAACAAACTTCAGATGTGTGCATATGGCTTACATGGGTCCTGGGGAATCGAATAGAGTCCTTAGTTTTTGCAGGCAAACACCTTAACCTCTAAGCCATTTCTCCAGCCCCTTTAAAGATCATTTTGTTCATCATGCTTCATCTTTGGTAATACAAATTTCATAGGATCAATTTGGAGTATAGATATGTCTTCCGATTCTATTTTCCAGCAGTTTTATTGAAAATGCACACACATACACACACACACACACACACACTCAAACAAGATCATATATAAATATCCTCTCAGATACATTTCTATAATGTCCTTGTTTTATTGAAAACACACACACACACACTCACACACACACACACAAAATCAAACAGGATCATATATTCACATTCATTTCCTGTCAGGTATATTATAAAATATACTTGTTTTATTGAAAACACACACGTTCCCACCCCCCAACTATCTCTCAAGGAGGCAAATATCTCCACTCACACCTCCTGTCAGGTACATTATATTCCATAGAGAGGAATCTGCTCCTGGTTTCCTCTATTTTGCAAGGCACATTTCTACCTCTCCTTTGGATTCTGCGCCTCTCTTCCCTGGTCTCTCAGAGCAGGAAGTGAATTCTCAAAGTAAGAATATTGGTGTTTTCTGTAACAATTTTCATGGTAGTAACTCAATATTTATCTGTAAATATAACATCTTTCCAAATTTTTATGGCTTCTGCATTTAAGTCCAAGCAAAGCAATGTAAATTAGAATTGGATCAAAATTTGAGAGCAGTGGACCTAGCTCTGGCTAAGGAGGCAGGCATCGTGTCAGAGAGTGCGTGGAGTGTGTGAGAATCTGGCCACAAAGGTCAGTGGTTCCGGGCACAGTCTGACAGCAGCAGGGCATTACCAGGTTTCCCATAAGATGAGAGGCCAGTTTTTAAGAACCTCAGTGCAGGAAAATCTTAGTATGTTCAAAACATTTCTATAAATGTCATTTTTATTTTATTGAGATAGGACTTCCTCCATCTCAGTCTACCTTGAAATCACTGTGCAGCTGAGAATAACCTTGAAACTCAAATCCGCCCGCCTCTATCCCCAGAGTGCTTAGCTTGCAGGGCTCCGCGCAGGCTATTGAAGCTCTTTACCACTGAGCTACGTCCTAACCCTTGAAACATTATTTTAAATAATAAATTTGAGCTGGCTAACTCTTGTTGCTACCTTGCAGCTTATGTCCAAGATGTGATGTCCAATCTCTGCTCTACTATGACATGATGAAACTTTCCCTGAGGACTGTGAGCCAGAAATAAATCCTTCCCTCCCTTACACTGCTTCCAGTTGGGTGTTTTGTCCCAACAAGAAGGCACCTGCTGCACTACTTGTTTAAATCTAGTTATACAGAATAGAAAACTAATAAAAAATAAAAAAATAAAAAGCAAAAAAAAAATCTAGTTATAGCCCTTAAATATGTCTCAAATAAAAAGCACATATGTCAAATAAATGAATAAGAAAATAAAAATAATTTAAAATAAATAATTGCATTATAGGTAAGTAAAACCTAAAATAAAAATAAAATAGGCCAGGCATGTTGGCACATGCCTTTAATCCCAGCGCTTGGGAGGCAGAGGTCGGCAGGGTGCTGTTTGTTCGAGGCCAGCATGGGACTCCAGAGTGAATGTCAGGTAAGCCTGGGCTACAGTGAGACCCTCCTTCAAGAAATCTAAATAAAAACATAAAATAATTCTTTCAGGCTGGGGAAATGGCTCAATAGTTAAGGACAATAGTTTTTCAAGCCTCTCAGTCCATGTTTGATTCCCCAGGAACTGCGTAAAGCCTTACACAAAGTGGTGTGTGCATCTGCCGTCCATTTGTAGTGGCAGGAAGTCTAGGCACTCCACCCTCTGTTTCTTTCATACATGTATATGTATATGTATATACTAGAAAAATATTCATGGAGTCATGTACTTTTGTAGTTCCCGTTTTTCTGTAAATGGATTTAGAAGCATCTTTATAGGTGAAAATCCTCAAAACAACTGGTATTTATATTTCCTTTGATGCTACACTCCAGAAACCAAATTTCCAACATCACAGATTATATTTCTGTAAAATAACCCTAGTTTCATGGGAAGCCCTTGCATGAGATAATTCAGGATGTGAAAACACGTATACACATGTATACAACATTCACGTAGAAATTGAAGTCATAGAGCACAAAATCTTGGGAATGAATGAGGTTGACATAAAATAATATAATTTATCAATATCACCAACACAATAACAAAAGACCACAATTTATCTGGATAGAATGAGTAGAATAGATGCAACTTAAGTAAACACTTGTTTGCTATCATGGGAAAAAACAATACTGGGAATCTTCTTAAAAATAATCATGTGCAGGAAAAATATGGCTGACGCTACAGCGCACACAGCACAGGGTGGTCAGCTCTGGCTGGCACAGAGCTCGCTGGCGGAGGCTCTCCTGTTCACAACTGAGAACCCACCGTGTAGTCAGAAGAGCACAGGATGCCCTCTGTCCCCACCATCTGTCTAGGCTGCAACTCCTTAGCTCACTTTTAATCATGACCAGCTGCTATTGCCCGCTTTTCCACAAATGCTTGTCGAAATCAATGAACGCATTTGCTCAGAAAACTAAAACTTGGAGTTAGTTTCTTGCCAAGCTAAAGAAATGCCTTTATGCCTCTCAGTGTTCTCATTTCAGACTGGCCTTTGTCTGAAATGCCAAGTTTGATGCTTCTTTTCAAATGTGTGTGTGTGTGTGTGTGTGTGTGTGCTTGCATGTGCGTAGATGTGCATGCGTGCATTTGTGCATCAGTGCGATGCCGGAAGAGGCTGTCACTTGTCCTCCGTTCTTTCACTTTCTTTCCTTGAGATGAGAACTCAGTGCTTGCGAACCTAATGTGTGTGTTTCTTTTTTATCCTTGGTTATACTGGCTGACCAGTGAGCCTCAGCAATCCTCCAGTCTCTTCCCCCTCAGTGCCGGGGTCACAGGTGTGACAGCCTTGCGCACTTTTCATGCGGCTGCTGCGGATCAAACTCACTCGGGTCCTGGCGCTTGTGCAGCAAGTGCTCTTAGCCACTGAGCCCTTTCCCCAGCCTCTCCTTCTGAATCTTTAAATCACTGAAAATAATATTAATAAAAAAGCTGAGACAGAAACATGTATCACTGAGCACGATGAAGTGGTAATTGCACTTTTATTTTCAAGGCTGCTGGGCTGGAAAGATCATGTGTGAGGGCACAGTTATTCACAAGTGCGTGCTTGAAACGACGGGAGCTAAAAGCTGACATCATCATAAAACAGCTCCCCTGTTTCTGTGAGAAGCAGTCATGAACCATTTGTTTTGAGAGTACTGGGGGAGTGTTATACCAATGGAGGCGATGGCTAGATTAGGTACTATGACTTTTTTTTTTTAATTTTTATTTTTTATTTATTTATTTGAGAGTGACAGACAGAGAGAGAAAGACAGATAGAGGGAGAGAGAGAGAATGGGCGCGCCAGGGCTTCCAGCCTCTGCAGACAAACTCCAGACGCGTGAGCCCCCTTGTGCATCTGGCTAACGTGGGACCTGGGGAACTGAGCCTCGAACCGGGGTCCTTAGGCTTCACAGGCAAGCGCTTAACTGCTAAGCCATCTCTCCAGCCCAACTATGACTTTTTTAAGCCTAAATTGTATAAAAGCATTTTGACAACCTGTGGATTTTTTTTGTTTTTGTTTTTGATTTTTTTTTTTGTTTGTTCGTTTGTTTTCAAAGTAGGGTCTCTGTCTAGCCCAGGCTGACCTGCAATTCACTATGCAGTCTCAGAGTGGCCTTGAATTCACCGAGTTCCTCAACAGGGCAGGATTTGAGGGAAGCAGCAGGGCCTAGTGTTATGTAAACGGCCGAGACAGAACTTGAGTGGCCAGCTGGATGCACGTGTCAGACCCTGGGGCAGCCCTGTTTGGCTCTGTAGAGAGACTTCCAGTGTAATGGGTAATGCAGCCTGGTTTTGTGGCCGACTTCTGGGACCTTTGAATCTTTCTCAGCCTTGAAGGTGGGAAGCTGCTTTAACCCATTCTGGATGAATTGAAATAAAATAGTGTTAACAGAAGGTAGCAGTGCACTGAATTCCTATTGTTGGGGAAGACTTCTAAAACTTGTTTGAAATACCAGTAGGAGTGGCTGGGGGGATAGCTCAGTAGGCACAACGCACGAAGACCTGAGTTTGGATCCCAGCCCCTATGTAAAAAACCAATTGGTGTGGCACATTCCTGTAATCCCAGTGCTGGGGAGATAGGGACAAGAGGATCTCTGACCAGAGAGTCTAGCCAAATTGGTTATCTCCAGGTGCAGTGAATTTTCCTGTTGTTTGTTCTTTGAAGCAGGGTGTCATGTGGCCCAGTATGGACTCAAACTTCTCCTATAGCTGAGAATAGCTTTGATCTTCCCGCCTCATTCTCTGAGGAGCTGGAGTGACAGGTATATACTACCATTCTAGGGTACTTTTTTCTTGTGGTAAGGACAGGCATTCAAGAATGACAGGCAAACACTCCACCTGGGGCTTGAACTCCTTACCTCCTGAATGTGAAGCGAATGTTATGCCAATGATCTACACTCTCCAGCCCAGTCTCTGCCTCTTTACAGTTCAGCTCAGCAAGCAGTCTGAAGGGTAAGTGGCAGCGGAGCTCTAATTACAATATCCAGAGAGCCTGCTTTAACCGGTACTTGGAATGTTACCCTTGATGTCTGAGAAGACAAAGTGGGCGAAGGACTGACTGTCTATTTTATGAAAACACCGAGTTATACACTGACAGACTTTTAGTCAAGCCCAATAATTTTGGTAGTGGAAAGTTTCTCAGAACTTTCCAAACACATTGCTTCTCAGCATAAACTTTAATTTAGATATATTTACTTTCACAACTATTTTACTGAATAAAATTAAATTATAATCCTAAGTAATTTTACAACTTTACATTTTGCTAAGTAATTTTATATGTAGATGCATTCCCTCCCTTCTTTTCAAAAAATTAGTAGGAAAATATATCTTCAGCATATACACTACTTATGAATATGCATTTTTCCTTTACAAATGTGCTTTCTGACTAGGCCCTTGGAGAACTGGTCCATGGAAATTTCTGTTCTTATAAAATTATATATCCTCCACAAAGAAATGATGCCAGTCCCTATAAATGTGAGGGTGACATTATAAAAGGCCACATGCAGCTCATAGTGAGTATTTTTAATAAAGATATATGTTAACAGTAGCTGTTCAAGATCCAGAAACTTCCAAAGTCTTGTGGTGGCCCAAAAGGATTAGCATACCTCCATGCTCTTCGGCCAGTGACATTTAGAGTATCTGGTTTTAAAAGGTCATCAATCATGCATTAAGAGATATGCCATCACAAAACTAGTTTGGCTAAGAATGTAATTCAATGTATTTAAGGGAATAAAAGCTGTGAGAATGATTAAAATGGAAATCGTCTAGATGGAGAGAGTAGCTCTTTAAGTGCCACAGGGTTAGTTCTGCATACAAATGGATCAGCAGTGCTATTATAAGGAAATATATCAGTGCAATTTACATATATCAGAATAGTTAAGGTGCTAGAGACATCCAGGCAGGGAAAATCACCAAAAATAAGAGAACTGAAAGGGCATAAAGAAAATGTGAGCTGAACATCAAAGGCAATTCATCTATGGAATGGGAGTTATTTGTAACTCAGCATTTTGATAATCAAGACAGCTTGGGAATCACCATTCTGAAGAGATTTAGATGACCTAACTGTTCACTTTGAATCACATCCACATTGTGAATTCATTAAAAGTTAATGGAAAATGTTCAATAGGATTCATCCTTAAAACAGGGAGATATAAGAGATATTTGCAAAAGTAAAAAAAAAATGCTGAGGAAAATGTTTGCATTTGCATTTAATTCCCCAGCTGTGTTTTAGTATCATTGAGAGAATGAAAATAAAGTAATATTAACATTTCTGGGAAGTAATCCCAGACACCCACATAATCCTTAAGGCAGAAAAATAGAAGCTAAGCATGTCATTAGGAAGAGAAATGAAAGGAAAATTAATTTAAAAAGTCTTTTCATTAATATTTGCATCTATATTATGCATAAAAAGACCCTGTCTCTTCCTAATTACAATGTAATTCACCAGATATCTTCTTGTGTCTTTTTATAAACTGAATTGCTTTGACCTCTGGCTCACCATCACAATGATACCTGGCTATGCTCTTTATGCTAAATCTTTGCAAACTATTATAAAATGCACAGCTCTTCTGTAATCTTTACTAAGAGAAGAGAATGAAGAATTTCTACTAAGCAGCTTTATTCCAAAGAAAAGCTTACCTACATATAAATGTGCTTTTTTATTTTTCACTCAGTTTATTTTTCTGATACAATAGATCTTTTTTTAAAATTAACTGATGAGGTCAGAGTTTTCAAAATGTGTGCCCCAGACACCTTGGTTATAAGAATAACTCAAAAATTGTTTGGGGGATTAAAAGAAACCTGGTTTGTAGAGTGTGAACTCCCACTTTCGAAACTTGAGTAGACTGACATTAAAAACAAAACAAAACAAAACAAAACAACAAAAATAAACATCAGGGGCAGGGAAGATGACTCAGCCGCTACAGGAACTTGCAAATTCTGCCAGTCCAGGGGTTTGATTCCCAAGCAACTCACCTAAGCTGGACTCATAATGTGGGACACGTATCTGGTGTTTGTGGCAACAAGAGGTCCTAGTATACCATACACACACATTTGCTGGAAATAAATGAGTAAAAATGTGAAAATAAAATTTAGATGTCTTTCGTGGTTGACATCCAAGAAGCTGCACCTTCTTCAAGCGTTCAGTTTGAGGAGCGCAGAGCTACACGCATCTGCGACTTTGACTGTTTCAGGTGGTTGTGCATGAGTGTGTGTTCAGGTGAGTGAGCGTGGCCACATGCACGAATGTGAGCGGTCAGGTGCCCGTGTGCAGACACATGTGCGGGTGTGCGTGTCAAGGTGGATGAGAGTCGGCACGCAACACGCACCATGGCGTGTGCCTGGAGCTCGGTCGACCTTGGGTGTCAGTTCTCAGCGTCACTTTGTGCCTGGCGAGGCTTCTTGCGACGCTGAGCAGGCCCGCGCAGCCCGCGTGCCTCTCGTCTGCACCGTCTTGCTGCACCAGCGCTGGGGTTGCAGACGCCAATACGTTGAGCTCACGTGTTTCCTGAGGTCAGAACTCAGGTCGTCCCACCTGTGCAGTGAGAGCGTTACCCACCGCGCCGTCTCCTGAGCACTGCTTTGAACCATTTTTATAGTAGAAACATGCAATCCTATTCTTCTGTGGCCGGCTTATTCCACTTAGCATATTCTTCAAAGGTCCCCAATATTGTTGAAAATGCCTGCATTTCCTCCTTCGTAAAGACTGAACGTTTCCATGTGTACATGTGTATGTGTGCAGCCAAGCTCCACCCTTTATTTACGCATCCCTCAGGGGATGTCCAGGCTGCCCTCCTGTCCTGACTGCTGTGCACAGGGTTGCAAGGAGCACTGAAGTGCCAAGATCTTCAAGATCTGATATAAAATACTTTGGATTAATAACCAGAAATGGGATTCTTGCTAGTTTCATTTACAATTTCTTGAGGGAATTCCATGCTCTCTTTGATAGACATCATCAGTTTACAACTATGTGCAAGGATAACCTTTTTCTCCATTTCTTTGCCAAGACTATTTTTGGTTTGGTTTTGTCAAAGTAGCCATTTAGAAAGGTGAGATACTTCATTATGATTTCAGTTGCTATTTCCTCATGATTAACTGTCTTTAACACCTCTTCATATATGTAGATCTTCTTTGGGCAATAGCCTTTCAAGTCTGTTGATTATGTTTTATAAAATTTTTATTGAAAATTTCCATACGTGTCCATAACGTATTTTGATCATAATCCCTCCCATTGCCTTCCTTCCCTTCTCCCTCTTCTGCTTGTGCTTCTTCCTCTCAACTCTCCCCTTTCAACTGTTAAGTCTTTTGTTTCTGACCTCCGTCGGCAGTGATGGAGTGAGGATGGGCTTACTATTTTGCGGGTAACACCTTGGAGGTCATAAGTGCAGTGACCACTTCATGTAGAGAAGGTAGCGCTCCAGGGCATCACGCCCCATCTTCTGGTTCATACATTCTTCCTGCACTGTTCCCTGACATCTGGAGGGTATTGTGGAGATGTCTCGCCTATTCGGAGCACCCACCGTCACCCATGTCCAGCCCTTGATGAGGCGTGCGTCTCCTCAGCACTACTACTGTTGTCAGAGCACGGGTGACATTTGCACCAGCACAGGAGCACACACATAACAGTGCACAACACTCCCATGTGGCCTTTCCGCTAAGAGGCTGTCTGTCCATCATGATGAAACCTCCCTTCAAAACTGCAAGCCTGGACAAAAGCCACAGAAAGCCAATTAAAGCAAATGTTAAGTATTAGCTCTGTTTCTCAGGAAGGAAAACACATCACATAACAGAAAAATGACTATTATATAGCAGCTTTGGAGAAAAAAATTGTCAATTTTGGAGCTAGTTCTATCTGTCAGATTATTAACGAACTTTCATTTGTTCTCTCTTTATTGCATGCAGTAGGAACTTAAGAGCAGGGAGTAAAGACTGTGGAGGTGACTCTGCAGCGATTATTATGACGGCCCTCCTTTTTAGGAGAATCTGCATGGCTGCCCATGGATAAGTACACATCCATGAATCGCCATGTCTATGGGAGACTTCTAAAAGATGCCAGGACCCACCTCACCTTCACATGCGCTGGGCTGGCCTGGTAATAAAGATGAATGTGTACAACGTAACTGCTAATTGCCCTCCTCATAAAGTACACCAAACTTAAATTAAAATTTTAGATACTATGGGCACTGGTGGAACAATTGCCCGGCAAGCATCGAGCCCTGGTCTCAATCCTCAGGACGGTGCTGAAAAAAAAATAGCAGTCAACCCTGAACAAATTAAATTTATTAGTGGACAAATGAATTATATTATTGTTCAACTTGCATCTTAAAAGCACAGAAAATAGTTCCAATAACATAAAGAAACCGTTGTTGCTTCAGAAATGAAGAGAAAATTAAATTTTCCAAGGCTACACTAGCAACATTAAGGTCAAAATATATTAGTGCCCAATTTAATTTTTTATTATTTAAAAAATGTTTATTTTTAATTTATTTGAAAGTGGCAGACAAGCAGGTATATAGATAGATAGATAGAGCATGCCAGGGCCTCCAGCCGCTGCAAAGGAGCTCCAGGCGCATGCGCCCCCTTGTGCATCTGACTAGTGTGGGTCCTGCGGAATTGAGCCTTGAACTGGAGTCCTTAGGCTTCACAGACAAGTGCTTAACCGCTAAGCCACCTCTCCAGCCCAAGTGCTCCATTTTATACATTTCAATGTGCTAAAGAAGCATGTAGTGTACTATGATATAAAAACCAGTAACCTTAAAAATGCATGATGTTTTAGTTAGATGCATTAAAAATCCCATCTATAATATAAATCCAGTGAAGCACCATTACCATTTGCTTATGCAATATTTAAATTTAAATACCAATTAAACATTTTGAACTGTGTCCTATTTGTCACTCCATTCACAGAGTCCTCAGCAGCTTGCACGTTACACTTGAACACATTCATTAAAATCAATTTAACTCAACAGTCATCTGATCATGTATTTATAATTAAATACTTATGTTCTGAATAAATAGAAATTTGTCTATTTTTAGAGTTTTTTTTAGGAATGGACAATTATTATATACAAATATA
This sequence comes from Jaculus jaculus, assembly GCF_020740685.1. NCBI lineage: Eukaryota > Metazoa > Chordata > Mammalia > Rodentia > Dipodidae > Jaculus > Jaculus jaculus. The sequence continues at coordinate 106,858,572 of NC_059113.1, read as the reverse complement.
GATAGGGGAGTTTTTCATTAGGGTCATTTCCTGTTTTATTTAAAAGTTCTTGGATTTTCTACGAGATTTAAAAGCTATCATTTACTCTTCCCTCTCAATTTTATGATCAGATTTTAAAATAGTTTATTTTTAAAGAAAAAAATTGAAACCTTATGTTTATTTGTAAAAGAAATTTGGGGAAAGTCTTTTTTTCTTTTTTAAAAATTTTTATTAGCATTTTCCATGATTATAAAAAAATATCCCATGGTAATTCCCTCCCCCCCCCACACTTTCCCCTTTGAAATTCCATTCTCCATCATATTACCTCCCCATGGGGAAAGTTTTTTGACATATATGACATATTTTATTTTAGAAGTGAGAATAATATTTATAATATTTTTAATATTTAAGGGCTGGAGAGAAGGCTTAGTGGTTAAGCACTTGCCTATGAAGCCTAAGGACCCTGGTTCAAGGCTTGATTCCCAGGACCTACGTTAGCCAGATGCACAAGGGGGCACATGTGTCTGGAGTTCATTTTCAGTGGCTGGAGGCCCTGGCATGCCCATTTTCTCTCTCTTTCTCTCCCTCTCTCTATCTGCCTCTTTCTGTGTCGCTCTCAAACAAATAAATAAAAATAAACAAAAAATTAAAACATAATATTTAAAAATTTAAGACTCAGTGCAATGATAGCAAACATATTTGTTACCAACGTGCATGAAGACTGGAATCCATGAGGTCAAATATTGCCCCTGGTGTCTTTTTCCTAGATACTTTGAAACAGAACCTCAAATATGCATATTGATTGTGTGAAATATTCATTAAATATATAACATTCTATAGAATAAAGGACTTTCCTGGGTCTAAAGGGTTATCATTTTGAAATTGCATTCTAAGGACATAAGCTCAATTCAGCCCCAATTTTAGTTTGAAAATATGCCCATTTGTAAGGCTTGTAAGTTTGGAATTTTATTGCCATTATTGAAATTTTGAACTGTTTTTGTTCATGCTGTTAGGGAGGGAGGAGCCTCGCTCAATGTGGTGTGAGGTGAGCTGTTCAAGGTAGTATTTTATCCTTGTGTTTTCATTTAATTCCAAGAGGTCCGTACTATGAAGCTCAACAGTAAAGTTAAGAACTGAATCATCACATGAACATCGTAATTGTGTTTAATCACCAAGGAAAGTTTTCACCTAAGAAAAGCCACAAAGCAACAACAGGGCAAACACTAAGCCATATTTGTTCAGAGGAAGGGCTGGAGAGATGGCGTAGCGGTTAAGTGCTTGCCTGTGAAGCCTACGGACCCCGGTTCGAGGCTCGGTTCCTCAGGTCCCACGTTGGCCAGATGCACAAGGGGGAGCACACATCTGGAGTTCGTTTGCAGAGGCTGGAAGCCCTGGCGCGCCCATTCTCTCTCTCTCCCTCTACCGGTCTTTCTCTCTGTGTCTGTCGCTCTCAAGTAAATAAATAAAAAATTAAAAAAAAATACCATTTAATATTACATATGGTTCATTTTACTATATGCATGAATATACTTAATGCATTTTTGTCTTCTCCTCAATCATTGTAAAAATCACACAGACTGTGCTTTCCTGCAACCTCGTGACAAAGCTAATGGATAAGGAGAAATATGTCAGAGTAATCTCGCTCATCCTAGTATAAAGCAAGTAACGCCAAGTTCAAAACTATATCATCAATTATACCAATATATATAATAGTAAGATTATTGGCAGTGAAATTGGCAGTGCATTTATGGTTCTTAAAATTTGCTTCTGTATGTTTGTATGGTGTGTGTGCGTTTGCATGTGCATGTTTGTGTATGCATGGGCATGCATGTGTGTGCATGTGTGTGCGTGCCAGAGGCTGATGTCAGGTGCCTTCTACAATGGCCACTCACTCTCCACTTTGTTCACTGAGGCCATTTCTCACTTGACTTCAGTGCTGGACTGTTTGGCTAGTCTAGCTGCCAGCGTGCCCGGGGGTTCCTGTCTGCTTCCCCGGAGCTAGGCTCACAGGTGGGACAGTGCGCCAGCCCAGTGTCTATGTCAGTGCGTGGGCACCAAATTCTGGCCCTCAGGCTTGTTTGGCAAGCACTTTATTCACTGAGCCAGCTCCCCAGCCCATTGAAATCTTCTGAATTTTAACCTTTTATTTCCTCCTTTGGAATTAGGGTGGGATAATATAAGGGAAAATAGCCACAGGCATGTACCTCATGCTGTGATGTTTATCATCTTATCCTAAGAAATATTTAAATGCCTGTCGTTCTATGAAGCCCATAGTGTATTGTAATCATCTGCAGGTGGTGATTATGATTGTGACTCTGCACCTGCGCAGATTTGGATTGTTGTCAGGACTCCTTGCATTGGTCTCGACACCCCTCCAATACGCTGGGGGCTGCCTCTTCTAACTGGCCACAGCCAGCATTACACTGGCTGTGAAATATTCTTTATTTTTTTATTTTTTTCATTTATTTTTATTTACTTATTTGAGAGCAACAGAGAGATAGATAGATAGATAGAAAGAGAGAGAGAGAAAGAGGCAGATAAATAGAGAAAGAGAGAGAGAGAATGAGCATGCCAGGGCCTCCAGCCACTGAAAATGAAGTCCAGAGGCATGCACCCCCTTGTGCATCTGGCTAACGTGGGTCCTGGGGAATGCAGCCTCGAACCGGGGTCTTTAGGCTTCACAGGCAAGCGCTTAATTGCTAAGCCATCTCTCCAGCCCAGGCTGTGAAATATTCTGAATGTGATCCTGTTTAGAAAGCATGACTATATCTTAAGCTTATAAATATCTATCCATCAAACCTACAAATAGGCCAGAAAGACGTTTGAACACAGCTAGTGATATTTGCTACTTTAATTAAAATTTATGCTTGTTAAGTTTTTCTGTGATATAGTTTTTTTTGTTGTTGTTGTTGTTTCTTGGTTGTTGATTTTTTTTTCCCTTTTATAATGGTGAAAATGCATTTGAGCGTTTTGAGTTGTATAGTGTCTGTTGCATAAAGATTATGTCAAATGAAGCCCACACTCAGGTCCGCGCGCCTTCATGAACGCAGCCGATTTCTTTTTGAACTTAAGTCTCAGGCCTGGACTTCCTTAATTGATTCCCCAAGGTCTGTGTCTCATCATGGAGCACTGGCCTTTGACTGTGTCACTCCATTGGGCATCCACACTGCGCCTTCACAGCGACATTGCGAGGGACGCACAGCACTGAGCTGAGTGACTTTGAGGGGCTGTGCATGGTGCGCACACGCGGGTGGGTAGGGGTGTCGGATGTGTGCGCCGCATGCACGCGGGTGGTAGGGGTGTCGGATGTGTGCGCCCGCATCACGGGGGTGGGTAGGAGTGTCGGATATGTGCGCCCGCATGCACGCGGGTGTGTAGGGGTGTCGGATGTGTGCGCCGCATGCACGCGGGTGGGTAGGGGTGTCGGATGTGTGTGCCCGCATGCACGCGGGTGGGTAGGGGTGTCGGATGTGTGCGCCCGCATCACGGGGGTGGGTAGGAGTGTCGGATGTGTGCGCCCGCATCACGGGGGTGGGTAGGAGTGTCGGATATGTGCGCCCGCATGCACGCGGGTGGGTAGGAGTGTCGGATGTGTGTGCCCGCATGCACGCGGGTGGGTAGGGGTGTAGGATGTGTGCATGCCCCGCCCAGGGGGAGGGGCGGAAAGCAGAGAATCACTGCAACTAACTCCCCCAGCCTGACCTAAACCAGCAGCTCCGAGTTCAGAGAGTCTGTTTCAAGGAAGCACATGCTAATCAACAGGGGGCACAAAACATTCTCCTCAGGCTTCTTCTGGCACACGTGAAGTATGTGTAGACTGTGACACGCCTGTGCATACACCAAACAGCAAAATCGCCAATGTACCACACTGTATATCCACAATTGTACGCATCCAAAAAAATCACATTTTATGATTTAAATTTAAAATGCATATAAGTAAATTTTCACAATACAATTATTTAAATGTAAGTAAATATGATCTAGTAAAATGATATGACATAACAGAAAATAATAATAATAATAATAAATACAAAACTCAGGGCAACACATTAAAAGCACCATAATTTAAATTTGTTCATACTTATTATATAGGAAGTATATGGTGTCTGAGGCTCGAAGTGATGTGCATATGACACATACTTTTATGTAGTTAACAAAACTAATTTTCATGGGTTGTTTTGCAGGAAGCTGTAAATGTCACTAATTATTAAAAAATTACTGAGTTTTATGTATTTGCTTCAGTGGCCTCATGGTTAAAGGTATTTAATTGTTCTAACAAACAGTTTTTGCTGTTGAAATGAGTAAGATATATTACCTCAGTAACTGCTCCACAAAATATTGAAAAGCTGATGGCCAATAGTGAATAGAGATAAAAGAACTTTTGCATGTGAAAAAAATCTGCAAAATATAGATAATAATATTTTTGCCATCATCTTAGATAAATAAATAACCTTGACAAATCCAAAATCCAGAATGATGTAATTGCCACTTGATTGTGCATAACTTCCATCCAGCATTTTGTTTCTTTTTTTTTTTTTTTTTGTTTTTTCGAGGTAGGGTCTCACTCTAGCCCAGGCTGACCTGGAATTCACTATGGAGTCTCAGGGTTGCCTCAAACTCATGGCAATCCTCCTACTTCTGCCTCCCAAGTGCTGGGATTAAAGGCGTGCGCCACCATGCCCAGCTTCCATCCAGCATTTTGTGTGTGGCGTTAGATCTGTCTTCGCTCACACTGCTAATTATACACCAGCTCGCTGATATTCTTTGATTTGATGATGTAGATAAATGACCCTAAATCTGAATTATTTGACATTGAAATAGCACTTAATATACTGGAGAGTTTCTAAATCATACTGTATTGAAATAAGATTTTTAAACACCTGGAGTTGTAAAGTAGTGATGATGTCTTTTTTTTTTTTAATTTTGCCATAAAAATTCTAAGAAAAGTACTTATCATAATTAAAAATATATTCACAGAAAAATGTGTCCTTACCACATAAAATTAATGACATTAAACTATCTTTGCTTGGCATCAATTTTCAGTTCGCAAAGGTAAAAATAAATGACAGCAGTCTGTATTTCTCAATAGTATGCCGTTTCATAATTACCAGGTATAAGTTAATGTGTCTGGTCTTCTTGTTTGTTCCTTGAACATTCCCTGTCTTAAGAAGAAGCTGAAACTTGGCGAACTTGCCATAAGCAGAAGCCTGGTGTCTGTCAAAGACGTTTTTCAGCAGACACGTTAGATATGCTTGGAAGCTCCGCCTGGACGAGAGGGTCAAGACTGAGGGTCATGCAGGGCCTGTGGGCGCGCGTGCCAGTGCTGCCAGGCTCTGCGAGTGGAACAAGAGCGCTTCACATGCCAGGCTGCGGGTGTGGGGCGTGCGTGCCCATTACAGTCAGCCTGTACTCTGTAATGGAGGCTGAGTACAGACGCCTTCTCACTTGATTACTGAATTTCAACAGAAGGGCTCAAGGCTCTTTGAGAAAGATAACCCCAGGCCACAAAACTGTCAAGAATAGAGGTAAAGAACTCGCTTAGCATGCATTGAATCCAAACAAATGTTAAAAAAAAAAAAAAGGTTAAAATGTTGTATCTCAAAACATGTCAGGAAGTGTTCACAATTGCACATTTTGTGAAGGAAGTGCCCCGTGAGGTCAGAGGCCTGAAGTTAGAAGTAACCCGTGTGCATGTCATTGAGGACGGCTTGCTTAGATCTAGTAGGCCAGGGTGATCTGTGAGGTTTTTCTTTTTTGAGGCATTTCTTCTTAGAAGCACGTTGGTGATCAAGGACATATTCGAATTAAAATGGACTGTATTATAATGTGGATACTCCCACGGAGAGCCAAACACATTCATGTTCACACATAAGTGGATTGAATGATTTACATGGTGCGATTTGGTTGCCTTATTTCTGGCTGAGAATATGCCCTGGGAATTTGTATGTTGATTGGATGGTAAGAGAAATGACAGGAATTGTTCAATGTATCAGGCCTGGGAAGCTCTACACCGGTCAGGGACGGGAACGTGCGTGCGCGCAGAAGGGGCTGTTTGCGTTCTCACGCTGTGCGAACAGCAGCTGCCTACTGCAGACACTCCCTTGGCTTTTCTTAGAGGAGGCTCAAAATACAGAAGTAGATTAGGAACTACCCACATGCAAATGCGCAGACTCCGTGTGCCCGCTGTGTAGTTATGTTAAATAGGCCAAGCCTAAAGACTCTCTGTGTGTATAACATATATATATATATATACATATATATATAAAACTTTCTGTGCTCAGACTGCATGCCACCATTCATTTTCCGGGCCTCAACTGAACTTAAAACTTTGAAAATAAACTACTTCACCCCTCACTTTTGCTGAAAATCAAAATAACACAGACTCTAATGAGACATATTTAAATAACTGCACAATTCAGAATGGGTTTAAAAGCAGCAAGGTGGTGGCATAAGGTTTAGGTTTGGGTTCCCGAAAAGAGGGCCTGGATGAACTTTCTCTTGGCCCTAGATGCTTAATTCCAGGAGAGAATGTAGGTATCCTGAAGGAGAGGAAAGAAGGTAAGCACTTCTAATTAAGGAAGGGGTGAGGGCGGGTGGGGGGGGGCATTGGACTGCAAGGGAGTGGCCTTGTGTGAGACTTACGGGATGCATCATGAAGTTACGGGTAGGATGAAATCATACACCCTCCTATAGCCCCGGGGGCGCAAGACCCCTAACTTTCATAACAGTTTGGGTTCCAGAATCCCAGACCCGATTCCTTTGCCAGGGTCGCTTGTCACAAAGTGAGGAAGCCTTGGCTATAGGCTTCAGATACTGTGATGACCTTCTTAGCCTTTGGCTTGGTAGAAGCCAGTAGTCTCTTAGTACATTTCAAAACGGTTCCACTTATCACCTGGTAGTCACAAGGATGTTACATCAGACAGAGAAGTGTGCAGTAAGTCGTTATTCAGGGGTCTACAGATACCCCAGTATCACCTGGCTCTAAATCTGCAACGTTCCATCTCTCCACAATCACAGAAGTTCTAGTTCTGTTTTCTTTTGTTCTTTCGAGGTAGGGTCTCGCTGTAGCCCAGGCTGACCTGGAATTCACTATGTCATCTCAGGGTGGCCTCAAACTCACAGTGACCCTCCTACCTCTGCCTCCAGAGTGCTGGGATGAAAGGCATGCACCACCCCGCCTGGGTCTATCAGCCAGTCAGCTTTGGAGGGCGTGTGAAGTTCAGTCCGTGTAGCTGCTTCTCTGAAACTTCTGTGTGCATCTGTGTAGCTGAGGGCAGACATGGTTGAGAGAGCAACGTCAGAGCGCCAGGGTTTGCCTGTGCTTCAGTACAGTGTGTACAAGACTGGCGATGGGTCACATTTGGTTCATGGGCTTGGCTTGCCATACAGTGTCACCAGCAATAGAGCCGATTAGAAGAGTTCTCTCGTCCCCCTTTCCTTAGTGATGTCCACCAGGCAAAACCTGGATTTGTGGCTTTGCCACAGGACAAAAAAAAGAATTCCAGAGAAAGAATGAGGCCTCTTCACATGCAGGTTGGATTTCTCAAAGGAGAGTTGCAATTAGGTTGATTTTCAGTAGGTGTAGACATAGGACTTTGGTGGCTCTCAAGTTATCTCTAAAGTTTGCTGAGCATTTTTTTCTCCCAGTCCCCTTTGAACATTCCTCATTAGTGAAGCTTACAGCAAGGTTATAAAGCTCAAGAATTTCCTTCCATTAGCAAAGTTGTAAGGTGGCTTTCTGGGGAGTATTGTTTGTATATAGGAGTCAGAGGATAACATGAGAAAATCAAGGTTTTAGGTGATTGTGGCTGTAAGTAGGCACAGTTTCTTACAGACATACACGGTCTGTGGGGCATTCGGGTTTTGTTAGTGGTGTGTGATGTTCCCAGCCTGATCCTGAGTGGAAGAGTCTGCCCTTGTCACGCTTCTCCTCACACGTCGCCATCACTCCCTGTCTTCATCCTGTGTCGACAGAGCTCTGACAATGTTAGCTCTGCCCAAGTTAGAGCTGTGCATGCACACACAATGCGGCATGCATAGAAAACCAACACACACACACTCACTGAGGGCTAACAACTGAGAATTCGTCAAAAAACCTTGAAAGTGTCCAGAAAAAGAAAGGACCTTAAGATTGAAATGTCTTTAGAGTTCAAAAGGGCCATTCACTAGTGGATTAGACTTTGATACCTTGAGAACAGTTGACTCCATTTTTGCACCTCGTTGGTCATCAATCTTTTGGCGCTTTTGACCTTCGTGAGGAGGGAGAGTGCAGAGTTCACAGGCGATGCCATGGACTCATCCTGATGTTTCCTATCGTCAGCGCGAACATTGATATTCCAGTGCAAGCATGGCATTTTGATTAGCGTAATCAACCCCCAATCACACAATTAATTCTGGATGAGTGCTTACATGTATTTATACATCTGCATAGCTAAAGTCCAGTCTTCAGACCTGTGAAAAGCAGCCAGAGCAAGCAGGCAGCTCTCAATCTCTGCATCTCTCCCTCCTATGTACGGTAATAAAAAGGAAAGACAAGCACTGTGAAACTTCCTAGGAAGGCCACAGTTCTGGCCTCCTTTTCTGGTTACCACTACAGGAGTTAACTGGACAAATGACATGAAAGCATTTCTTTAACCTGACAGGCTCAAAATCCGCTCCACCACATGCAAAGATAGCTTGGTAATTTAGCTCTCTCTATCTACAATTAAAAAAAAAATAGCTCTATCTATCTGTAATTAAAAAATAGAATAATAAATGTATTAAAAACAGAGAAAGTAATGTGTCACTTCACCTCTTCAACACTAGCACTCTGAAGTTCTCATAGCCAAACTGCAGAATGAACACAGGGTCACATTCCTGTCTGTAACAGCCTTTAACACAGACCTTGGCACATTGTTGACATGCAAAAAATACTTGTTGACTAACTGCTTGCTGACCCCTGATAGAAGAAAGAGCCACATCCTCTTGCTGGAGTCCCCATTGCAAGTCTATGAAGTTTCCTAACCTCCACTTACATGATCTTATGTACACGAGATAAATGCCAGTCTGCCATGGTGTATAATTCTTTGTAAAGATTTCTTGATTCACGTTTGTTGAAGATTCTACATGTATATTCCTGAGAGATACTGTTCTTCATTTTCCTGCAATATCTTTGTCTGGTTTTGCTATTAGGGTAATGTTACCCCTGTAGGACATTTTAGGATGTATTCCCTTGGGTTCCAATATCTAAAAATGGCTATGGAGAATTAGTGTAAGTTCTTTTTTAAATGTTTTTTGGAACTTGCCAGCGAGCCCATTACCATCTGTCTCAAAGGAGACTCATTCATGATTCAAATTCTCTTACAGATATAAGCTTATTTAGATTTTCTATTTCTACTTGTACAAATTTCTACAGATTTTATCTTCCAAAGAAGTTTTGCATTTTGTCTAGGAGGTTATTAAGTTTGTGGCTGTAGAGTTGCTTTAGGTAGCGAAGTATAATTTTGATGTCTGTGAGTCGCCGCGATGCCCTATGATCATTCTAATGTTAGCAATTTGCACTTTCTCTTTTTGTCTCAGTCTGTTTCAGGTCTGTTGATACTTTATTTTCAAGGAACCAACTTTTCATTTCATTGTTTTTCCTCTATTGATTTCCTGTTTCCAGTTTCATTGATTTCTACTCTAATTTCATGGATTTTTTCCTCTTAGCTTACTTTGAATTTAATTTGCTCTTCTTGTTCTAATTTCCTCAGGTGAAAGATTAGATTATTGAATTTGGATCATTTGGCTTTTATAATATGTTCATGTGTCTTTTCAGAATTATTGTTTTGCAAGATACTCAAGAATAAGATCTTTTCTCACCAACTGTGATCTAAGACCAGAGATCTTTTAAGCACACATTTGCTATCTTTATTGGTTTTTAAAATATTCTTTTGTGATCACAAGGTGTGTACTAAAGCATCATCTATTGCTTCCCCTGTGCTAGCCTCCTAAATAGGAAAAAATCCATTAAAGTCAGCAATTACTTCATATGGTAGTTATAAAACTAAATGTCACTTGCTGAGAGCCTGCCTGACAACTTGCATGTGCTCAGTAAATGCTCACAATTATTTTACCTATTTCCTGTCCATGTCATTTTACCTGTGTCACACATAATGAGGTTTTAAACTTAACAAAATATATCTTGAAATGTCAATATCTTGTGATTGCAGGCTATTCAATATTAATTATTCATCTGCCTCTTTTGAACTTTTCTAAATCATGCAATTAAAATTAGCTTGACTGTGGTGATTGACAATTTTCTCTGTGGTATCTACCACTTGTTAAGTCTAGTTTCAAGTAGAAACTATTGTACATCAAAAGAATTATTTTCAAAGCTGTAAGTCTCATCCATGTCACTGAATAAAGAATCTCATTCTTTACCTGTTTAATGTAGAGTTCAGTGGTATATAGTTCAATTGATGGAGAGAAATTAAACGAAACTGAAAAGAAAGGTTGAATAGCAATTACAGTATTTGTGAGAGTACCAAAGGAATTTTGAAGGTCATGAATGATGAAAAATGAAACACTATTAATAACATGTAAAATTGTTTGAAGTAATATCAAAGTATCCTCCTATCTAGATTGCATCCTCCTTATTACAAAGCTATAAAAATTGTAAAAAATGAACTCACAATTAAGCACGAGAATCTTTGCTGTATTGTTTTTAGAACAAATGTAGTTGATTTTTTTTTGTTTGTTTGTTTTGAGGTAGGGTCTGACTCTAACTTAGGCTGACCTGGAACTCGCTCTGTAGCCAAAGCAAGCCTCAAAATCATGGTGAACCTTCTACCTCAGCCTCCCTCGTGCTGAGATTCAAGGCATAAGCAGCCCTGTCTATACCTTTGCCTTACCTTTCAGCTAGTTCTACCAATGAAATACAATTCTTTCATGCTTTCAATCGTGCTTATTATTAAAATTCTTTTAAACAACTGTCAATGATTTTACAACTTTTTGCAGAAATCCATTCTCAATCTTCAGGCTTTCTGTCTACTATCTCATGCCCTTTGGGGTACTTTCTGGAATGATTTCTTCCTGTCAGGACGATCCCTTCCCTAGGTAGTTCTCCCTTCCATTATTTGCATAATGTACCAAAAGTATGTTAGAAAGCTGTGCATTAACACTTGTGTGCACGCTCTCTCTCTCCTTTTCTTTTCTTTTGTTCTTAGTTTTTTGAGGTAGGGTCTCACTCTAGCTCAGGCTGACCTGGAATTCACTATGGAGCTTCAGGGTGGCCTCGAACTCACGGCAATCCTCCTACCTCTGCCTCCTGAGTGCTGGGATTAAAGGCGTGCGCCACCATGCATGGCTTTTTTTTTTTTTTTTTTTGTGCACTCTCTTTATATCCCCTGGAAAAAAAGCACAGGGTAAATTTGGCCCTTGGAAACAGTTGTGCCCAGGAAGGTTGGCTTATACTTTCTTTTCAAGTGGAGAAAGAGAAAGTCACACCCTTGCAGAATATTTCTAGCCTCCTGTTCTTACATCATTAGGCTTGAATGCATGCCGCCTGGCAGCTGTGGCCATAATTTTCATCTTGGGTTTGCATCCATGTTTAACCCAGAGCTGCTGGCTTATGTGTTTGCTGCTCGGATGTATTACTCCAAATCATCTACTGTATTTCCGCCAAAGGAAAGTAGTTTTCTACCTATGGCATTTTAATTTTCTAGTGCATCTTACAGTAGAAATGTGCGATATTTCATAAACATTCAACAAAAATTTTATCCATCTTTACTATACTTAGTGTATATCATGCCCTGTCTAAATTTGATCAGCATTTTAATATTTTCTTTGATATCACCCTGTTTTTATGCAGCAAATGTCATCCAAATTCTTCAGTTAGTTCAAAATCTGGTTATTGAGTAATTGCTATCATTCTGTCATTATAGGATAATCAGTTTATTCCTTCTAGTGTTCCTGAATACATTTCTATGATATGTTTCTGACTTAATTAGCACTAATATTGTTAGTATTAGTACTACTTCCTTTTAGTTCTCCATGTCCCACCTGAGTGAGGAGAAGACGACCTTGTTGGAGGTATTACCGACTAGGTATATTTTCTGTTCTGTCCGACGGCAGGCATGATTGGCATCATTATGACAATACGACCCTCAGTCTCCCCTTTGAAGGAATCCGACGTGCAGCAGAGATCCACACTTAGGAACTAGAAAAGATGCACATATTCAAAATAATATAGTCTCAGCTATAATTTGCTCAGTTCTTTTGATTTGAAAGTAACTACATCAAAATTACTAACTTCATTCTCTTTTCAATTCCAGCATGATTCACAAATTCATGTTATATTCTTCCTATACTGCTTTGAAAGCACGCTTTTAAAGCAAGTTCATGATTTAAGGACTACTAAATTTGTCTTGTGGATTTTATCTTCTTCTAGAGGATCTTTCTACGATTTTATTCCTTTGAAAACAAATTCTTATTATTCCCCTAAGTTATGTCATGAAGATGAGAAAAAGTAGGAAGGAAGCCACAGGAAGCGATTATTTCACACGACTTCAGCTCTGCACAATAAACAGACAAAGAAGCTGCTCTAAAGATGTCTTCACATCATGTCAGAAGCAACAGGACCAGAATGTGGTTGTCTGTCCGTGGACACTTGAGGGCTCCCAGTAAGATGCTAAGTTCATTTCAGCCAAGTGCTGAAGTGTTTTAAAGCACTCTCATTCCTGCCCTGCAAAATGTTCCTTTTTAGCAAGGTACTACATGGCTTTTTATGTATTTATTTTTATTTATTTATTTATTTTGCAGCAGGGTCTCCTTGTGCAGTTCAGCTATGTGTGGGACGTGTGGGTCAGGGGCTGAACCGGAGATTTCCAGAGGTGGAATTACAGATGTGCATCAGCACAACAGACACACGTGGCTGTGACGCTGGACACTACATGACACATCCCACTGAAGCAAAGATCATTACAAGGTCTGCTGATGAGAGCGAAGAGAGGAGGAAGAGAGGGAAGGTGACTGGTGCCACTGGCTGCCAGTAGGGGATCCTAAGCAGCGGCAGAGCTGAGTGTGGGCAGAAGGCTAATGACCAAAGTAAACTTAATTTATGCACATCGAAGCACAGGCAGAGGGAGGGGTTTTCAGTATGTTCTTTTAAAAAAACTTTTCTTTTTAAGGTCACAGCCCCCCCCCACTTATGCACATGCATGCACACACACCCTTTATCATAATAATTTGAATTCATTTTCAAATCAAATTATAGGTCCATCCATTATCATTGTATCAGGTAAATATCTTTCTAGAGATGTGGCTTATTCAGTTTGCATGCTTGTACAAGTATTTCATTCACCACTAAAATATCTTTAGTGAAATTTAAGAATAAAAATGCCTAACTTTTAATTATGGGGGATAAACCACGTTAATAATTATCAAAAAGTCTGGTAAAGATGAAGCCTTGTAGCAAAAAAATTTTTCTGCTAAAATTACTTAAGGGAAGATCCAGTTGATTTTGAATTTCATTTGTTTTGAAATAACTGTGCTTTCTGTAATACAGCATGAAATAAAAGTAAGACTAAAGAATTTTCAGAATGTTATTAATAATATGTATTTCCAAGATATTTTTATAATAATTTTAAATTTTAGTCTTTATTTATTTTTAAAATATTTTTTGGCTTATTTTATTTATTTGAAAGTGACAGAGAGAGAGAAAGAGGCAGATAGAGAGAGAGAGAGAATGGGTGTGCCAGGGCCTCCAGGCACTGCAAATGAACTCCAGATGTGTGCGCCCCCTTGTGCATCTGGCTAACATAGGTCCTGGGGAATCAAGCCTCGAACTGGGGTCCTTAGGCTTCACAGGCAAGTGCTTAATCGCTAAGCCATCTCTCCAGCCCAAATTTTAATGTTTAAATTAAATATTTTTTTTTCTGTGTATGTTGTTAACCCCTCAATGAATAGTAGTAATTCTTTACTGCAATTATGCATTCTCTTACCAAACATAGTTTAGACAACTATTCTTCATAAAATTTTGCCATTCCTCAACATTTGTTGTCACATGATCATATTATGTAATCAGTATTTTAACATATAACCATGAAAACACAGTTAGTTCAAATAACGTTACACAAAACCAGATGCATGTGTTTAATGAAGAGATTTCAGGATGACACTGGCAATTGTGTTTGTCAGAGTAGCCAACAGAAACATGCTATTATTAGAATCAGAGGTCTTTTTACCTCTGATATGATCTAATGTAGTATTAGAAGAAGTACCTCAGTAATTCAGATGGAAAATTATTAATAATTATTATATGCCACCATACATGATGTTATTATGTTTATATTTTTTCCTCTATGTAATTTTTAAAAAGATACGCACTTTGGCACAGGAGGAATGGTTTATCAGATAAGTCACTCACCTGCAAAGCCAAAGGACCCAGGTTAAATTCCCCAGGACACACATAAGCTAGGTGCACAAGGTGGCACATGCTTCTGCAGTTCGTTAACAGTGGCTGAATGCCCTAGCGTGCCTATTCTCTCTCTCTATCTCTCTCTCATGAATAAAATTAAAAAAAATTAAAAAGACACACCCTTTGTCTACAAACTTCAAACTGTTTCTATTCCAAATTGGTTATAATTATTCATATGTGTGTGTGTGTTTGTGTGTGTGCACATGCGTATGAATGTCTGCATGAGTATAGATATGTTTTGTGTATATTTTTAATCAAAATATATATGCACACATATGACCACATATAAATTAAGAAAAGCAGATTAAAATAGTCTCTGTTCCTATAACTTGGGAAGCATTGAAATAAAATGTGAATACGAATTAATGTTGTCCTAAAGAAATTAGACTGTACATATGAATGACTCAACAAGGTGCATGGTGCCCACTTTCTATTTTTGCTGATGCAGTGAGTGGAGAGCAAATTAGATTTTTCTGTGGTAAGCTTTTCAGTTTAAAAATTGTACTGCCCTCTTGTTGGACCAGATCAAAGAACAGTTTCAAGACCCGTCTCTCCCTGGCATGTATACATAATGAATTAGTTTTGCTATACTCTTTCCTGTCATGTCATCAGACTGCTGTGCTGGGCAGTGGTGGAGATCACACAGACCCTCAACACTGGCGCTTAGCGCATGCAGGGGCAAGGCGGAGATCTACTCAACCACTTGAGAAGAACATGCCATTTCTGTGACAGATGGGCACAGACTCCAAGAAACAGTTTGTGGAATAGTTGTATCCTATAAAATTCACTTCTAGTTTTGTGCTAGATGAAGAGAATAAAAAGAACAGGAATAAGAGAAATTGAAGGCACAGTAGTGAGAGGGAAGGAGTGATGTCTAGGGAGGAAATTGTGATAACAGTATTGATTCCAAATTAGAATGCCCCATGATAAGTGTGTGAATTAGAGTATAATTTGTGAAATGTTTGACCTGGCTAAATCTAAGGAAAGTCAGAACATTTAGCACTCAGACAGTGTAGGAAAGTGAAAACCTATCACCTTTAACAAGAAGCCCCAGGGTGGCTTCAACGGATACAGAATTAGTGCTCCTCCTTAGTGCTCCCTCCCTGTGGTCAGAACTAGTGCTCCTCCTCAATGCTCCCTCCCTGTGGTCAGAACTAGTGCTCCTCCTCAGTGCTCCCTCCCCGTGGTCAGGATCAGTACTTGCTCCTCAGTGCTCCCTCCCCGTGGTCAGGATCAGTACTTGCTCCTCAGTGCTCCCTCCCTGTGGTCAGGATCAGCACTCTCTCCTCAGTGCTCCCCCCTGTGGTTGGGATCAGTACTCTCTCCTCAGCCATAACTAAAGCCTGTGGCAGCAATGGCATATGCTCAGCCTTCCAACATTCTCTCAAAGCAAAAACAAACTTCACATGTCACATGAATGGCTAAAGCCTCAGCCTAACTATGGTTAGAAATGTAGATATTCAGGTATTTGTTAGATAAGATACAATTTTCTCATAAAATGCAGTGACCCAGAAATGTCCAGCTTCAGAACTTTGTGAAAGCAGACAGATTTTCACTGTTAATTGCTGTTTCATTGTGAACTTCCACAAACCTCCTCTCTTTCAACTTCCAAAACAAGTTCTTTTCTTGAGTGTGTCAGTATGCGTCTCCTAGCTTCCTAATGCATTTTACCCCTTCAGCCACACGTGTTCTGGTGGCGCCTCAGCTGCAGTGGAAATCTACCACACAATAAACAGCATCATTTTTATTTCAATGCTGACACACTACATGTAGACTTTGAAGTTAAATAATTTATCTGCCTTTTGGGTGCAATTTGCCAGTCTTATTATAACTCTGCTTCTGATATTCATCTCATGCTTAATAGTTCTCTGCCTCATGAGGATGCTTGTCAATCAATTAGAATGACATGTCACTCTGACCTTTTATTGGAAACAATTTACTCTTTGCTTCATTTCATTGTGAGTTTTCTTCTCTTTTATTCTCATCAAAAGCCCGGTTTATTAGTATTCAAAACCACATGCTAATTACCGTAGCTTGGTGACCTGCTCATCAATGGACTGACACTCTGTCTCTGCAGAAGTGATCCAGTTGAGTCTGCCCGAGGATCAGAGGCTCAGTACTACCACAGCCACCGTGGGGCAGAGCGCCGTTCTGAGCTGCGCCATCGTGGGAGCGCTGAGACCCCCCATCGTATGGACGAGGAACAACATTGTGCTAAATAATTTAGATCTGGAAGACATCAATGTGAGTACACAAACAGAGGTGCTTCGTAATGTGTGCATTTCACATGATATTCTCAAGGCAGGGTGATGTCTGGGGGGCTCTGGGGATACTAGGTATGGAGTAGAGAATTATTGGAACATTGTATATCCACCCCACCAGTTGGGATGTGCACTAGAAAACATGTGTAAATAATCCAAATCATTTGTATTGGTGTGGGAAGATTACGAAGCAATGTATTAGTGAGAAAATATGTTAGCACACAATTTTATAAGGAGTATCTAGTTTTCAAATGCAAACACTCTCTCCCTAGTAAATCCACATCTAATTATTCCTATAAACATAGTCATGTGATTTCAAGTATGCGTCTATGAAATTGTTAATCTTCATAGAACACAGGAGTGAAAAATACCTTTTGTGGGAAGTATGATAGTATGCATGAGTGTGTAAGCTTTAGAATTACTTACTGGTATTAAACATCAGAGAGGAGGACTAATCTTCTTATGTGAAGATATTATATTTTTATGGTAATAACATCCTCTTGTGTTATAATGCTTCTATTTATCATATATATAGCCAATTTATAGACCATTTCTAGGCCTGTGTCTATGAAATGATTTACAGCATAGAATGGTTCTAAGGATAAGGGTAAGGTAAGGGTAGAAGCTGACTCATAGCCAACAGATATCTTTTTGAATTTTTATAACATGTACATATACTAATTCTTTTAAAATATTTTATTTAGTTATTATTTATTTGAGAAAGAGTGAGTATGGGCATGCCAGAGCCTCTCGTCACTGTAAAACTCCAGATGCATGCACCACTTTGTGCATCTGGCTTTATGTGCACTTGTGGAATCAGACCCAGGCCATCAGGCTTCCTAAGCAAGCACCTTCCACCAGAAAACCATCTCCGCAGCTCGTATGTTAATTCTTAACAAGAACACACTTTAAAAATGATGCCATAGTGTATGCTTACTAGTGTCTGGATACCTAGGGAATACACATTTGTGTGAGTGTTGTGATGTGGATCCCACTGATAAAATATTTGTTACATAACAGCAAGGCCCTGAGCTGTTTCATGATCACTGGGCCAGGGGGAGCTCTGCCTTCCCTGACAGGCTGGTCTGCAGAATGGTCTGCTTGTTACTAAAGAAAGGCTGGATATTGTCTCATGAAAAGGGTGGAGCTCTGCTTTTCTTGGTTAATTGTATCTGGAAGGGGTGTGTGTGTGTGTGTGTGTGTGTGTGTGTGTGTTATTATGAGAATGCCTACTAACAGTTATCTCTATACAAGGCCCCCATGGTGGAGCAACGGCCTAAAACTGGTGACAACTCAGAAAAGGATAATATTGTTTCACTTTAAATATTTTACATTCCACAGGTAACATGAGCTATCAATGGAAACCAATGTGTGGTTTGTTTTTCTAGAGTGAAGGAACATGTTCTTTTGTTAAGCACACCTCCGGTGGGTGAGTCAGTCAACGCTGCTCAGCTGGGTGTGCCCCCAAAGCTGAAAGAAAACAGATACACACATACATACCAGGGTGCCAAGCTGCTTACCAGGAAATGATTGCAGAAGTTGGGAAAAAAGTAAAACCCATGTACTTACTTACAAAGTGTCTGTGAAATGGAGGAGGGAATTCCCTTCCATTGTTGAGTTAATAATCGTGCCCTCTTGGTATATTTCCGATCACTTCTCAACAAACTATCTTGCTACCAATTATTTTTGCTGCTTTAGAAGGAGTCCCTAAAATAATATCACAAGATATAGTATTAAACGTTTTATTAAATCGTTGTAATATTCTTATTTAATGCTCAAAAGTATGTCAAAGATAGAAAACTTTTGATTATTTTTATTTTGGTATATGTTTGACAAATCTGCTTATATATGGGCACTCTCCTAAGTTGTTCAGGCACACTGTTTAATTCTTGGAGACATCTAGAACACTATGCCTCTCATGTCAATGAGAATCAATGGCAGTTTTGAATATCCTTTCAGATTGCTAATGTCTATATCAGTTAGAAATCAATGTGTGTTTACCTGTTGTGTATTTGCACTCTCACATAATTAACATGTTACAGGTAAGTTTTGAACCTTTATTTGTTTCTCTTCTTTTAACCTGTGGGTGTCCCATCCTGTGCCAAGAAGAGCCTGTGAATAGTTTTAGCCTTCCCAACACACACTGAGTGTAGTTTCTTTGGTAGGATGAGTTCACACCACTTCACACCCTGTCTGCATCTTGCTAGTCCCCAAACGACTCTTAGTAACAGAAAGTCGTATGTCCATTTGTATATGTAGAAGCTTAGGGGAGGAGACGTAGTTGCTTAGTCACTGGATTTTATGTGGCTTGATTGATTCTAGATCACACGTTTCAGCACTGTCTGGAGGAGAGGGTCTCTGTGGCTTCCTGCTGCCCTTCAGGTGGTATAGCCCAAGTTATTCTGGTCACTATATATTGTAACTGGTGCTGGACTGATTGAAAATCAGCTGGTGTGTAAAGCTATTTATTTTGCCTGTCTTCGTCTTTGTATCAGGTAAATAAAAGCATACCACTGAACAACAGGGACAGGCACAAAGGTGGCTTGTAAGATGACCTGGCTTCTTACTGATCTTCTGTCATTTGAGAGTGATGAGGAGTAACGAGACCTCAAGCAAGTTATTTAAAATATCTGTCCCCAGTTCTCTTATCTATGAAACGAAGGTGACAATGATAGAAACAGCTTACTCTGGTGTTATGGACATCAAACATTTAAAGCAGTGGACGTTGGATGAGGTTTTGTGAGTGCTCAGAATCTCTCTCTTATTACTATGCCTTCTGCTCCTCCTGGTTTCTTCTTACTTCTGTTCCTCTCTCCTTTCTGCTGCTATTCCTTATTCATGTTTCAGAGAACACAGATGTCTTCAACTCTGCCTAAAATAATGGAGGTACACCTCTATGTTCCATATAATTAGTTCTGAGGGAAAGTGAGTGCTCACCAGAAACACCAAATTTGAACCCAGTGTTTTTTTTTTTTTTTTTTTTTTAACGGAGTTTATGTCTGCTAGCAAAGCAATACCATGGCAACTTCAATAAGAATTCAGACTCTTACAAAAGGAAGTACAAAATTCTTTTTTAATAGTGTGAAAAAAAGACAGTTTGCCAGTATCTAATTTACCATTAAAATGCTGGGCTCACTCCTGAATTTCAAGATGCCCTGTCACTCTCTGGATAGCTTTTAAGAGTCTGAAATGGGTAAAATGAGTGCCTGTGGTCCTTTGAATGTCTGTTTGTGTAGTTCACTCTGCTGGTGGCTACCATGTCGGCACAGGGGTTTTGTCCTATTATTTTTCTCCCTGACTTTAGGAACTAAGTTTTTATTTTATTTCCTTGGCATGACCTATTAATTTCTCTCCTCCCAGTGAGACTTTTTTCATAAGTTCTGACACAGCTGCACATTGTCTGGAAGATTATTCTCTGATCTCTTTGACTGTTATGAAATGTTCACATTTAGAAACCAATTAGTATGTGAAATATAGGTAGCTTGTGAGAATTTAGAAATTGGCTCATCATGAAATAATATCTTTAATGCTTTACAATGTATGATAATGAGATGTAATAGTGGCCACATTCCTGGAGCAGATCCTGCACTCATCCAGGGAGGGCCCTGCCAAATTTGTATTCAGTATTTTGAATTATTCTTCCTCAAAGAGAAATCAAATCAAATTACATAAACTTCACATATTAAAAATGCGGGGCTTCTCTCTGTCTTATCTGGCTGTTTGTAGTATATTGGCTTTTTGAGCCTGTGTGTGTGCATGTATGTGTGCATGTGAGTGTGCATGTGAATGTGCCTGTGTGTGTACCTGTGAGTGGGCCTGTGTGTGTGCATGTGTGCATGTATGTGTGCCTGTGTGTGTATGTGAGTGTGCCTGTGAGTGTGCATGTATGTGTGCATGTGAATGTTCATGTGAATGTGCCTGTGAGTGTGCCTGTGTGTGCATGTGTGCATGTGTGTGTGCATGTGTGTGTGCATGTGTGTGTGCCTGTGTGTGTATGTGAGTGTGCATGTGAGTGTGCCTGTGTGTGTGCATGTATGTGTGCATGTGAGTGTGCATGTGTGTGTGTGTGAGTGTGCATGTGAGTGTGCCTGTGTGTGTGCATGTATGTGTGCATGTGAGTGTGCATGTGTGCCTGACATGTTCTGGTTCCTCTGCCTGTGGAGGGTAGAGAACAGCTTCAGGTATTGCTGCTCAGGAAAGAGGTCTACCTGTCCATGTTCTTTGCAGCAGTGTCTCTTATTAGCCTGGGATTGGCCAATTAGGTTAGGTTGTCTGGACAGGGATATTCCTTTCTGTCCTTTCCCAGCACCGGATTACAAGTAGACGCCTCTGCATCTGGCTTTCACATGGGTTCTGGGCATTGAACTCAGCTCCTCATGATTATGAGTCAAGCACTTTACTGAAATGATCTATGGCTCCAGCTCAGATGTCATTTTTGAAATCATATCAGCTATCAGCTGGTGAGGACATTTCAAAAGTACCCAATGGGGAGCTGTTTTCCCAAATTTCTTTCTTTGTCCCTCTTATTTTTCACTGTGGTGAAGAAATGCAATAAGAGATTAATATTACTAAAATTTTTCAGTGCACAATAAAGTCTGGTTAGTAATAGGCATAGCATTTCACAGCAGACTTATTTATCTTCTATATGAGAAACTCCAAACCCACAGTAAATACTTCATTCCCCGCCCAGAGCCAACAGAGGCCACGATTCTACTCAATGTTTTATGCTCTTGACTTTTATAGATTTCTCATATAAGTGGAATCATGTAGAAATTACACCTTTGCAACTGGCTTATTTCCTTAAGTACAATGTTCCCCAGGTCTACATGTGGCAGGACTTCCCTTTTTATCAGGGTGACAGCTCTGTCTGTCTTATCATTCCCTTACCTTGGATATTGTAACAGTACAATGAACATGAACATATAGATATCTCCTTGTGATCATAATTGCAATGTTTTTATATGTCTTCTAAGGAGTGGAAATGATGGTGCATGTGCTTATTTTTTTCACCATTTTTGATAAACTTCCATACTTTTCTCCATTGTCCCTCATGAACAAGGGCTTATGAGTTCCAATTTCTCCCCACTGTGGACAACTGTGGCTGTCTTATATTCATCTGTTCATTTAATAACTGTCATTGTAACTGAGGTGATGCTTGTTCCTGGTTCTGATTCACACACTCCTACCATGATTCTGGGTGTTCATTTATCTGCAGCATGGACACTTGTATGCCCTCTCTGGAGAAATGTCTGGTGAGTTCCTTTGCCCCCTTTTGATGTTAAGATGTAAAGATACAGAGAAAACATTAATAGAATGTAAGACTCTTTCATGACTAAAATGTTCAACAAACTAGGTATAGAAAGAAACTAGATAGAAGAAGGGCTAATCTACAAATATATAATTAACAAACCGAATGGTGAAAATTTGTAGCTCTTCCTCTGACATATGGAGCAATACAAGAAATCCTACTGTGATGGTTTGAATAGATAGCCCCCAGTAGATTCAGTGTTTTGAATATTTTTTTTTGTTTATTCTTATTTATTTGAGAGCAACAGACAGAGAGAGAAACAGGCAGAGAGAAAGAGAGAATGGACGTGCCAGGGCTTCCAGCCACTGCAAACGAACTCCAGATGTGTGTGCCCCCTTGTGCATCTGGCTAACGTGGGTCCTGGGGAATCGAGCTTCGAACCAGGGTCCTTAGGCTTAACAGGCAAGTGCTTAACTGATAAGCCATCTCTCCAGCCCTATATTCAGATTTTTATTTGTTTGTAATTTGCATCTGCAGCCACCTGGCTGGAGGCAGTGTCACTGGGTGGATCTTAAGGTGTGGTGATGGGTTTCAGATTTCAATCTAAAGATATGCAAAGTGTGCCTAGCTGGAGTTCCTGAAGTGTGCTGTGCTGTGTGGCTTTTGGCTTGTGCTTCTCTCTCTCTCTTTCTCTTTCTCCTTGGTCCTGAGAAAGCAGGCCAGCTTCTTCTGTAAGCTTCAATAAAAATCCCTTCCTCCATAACTGTGCCTGGTCTGGACGTTCATCTCAGTGAACCCCAAGCCGTCTGCTACACCTACTCTTCCTCACAGCAGTGGTAGCAATGCTGGAGCATGTAGGCAAATGCAAGAATGAATAAACCTCCAAGTCAAAGAAGAACCATCTCTGTTTACAGAACAACTGCCATGTTCATCAAATACTGATTGCATACACTCAGACACAACCAGTTTTAGGACTAATACATGACTTTAGTTAAGAGAAAGGATTAAAATAAGCATTTGTGTTCATTTATACACAGTAATGAGTATCAAATAATAAATTTGGAAAATAACCCTAGAATTTAAAGACATTTAAACACTTAGAAATAGACTGAAAAATGAGGTTATAAAGCACCCTTAAACTATCTATGCCTAGACATGAAACCTACCAACCCTTACGGAATAAATTCAAAAACACAGCATGGCTGAAAATGCAGTGCATGCCCCTGGGCTCCTGAGCTTCAGGACAGTGTTATTAGATTGTCATCATTACTCATGGTTATGGACAAAGCTAATTCAATCCTCATCAAGTTCTAATGACTTTTGTTCATATAAATGAATAAAATGAAACTGAAATTTATAGGAAACTGGTAAATACTATGATTATCAAAAAAAAGCATTTAAAAAGAGCTGGAATAGGCTTAGCGGTTAAGCACTTGCCTGTGAAGCCTAAGGACCCCAGTTCGAGGCTCGGTTCCCCAGGTCCCACGTTAGCCAGATGCACAAGGGGGCGCATGCGTCTGGAGTTCGTTTGCAGAGGCTGGAAGCCCTGGCTCGCCCATTCTCTCTCCCTCCCGCTATCTGTCTTTCTCTCTGTCTGTCGTTCTCAAATAAATAAATAAAAATTAAAAAAAAAAAAAGAGCTGGAATAAATCATGGAAGTACATTCTTAGAAATCAGAGATGGCCTGTAAGTCTTAAATTTGACTGCCTTCTATTATTTTTTTTCTAAATTTTTTATTTATTTGTTACAGAGAGAAAGAAAAAGGGAGAGAGAGAGAGGGAAATAAAGAGAGAGACCTAATTGGTGCACCAGAACCTCTAGCCACGGCCACCAAACTCCAGATGTATGTACTACCATGTATTTGGCTCATGTGGATCCTGGGAAATCGAACCTGTGTCCTTAAGGTTTGCAGACAAGTGCCTTAATCACTAAGCCATCTCTCCAGCTCTGACTTTTTCTATTCTTTAATGTGTGTGTGTGTGTGTGTGTATATATATATATATATATATATATATATATATATATACATATATATATATGTATATATATATATATATGTATATGTATAGATGAACTAATTTCATATTGCATCATTAAATGTTTCTCAATAACTTTTTCTATATAACTTTTATTCTCACTTAAATTCCATGTTAATTTGTTAGATATTATTATTAGTATTTTATTTATATCTTAGCATTTTATTAATCAAAGGATGGAATATCAATTTTCAAACAAATTATAAAAAACTATATATCCTTGCACCAATATTTCATAAGCATAAAGCATATTCACTTCTAAAGAAAAAACAAAAAAATGATAAGATAAGAAAGTGTGCTTTATATCTCAGATTATTTTTTTGTATTAGAGGGGTGTTTTCTTGACATGGATCCACAGGGTAGAATGTGGAAATTACCTTTCTAAGAAAATAGTCAAAATGTCACAATTACATTATTAAAAAAAATCACAATGTAAAATTTATTAATGAAAACATTAATAAACTATAAACAACAAAGTTTCAGGACATTGAAAATGTATACCCCAATGCCTAAAACATATTCTACATCCAAGTTCTCTTAAACCAGTTTCCTTCTTTAATAAAAAGGAAAAAAATACAGCAGGGCATGGTGACATACAACTTTAATCCCAGCCCTCAGGAGTCAGAGGTAGAAGGATTCTGTGAGTTTGAGGCCACCCTGAGACTCTATAGTGAATTCTAGGTTAGCCTGGGCTAGAGTGAGACCCTCCCTCAAACAAAGCAAATAAACAAAAGAATAGTCACCCTTGAAGTGTCACATCATTCCATGGGAAATTATTATTTTTGTTGAAGTTGGATTTCATATTCCAATATGCAACATAAATCATGTGTGCTCCAACTGTAACAGGGTGCTGGGTTCGAGAAAGTCCTTGAACCCTAAACCCTAGGTTCATGTCTACTTTTAATCAAAGAAGTGACTTAAAAAAGACTGAGAAGGATAATTATTAAATTATATTTGTTGAAGGAAGTACAGAATAAGGAAAGGTACCCACATGGCTAGAGGGCCTGGGAAGACCATGGAGAAAAAAAGAAATAAAAGAAAGTTCAAAGAGATCCTTCCATATGGGAAACTAGAGGGTATAGAGAATCCACGTGGAGAGTAAGGACTAGGGAGCCCCCTCCCTTGGCTCAGCCCAGCCTAGAGGAAATTCGTCAGCAACTGGCAGTTCCCAAGTGATCAGGCAGCTCAGAGAGCGTGTCTTCCCATCGTAAACATATTTATAACCTTAGGATGGTGGGCCCCACCTGCTAGTTCAGGTGAACCTAGGGGATGTCTCAGGTAGAGGCTAGCCCAAGTTGTGGGGACTGAACTTTATCATCAACAATGTTTAAATCCCACGAAAGACTTCTCTCCCAGAAGTAGTCCAGCTTGTTTGTGGAAAAGCAGGTCTTGGTAAGAGATAAGAATTCTAGCAAGTGTAGACCATCCTGCCTGTTTTTCTACTTTTAGGGACCCAGTCACCCTAACTGCCTACTCCTTCTCGCAACTCTATTTTCACTCTACTTCTAATTTGAAGGTAGCATTAAATAAGACATAATGTTTTAATAATGCTTTATCTTCATTCCTACATAAATGAAACGAAGCGTCCATAATCATCAGATATATTCATCTGCAAAAGGAAGCTTGAAACTAATTCTCTCAAATGGATAATAAAGAACCATCTGGAAGTTTTAATTTGTAATTACTATTTCCTGTTCTAAATGTTTTGGTCTTTGTATGCTAAGGAAAGTGGCATGGCATATTGAATATTATATTGTTCAATAGATATAATATGATAGCATCATGTACTAAATTAATGTAACATGCCATTTGACTTATTAATTTAAGAATGGATGATGAATTTGTGAGTTGATTGAAAAGGAGGAAGTTCAGATTTCGGTTCTGATACATAAGCAATAGAGTGTGTCTGAGAGACTGCAGGGGTCCTGGCATTGCTGTGAAGGCAGGATGGGCAACTGACAGGGACCTCGGAAAGAGCTGCCCCTTGCTACAGGGGTTATGGTCTCTCTTATGGGGAATAAACATTTCTTGAATGTCAAGTCAGTACTTTTTAAATCAAAAACAAAAGCTTTGTATTTATTTGCATGCAGAGAGAGACAGAGAGAATGGGTGTGCAAGGGCCTCTAGGCACTCCAAAGGAACTCCAGATGCATGTGCCACTTTATGCATCTGGCTTTACTGGATGCTAGAAATTAAACCTAGTTCACTGGGCTTTGCAGGCAAGTGCCTTAACTACTTAGCTATCTCTTTAGCCCTTAAGTCAGTACTTTAAAATGCCTACTACGTCTGGTCATTTATGAATTTGGCCTGTGAAGAATTAAGTTTCACATGTTTTGCTTTTCTCAAGTGTGTTATCAGAGTGCTGAGAAACACCCAAATGATAGTTTCAGATCCCTGCTAATAAAATAGAGCTGTAGATGTAGGTTGATTTTTTCCCCCCAAACTTTTATAAAATCATCTTATGTCACAGATGAAGGAAAAAAGAATAAAACATGACTCAAAAATTTGGTCTGGTACATAAGCCAGAACATCATATGGTACACATTGACATGCACAATTTGTATATTTTAAATAACAGTTTAACATTAATTTAATATAAAACAATTTGATTCCAAGGGACTCAAATAAGGTCAGCACCACTAGCTTGAAATGAAAACCAATATTATGAAATCATTTTCTTGTAGGAATTACAATGTAATTTACATAAAATATGCTGATATTGAAGGGAGATGCATCCTATAAAATATTTGTACTTCAAAGTCCTAAGATTTATTGTTCATTTTGTTTAGATCACACTTAACATTATTTAATGTTTATATTTCCAATCACTCTTATTTACTGTTTGATCACTTCACCACATTTTAACTTCTATCATATACTGTCTACCATGCTAGCATGGAAATGATAGGGAGGAATTGAAGGTATTCACCCATTAGAGAAGCATAGAAAGAGAATTGGTAGATTGAGTGTCCTTCAGGAGTTCACAGCTGGGTAATTACAAGAGAACCATCTGACGAACCAGAGGAGTGCCACATGGGGGTCTGCATTCTGGAGAAGCACTTGTTCCCTTAGGGTGATCCCCTTCCTGCACCCTGGGAATGGGGGTCAGTCCTGGGAGGTCCATTTGAGGCACACATTCAACTCCACTGTGCCAACAGGAATATGTAAATGTGGTCAGTCCTGGTGGGTCATTGGTCAGTCTTGGGCAGAAGCTGGGGCCACAGGGTTCAGGCTGCAGCTCTGTGGTGTCTGGGATTTCTGAACCCAATGACAATTTCCCTGGTGGGCATCCATGGCATTTTTCTGGTCTCTCTTTAATTGCATTTCCACTGCACTATCCCTGATTTTTAGGCCAGTAAGTAGTTGGTACAGTAGAAGAAATGAGCCACAGGAAAGGCTTGCTGGGAAAGTTGAGGCTATGCTGCAGAAAGTACTCCAGGGGCTGGTTTCCATCAAGAAATTGCACTGCCAGAGGAGAGTCAGTGATAGCAGGATGCAGCCATCACATCACTTCCCAGAAAGCAGGCGAGAGAGAACCTTGCCATTTTGTAACCCTGCAGGGACAAGGACTGGATGTGAAGAAGTTCTGAGACCTAGAGGTGAAAGAAGCCTTCCAGACCCTCTTTCCTCCAGGGAGAACATCTAAAAGCAGATGCTTCCCAGGTTACTGGGTTGGGACGATTGACCTGTGGGATCGTGAGGCCGCGGGTCACACTCCCATCAGAGCACCAGTGAACAGGCTGTGTTCCAAGTACACGGTGATGGTGAGGGCTTTCCCCCATGAGGGCTCCAGTTCAATCAGGCCTTTGTAATTGTCTGGGGTCAGGCCTGAAACAACACTCCTGGGTTTTATGTCAGTGAGCCTGATGCTTTCACAAACCATGACCCGAAAGCCGTGGTGACACACCTTGGAAAGAAGTTGCACAGTCTTCGTGGAAGACTGTCTTCATTAAAAAGTTATGTTTATTAACTTACTGCGATTGTATTGATTTCATGTACTCATAATTTTACTATTCCTTACTAGTGAAGTCTGGTTAGCATACTTCAGTGTAGCCTGGTGTATAACACCTAACTGCAAGTTGGAGTCATAGGCTAGAGACAGAGTCAGGGGCTGGAGGTTGCGTCACAGGCTAGAGGTAGTCACTTGGCTAAACTGAGCAGAAAAGCCAGTACTGGGACTTGCTGGAAAGCTATAAGGGTCTGCTGCCTGGATGTGCTGTGAACATTCCTGAAAGCCTGAGCAAAAGTAACAGGTTTAACTACAACCCATTCTTCCCCTTTCTCTCTCTCCCTCCCTTCTTTCTTTTCTTCCTTCCTTCCTTCCCTCCTTCCCTCCTTCCTTCCTTCCTTCCTTCCTTCCTTCCTTCCTTCCTTCCTTCCTTCCTTCCTTCCTTCCTTCCTTCCTTCCTTTCTCTTTCTTTCTTTCTTTCTTTCTTTCTTTCTTTCTTTCTTTCTTTCTTTCATCTTTCTTAAAATATATCTTCTTACACCTTTTTAGATTTTCCTCTCAATTCCAAGATCCCCGATACCTTTCATCCCTCCATTAGGTACTGATATCTTATCTACATAGACAATTTGTGGTAACTATTATTGAGCTGAGTGGGAGAAGCAATCAGTGGCATGCACAGACTCATTGTTTCTGAAGATCAGGGGCTAATGGCCTAGCTGTGCTTTTAGAGTCTACATCATGATGCTGGGTAAGTTGAAAGTCTGTTGAAAGGAATAAGTTTTGCACAGCCAGTAAGATAGTAAGTTAAAATAAATGAATTATTAATTAGGAATGGAGATTTCAGATTGTTACAAAATAATAAAATTCAAAGTTAATTCTAGTAGAGCATTGGCTTAGCATATGAAAAATCCTGGGTTCAGGCCCAGCTCTCCAATTAAAAAACAACAACAAACAACCAGAAGAAGACAGGATAAAAGAAAAAGAAATTTATAGTAAGTTTTGGCTTAGTGATAGTGGCCCAGCCTTTTGTTCCTAGTCCTCAAGAGGCAGAAGCAAGAGGATCCTAAGTGTATAGTTAGTCCGGGGTACTGTCTCAAAATGTGAGCACGGAACGATGTGTGTGTGCGTGTTGATTTTGGAGCTGAAGGTATAACTGAATGAGAGAGCCCTTGCCTAGCATGTGCAAGGCCCTGGGCCCGTCTGCAATACTATAAAAAGAAAAAAGGGAAA
Source organism: Jaculus jaculus (assembly GCF_020740685.1). NCBI lineage: Eukaryota > Metazoa > Chordata > Mammalia > Rodentia > Dipodidae > Jaculus > Jaculus jaculus. The sequence continues at coordinate 106,829,432 of NC_059113.1, read as the reverse complement.
AAAAAGTCGACTTAATTATTTTGAAAGTTTGAAAAAAAATTCCTCTTTTTTTTTTTTTTTTTCCCTGAGGTAGAGGTATTAAAAATTGGTACATATGGAGAAATAGTCACTTTATATTTGTATACAATTAAAGGAGGCTTTTGAAGGTTATTTTGTCCATGTGATGGTTGTATATTCTAGTATTTCATCAGTGGAAACTACAGCGTGCCATTGACAGTCTCAGGAGAGTTACAATGAGAAAGTGCAGCTGCGGGTGGTAATGGTGGTGGAGTCCCCACAGCAGAATTATAGTCAGGAGTCATTGTGACACCTGCTCCTTGGATAGTTCCACCAGGATTTCTGCATAAGATTTAGAAACAATGCTTCATAGATGGCAAATATGTCTGAAATCACATTATCAACTACTTAGAAATTGATCAAAATTAAACAGTATTCACAGAGTCCAGGTTCCAAAGTAGCTCAGGCCTATAATCTCATCACTCTAGGGGCTGAGGCAGGAGGATTGCCAATTTGAGACCAGCTTGGGCTAGAACATGAGACTATGCTTCAAGATACCAAAAGTATAAAAACAAATAACTGCAAAATAAAACAGAATTTTAAAGTGCAAGTCAGATTAGCAGATGCAATGTATCATGTCATGTGTGAGCAACACTGTTTTTCTAATGATTGCGTTTTCTTTTCTTTTTTTTTTTTATTTATTTGAGAGTGACAGACACAGAGAGAAAGACAGATAGAGGGAGAGAGAGAGAATGGGCGCGCCAGGGCTTCCAGCCTCTACAAACGAACTCCAGACGTGTGCACCCCCTTGTGCATCTGGCTAACGTGGGACCTGGGGAACCGAGCCTCGAACGGGGGTCCTTAGGCTTCACAGGCAAGCGCTTAACCGCTAAGCCATCTCTCCAGCCCTGATTGCGTTTTCTTACAGCACAGTGAAGGATGTCATTCTCAAGTCCTGTCAGACTACAGGCCCAGGGTTTGTGTTCCCACAAGCCTGCATGTTCCGTCGCGGTGGTGCATCAGACAGCAAGTTGATTATTTTGCCCTTCCCTATATGGAAGCTTTGTTTTCATTCAATGCTCTGGTTAATTTCTTTAAGGAAGTACCAGCTGTCTGTCAATTTCAGACTTGTCAGTTACCCAGAACTATAAGCAGTTGAAAAGAACAAAAGTATAGTTTTGAGAGTATATACCTCTTCTCATGGTTTGGATAGGTATAACATTCTCCCCATCTACATATGAGATGAAGGTAGAACTCTGAAATGCACATTGTATTTCAACAATGGGTCAAGAGTTACTATAACTCCAGGATTTTTTGGTTTATTTTTATATATTTATTTGAGAATGACAGACAGAGAGATAGAGAAAGAGGAAGAGAGAGAGAGAGAATGGGCATGCCAGGGCCTCCAGCCCTTGCAAACTAACTCCAGATGCATGCACCACCTTGTGCATCTGGCTTGTGTGGATCCTGGGGAATCGAGACTCAAACTGGGGTAGTTAGGCTTCACAGGCAAGTGCTTAACCTCTAAGCCATCTCTCCAGCCCATAACTCCAGGATTTTTTTTTTTTACCCATTACGTTACTAATACTTGTGATAAAACTGAAACAAAAATCCATTTTCTTTCAAAGCATTCCAAAAGAAAGTTTAAAATCTAACTGGGTTATTTAATCCATTAAAAATTTCAGTGTAACTCAAGCTGTTTAGAATCACAGCTTAATCAGGACAATCCACATACATATAAGGGAAACTACTTAATTTGAGATACACAATTTAAAGTCTAGCTAAGGTGTGTGTGTGTGTGTGTGTGTGTGTGTGCACAGTTAGCTTTAGTGTCCAATTTAATATCATACTACCCAATGGTGCACATAAAATTTGTACTCTTTAAGCAAAAATATAATCAGTTGATTCCTATAGGTGCAAATACCATTAATGTTTACACATGAGAATGTTCCGCCAATCATGAATGTATTCATGGAAGTGTTTTGCATAAATGACACAAGCCAGGCAAGCATGGTTCAGTGGTACTGTCAAGTCCTTGGAAAGGTCACGGACAAATGAGGATCTGAGTAAGATATATAGGATATGTAAATATTTGGGTTTGTACTTCACAAATTGATTTTTGTCAGGAGGTGTTTTAAAAGTCTTTTCATATTGAAGTAAGTTGATTTTGGTGATCTGTAATGAGCCTGCGAATCTTTTCATAGCCTGGATGGTATTTTCATTTTCCTTCTCAGTAACATTGCAGGTCTTCACATTCCTGTTGAATTTTTGCTATTTTGTTTTTTCTTTGATCAATTTAATATAATCATTTTCTGTGACTCATTGTTTGCATCATTCTGGCTTTATAATGCATCTTTTCTCTTTCCCCCCTTTTATTAATAAGAACTCTTTATAATTTTAAGTTTGGTATTTCTTAAGGATTTCCTCTGTTGGTCTCTTGATTTACTTTTATTTTTATTTATTTATTTATTAGTTTTGTACTCAGTGAATACAGTCAAGTTGGTCCATTGTTAGCCTCCTCCCTGTCCTCCCCCCTCCACAGGGACCCTTCTTGTTGGGGTATATCGGTCGTACATTGTGGGGTTAGCCATCAGTTATGGGTGGGAGGAAATGCCTCGATGGTCTCTTGATTTTAAAAGTCACCTTATGTCTTGATGCCTGAGATTATGAAGCCATTTTTTCTACATTTTCTACCAAGTGATTTAGAGCAGTCTTTCACATGTGCATACTGCACTCTGTGGCTGTTCTTTCTGTGTATGGTGCCAGACAGAAATGCATTGCAAATTTAACTACTTAGCTAAGCTTACCCAGCTGCTCTAGAAATGTTTACTGACTACACTGATCTTTTCCATTGAATTGCCATACTAGGTCTGGCTGATATCAGAATGTGAATGTGGGTACTGGGGAGATGGCTCATTGGCTCAATGGCTATAGGTGCTTGTTTGCAAAGCCTGTAGGCCCAGATTCAACTCACCATCCTCTCAAGTAAAGACAGACTAACATTTGTTTGCAGCAGCAAGAGATCCTGGCATGCACATGCGTGCGCACGTGTGCACACATGCATCCCCCCCCACATATGGATAATTAATAAAAGAAACAATGCTTCACATATGTGACTATATACTTCCATCTCCTCTTCCTATCAATTATCTATGGATCATCTCTCTATCTGCCTCTTTCTGTCCCTCTCTGTCTCTCTCAAATAAATAAACGAAAAAAATAAAAAATAAAAAAAAAAACTTTTCAAAAGTGGCCACAGAACTCTGTTGCCTTGTAGAACTCTCTGGATTGCAAGCTTAATGTATAAGTCTTCACAAAACTCAACATACATTCATAAAATGCAGTGGTTTCCAGCAGTGGCCCTGCTTATCCTTTACACTTCTATAGGCAATTACGCCTAGATTTTTATGTTAATAGCATAGAATTCTAAGAAGTGTGTTTAAGAATATAGTATATCTACTTATTTAAAGATATCATTGAAATCTGTCTGCTGAATTATTTCCTTAAGATAAAGTAATGTGATTGCTTAACATAAAAACAAAATAAAAGAGTTGCACAAATTTTGAATGGTTTCAGTTTTGCTTTTCCTATCATAGAATGTAGTTGCATAAAATTTGCTTATCCATCAAAAACAGTAATTCCCATTAATGTTTGTTAAGTTAGACTTTTTGTTGTATTTCTTTAAATTGATTGATGGAGTGCTTTAAGAAAGAGATTTGAAAACTTATTTACTTACTAAATTGAAATTATATCATTTATTTTTCAGTGTTGTTTATTGGTACTAGATTAAGTGTATAAAATAGGCTAGCAAGAAACATTCACAGCTTCTAGAAAAATTATATAAACCACAAGAGTATAGTGCAATAGTCAATTCCACAGTTTGCTTAAATTACTTTTATTGTTATTTTATGAATATATGTTTGTATATGTAAAAAGCTAAGAAAATAGCTTTTGAGATAAAGGTTATTACTTTAATGTCAATACATAATTTTAATAGAAAACTGCATTTACAGTATGGCACTAGATAGTTTAGAACTGTGTGGAAAAATATAATATGGGAAGAAAATTGAAAAATTTAAAGATGACTTTTTAATACTTTCAGATCTTTTATTAGAATTATTTAAATAATGCTTGTGATTAAATAGAGATGAAAAAGCAAGTTGTTATATTCTGGGATCTCTACATAACTTACTATCTTGTAAATTCTGAAGTGCTGACCATATCTACTGGGTATACATATCTTGATTTTTTTTTAATTATTTATTTATTTATTTGAGAGTGACAGACACAGAGAGAAAGACAGATAGAGGGAGAGAGAGAGAATGGGCACGCCAAGGCTTCCAGCCTCTGCAAATGAACTCCAGACGCGTGCGCCCCCTTGTGCATCTGGCTAACGTGGGACCTGGGGAACCGAGCCTCGAACCGGGGTCCTTAGGCTTCACAGGCAAGCGCTTAACCGCTAAGCCATCTCTCCAGCCCCATATCTTGATTGTTATTCTTACATGATTAAATGTAGTCCATTCGGAGTTGCTATAACAATTTATTTTTTATGTTTAGAAATGTGTTGCCTATGTCCTTTGTGCTCAGCCTTCAGAAGAGTGAAATCAATAGAACAGATGATCTGGGATTTTTCATGTCCCCCATTTCCAGGCATCTGTGGCCCACGGCCATTCACTTATGCTGTAGAAGCCTCTAACAATTTAACCAGTCTATTGACTGAAAGACTGAAGATATACTGGAGACTGAGAATAAACACACGATTTTTTCTGGGAGTGGAACTCTGACGAAAAAAAACTGCTGAGAAAATAAATAGTTGAAAAATTAGAGATGTGAAACCAGGAGGGAGGTAATGACTATATGAATATATACTGCAAAATATCAGTAGATAAGTGCATCTTGGCTGTAATTAATGGAGAGTCTATAAGGGGGAAGGATTTAGAACCTCAGCTCAGACCGGCTGTCTCAGTGAATGCTCATCTGAGACACCCTGGCTTGGTGACATTGAGTCCCCGACATCATAAGGACCTCGTAACGACCAACAGTCGTTTCCAACCTCCAACCCTTGTCCCGGATCATGGGTACTCTATTTTCTGTCTATGGACGTGTCTGTTCTGGAATTCTTATATAACTAGACATATAATTCATATCCCTTACTTTTGTAATTTCTCATTAAGATAATATTTTTGGGCTGGAGAGATGGCTTAGTGGTTAAGGCACTTGCTTGCAAAGCCAAAGGACTCAGGTTAAATTCCCCAGGACTTAATGTTAGCCAGATGTACAAGGTGAGAATACATCTGGAGTTTGTTTCTAACGGCTGGAGGCCCTGACAAGCCCATTCTCTCTCTCTCTCTCTCCCTCCCTCCCTCCTTCTTTCTCCCTCTCAAATAAATTAAACAAATCAAAATATTTCCAATTTTTTTCAGGAATTATTGATGTTATAGTGTAAAAATGTACTCTAAGCCTGTTTATTAGTAAACAATATTTCATTGCGCGTATATGTCACCTCTGTTATACATTATTACCTGGCAGGCACTTGGTTCTTTTGAGCTTTGGGCTATTAAGTATGGACTTGAACACATAAGCACACTTGTGTTCTGGGAATGAGAGTTTGTTCATTGACAATGGTGAAATTTAGAGAAGAACTGAGGCACTGTTACATGACCCCGGTGCACTTTTGAATGTGATTCATTTTTCTTTGCATTTTCTTAAGGACAAATCATGCTAGTCACATTTTATATGCTTATTGTTCATGTTTAAAGCTTTTCCAAAATGTGTTACCTTTTACTTGTTGTAATTGGACATATTATATTTATACTTTTTAAATTGTAACAGTTCGTTACATATTTCAATCATGGGATACTTGCCAGAATATTTACACATATTTTTCTCCCAAACTGTAAGGGTTTTTTTTTTTTATATTTTTGATAGTGTCTTTGGGGAATAAGGTATTTTTTTTTCTTCATTTCGATATAGTTTTAAGTTACCTTATTTTGGGAGGGAGGAGAATGTTGTATGAATCCACCAAAGTATTTTCATAATTGTCTTAGAAGTGAGTGAAGGTTTGGACAGGTATAAGTTAAATGTTTCTGCATCAGCGTATTCTTCCAGTCGTTGGAGAATTCTATGTCTGTGGCTGTCATTCAGGGAATGTTATTCTAAGCAGTCTGTGTAATGCTTCAGTGTTTACTTTCTGCTTATGTGGAGCGTCAAAGTCAGCTAGCTGTGAGACCCAGGATGCTGTGTCTTTTCTTAGCATTTACACAGTTTATCACTTTTGTATTGCATCACATTATAAGGAGTATGTGAACCTCTTCAGATGCCATGATAACTTCCCATCCTCATTTGGTCATAAGATTCTTGAGCGACCTAATGTAATCTGCAACTTGCATTTATATATTAGCTGATTTTTTTCTTGTTAATAAAAGGTTAAGGGATGTAACTATTTATACAGGGTGAGCTCCAAGTTTTGCTCATATCAAGTTCATAAAAATATAAGCTTCTTAGGAGTTGCCAAACAGGCCCAATAGAAACAGTTCTCTAAGGTGGGGCCTCTGGAATTTGAGTGAAACCTATGTTCCCTCCCTCCAGTCTCTGATCGGACAATGGCTCTCACATCCAGCCTAGTTACAGGCTGCTGGATCAAAGCCTCCATGTGGCTATTGGAGAAGACTTAAGGAAGTGAGGTTAAAATGTTCAAATTTTGCCCTTCCTACAGAAAAATCAGCCACATGTTTTCATACATATTCTTTAAAGTACAGGGGACCAAGAAAGCTTTGATAATTTTCCCCACTGCATTACCTTTAGAGAAGAGAGGATTCTTCCAGCTTATTCTTGGCTGTTCCAGAAGGGCTTCTTTGATTTGATCTTGATGAACACATGTGATTCTTTCATACTTCTCCCCTCAAAATGGCTATATAATTGTCCTCATACATTTTGGAATAATATGATTATTTTGTTGAAATGAACTGTCATTTCTAAGCTTCAGATTGAAGTTGTGGTCAGAGGTGAGGCTTGCGGCGCAGCACGTGCTCAGCATGAGGGAGGTCTTTGGTTGAGTTCCCAGACTCTCCTGAAAGAAAATACGACAAAAGTCCTGCTCCAAAATGCTGCTTTAAATATACTGCATTAACATCTACTTTTCTTTGTGAATATGAACCTGAATAGTATAAAATTAGTGAACATTACATGTATGAAAATGTAATTAATAGATGTTTACTTTATGAGAACAATGTTATAGCATTATCAATCTAAAACATGGAATCAAGCTTAGTTTATAAATTCAGTTATTTCATATATATATATACATACATATATATATATGCACATATGAAATATATATGTGTACAAATATACATATATATACATATATATGTATATGTATATATGTGTATATATATATATATATATATATATATGCTAAAGCTATAGGTTGAACTCATTTTTATTATTTGAATACAAAAAGTTAGGTTTCTTTTTTGTTGACAATTTTTATACATGTATTTTAAAAATATTTTATTTATTTATTTATTTATTTGAGAGAGAGGGAAAAGAGAGAGAGTACAGAGAGAAAGAGAATGGATATACCAGGCCCTGGAGCCCCTACAAACAGACTCCAGATGCATGCACCACCTTGTGCATCTGGCTTTATGTGGGTATTGGGGAACTGAACTCAGGTCCTTAGGATTTGCAGGAAAGCACCTTATCTGCTGAGCCATCTCTCCAGCCCAATACATGTATTTTTTATCATAATCTGTATCTTCTCTTGAACCTGTCCCCATCAAATATAATATATCTTAGGAAAATGGTAAGCTAAGGTCTCTAGATTGAAATTGATTGTTTTGATCATAAGAAAGACAGTTTAGTCTATTTATTTTGTTGTTGAAAACAATGACCTTGTCAAAATGCCCACTCTTTGTTTTCATCTCATTTGTTTTTCTGTAGGACTTTGGAGATGATGGGTCCTTGTACATTACTAAAGTCACCACAACTCACATGGGCAATTATACCTGCTACGCAGAGGGCTATGAACACATCCGCCAGACTCACATCTTCCAAGTCAATGGTAAGAGGCAATGCCACCAGCGTCACTGTTCTTGATTTGGCCACTTTGCCATTGGCTGAGCAGGGAAGAAAGGCCTCTCTGTCCTGAATTTGGCCGAGGTCTTCATTTTTTGTTTTATTTTGCTTAGGGACTTACCGTTAATGGAAAAGCATTTAAATCTAAAAAACAAGAATTAATAATGCCCATGAGAGTAAACACTATACTTTAGCAATGCTTAGTTACCAAAAAGTCATAGGCTAATGTTTTAAAACATAAAAAATTTTTATTTTAAATGTCAATTACAGAAGCATAAATTTTATAAACTAACAAAGATAGCAATTGAAAAGATTTAATGGACTCATCTATTTAATTGATCTTATTAATGTTGTAGAAAACTTATTTAGACAAAGATACTTGTACACATGAGTCATCCCCATACTCAGGAGGTGGAGGCAAGAGGATCTGGTGTTCAAGATCATCATTATCTGAGTTTAAAACCAGCCTGGAGTGCACGTGACCTCTGTCTCAGGTTGGGGAGATGGCTCAGTGGTTACAGGTACTTGCCTGCAAAGCTTGCTGGTCTGGGTTAGGCTCCTCAGACACACACATAAAGTTGGACCCAGAGGGGCACCAGGCTGTGGTGTGCTGACATACAAACATACAGAAGGAAGGAAGGAAAGAAAGCAAGAATGGAGGGAAGAAAATAAAGAAATTTTTTTTTAAGCCCAAGAAAGAAAGAAATTAAATGAAAACTTTTATTTATATACAGCAAATTTCATTTATTTATATATAGCAAAATGCGATGGTTCTGTGGCAAAAGTCATTGACCACGTAGGTCGATATCATGCCTACTACAAGAGTCTTGCTTCTTTTTATTCCTTAAATTCAAATTTTAGTTATTTTCTTGGAGTGTCACAGGATTGTTTGTATGGTTTATTAGTAAATACTGATTAAATGGATTAAATGGCATAGTTTATCATGGTGCCCACATCTGTCTACTCCATGATCTGTAGAAGGAGGCAGAGACTGCTTTCCTTCTGTCAGGAGCAGTGAGCTGGTCCATGTAATTGTGAATTCTGAAGAAAATGTCAGAGCACTTGGGGGCTTGTGACCTTGGTCCATGTTTGGATTTCCTTCCTAAGTGTCATGGGATGCTGTTCACATGGTTACTCTGCAGAATAACACATTATAATTTGTTTCAAATACATGAATGATTACAAAGCTCTTATAGTTTTCTGGTACTAAATACCAATGCCCTAAAATGTAGATGCTGTGGTTATATTTGCAATATATTTTGAAGCGGATCTCCCACTATCATTCATGTATGAGAAGGAGAAAAAATAAAAACACAGGTCAAAGGAATATGCAGGAAGCAGTAGGTATATGATTCTCCCATTCACTGAAATGAAGGCTGCAGCTGTGAGATTGAATGAGATTAACATTTAATATGTTAATTTAGATGCAATTATTGATGCAAAAGCCAAGCGTTCAAGTGAGGAGACTGACAGCCCTAGGTGTATATTTAGGTACTATGTATGTAGATTTCCTTTAATGCAAGAATGTAATCAAGCTCAGTGTTGATTAGGTCTGTGTAGGAATGAGGACTGACAGATCTGCCTCTTGGATCTGAAGTTCAAAGGGAGGAAAAGAAACCTTGAAATGAGTACTCTGGAATGAAGTCAATGTCCAGGAAGGTAATTAAGAAAACATTGGAAAACCTGGAAAGCAGGGCTGGGATGTGGCTCAGTAGTTGGCAGAGTGTTTGCCTCGCACACCAGTAGCCTGGTCTAGATCTGATTGCCACCTCCATATAAACAGAGCTTGGTGGAGACACCTATCTTCCTAGTGCTTGAGGTGGAGACAGGAAGGCCAGATTTTCCAGGTCATACTTGGATACATAGAGAGTTTGAGGGCAGCGTGGGCTACATGAAACCCTGAGAACATTGGGGAGTCTTGTCTGAAGATGATTGTCACTCAGCACAAGCCAACCTAGGCTTTGGTTTTGGTTGCAAACTCAGCCCCTAACTAGCTCTGGGTTTATCTGGAAGTGAGCTTCCAGGGAGGACAGGGAAGAAAACAGCAGCATAATGCAGACGTCCACAGGGCCATGGATGCTGTGAGGTGGACCAATGCTTAGCCAGTGGCCCCGTTGAGTCTGTTTGGGGGCTGCGCCCTGTTTGCATGTGATGCGTGCAAATCTAGTCTTGTCAGTGGGGCTGATTGCTAACCTGGCTAAGTCCACTGCTCTGAAATTTTGTGGATTTTTATAATGGAGAGATATTCTCTGATTTACTGTACTACTACAAACTAACTTTTCATGTCTCTTACCTTGTTCCCAGGCTTACTTCTTTCCCCTTAACTCTAAGCAATCTTATTTGGCTTGATGCTATTTATTATTATTGTCATTATTGTTAACATTATTATCATCTTAACTCTTTATTGACAACTGTCATACATGTATATGATATATGCTGATCAAAGTCCCTTCCCTTTGGGCTGGAGATAGTGGTTAAGGCGCCTGCCTACAAAGCCAAAGGACCCAGGTTCAATTCCCTAGGATTCATATAAGCCAGATGTACAAGGTGGCACATGTATCTGGAGTTCCTTTGCAGCTGCTGGAGACCCTGGTGCATCCATTCTCTCTTTTCTCTTTCCCTCCTTGCTTATTTTCTCTCTCTCTCAAATAAAGAAAAAATATCCCTTCCTTTTATCTTCTTTTTGCCCCACCCCCACCCGTCAGGCACAGTTCTTTAAACCTATGAACTTTTTATTTTAAAGATCTTAATTCATCTTCCGACTAATTAAGGATTATACTTTAATAATAATAATAATAATAATAATAATAAAGCAAAGCCCTCAGCTTCCACATCTCCTCTGGAAGTTTGGTTAGAAATTTGCATTCTGAAGTAAGCAGGCAGCGTGCTACATGGCCCTTCTCAGGGGACAGTGTCATTTAGGGAAAGTATGAGCCTCACTGTACGCAGTTTTTCTGCAGAAGCACCCGTTTCTCACTTCCATCCTAAGAGGCTGTCTCAGAAAGGCCACTCTCCTGCTGGGCTCCAGCTGGGAAGCAGCAACCCGCGCCTAAGTGCAGGCCTCCCTGTTGCAAGACAGGTGCTCCTCCGGCAGAGGCAGGAGCTTCATCTTCTCCCTGGATGAACTGTTTGCTCTCTCACGTCACAATTTTCTGAAGATGCAACAGGGCAGGTAAAGAAATAATGAGCTCTCAAGAATACAGCCCCTGTCCACCAACAACTCTAACTTCATGAACTAATTAAGAGAAATTCAATATTAGCAATGATTACCTATGTGGAATAGTAATGTTTTCCCATTCCTTCCTACACAGATCCCTGAATCTTATAAGATGTAAAGAAGCCTCCTGTTATGTCTTACTAAAATGCTTTGAAACCCTTGGTATCAAAGTTTCCATGAATATATGGGGTCCTCAGGGGGGCAGAATCATGACGATGACATGCTAAGAGAGCAAGCAGGATGTTGGGTCTAACTTCAGTCCTCAAATTGAATAATTGAAGATATGATTATCCTTTGTAAGCCAGTTTAAAAAAGTATTTTATTTATTTTTTAATATTTTTTTGTTCATTTTTTATTTATTTATTTGAGAGCGACAGACACAGAGAGAAAGACAGAGAGAGGGAGAGAGAGAGAATGGGCGCGCCAGGGCTTCCAGCCTCTGCAAACGAACTCCAGACGCGTGCGCCCCCTTGTGCATCTGGGTAACGTGGGACCTGGGGAACCAAGCCTCGAACCGGGGTCCTTAGGCTTCACAGGCAAGCGCTTAACCGCTAAGCCATCTCTCCAGCCCAGGGCTTCTGCGTGAGAATGAAAATACTTAGTAGCAGAGGCCAGTAAGTTAAAAAGGAGACATAAAGGGTAGAGAAAGGAAGGGAGGAGGATACTTAATAGGTTGATATTGTACATATGTAATTACAATGATTGTAATGGGGAGGTAATATGATGGAGAATGGAATTTCAAATGGGAAAGTGTGGGGTGGGAGGGAGGGAATTACCATGGGATATATTTTATAATCATGGAAAATGTTAATAAAAATTTAAAAAATTTAAAAAAATAAAAAATAAATAAAAAAAAATTATTTTAGAGAGAGAGAGAGAGAGAGAGGGAGAATTGGTGTGCCAGGGACTCAATCACTGCAATTGAACTCCAGACGCTTGTGCCACCTAGGGGGCATGTGCAACCTTGTGCTTGCCTCACCTTTGTATCTGGCTAAGTTGAACATGGGTCCTTAGGCTTCACATGCAAGCACTTAACCACTAATCCATCTCTCCAGCCCCTGAAGGCCACTTTTAATCATGTATTGGGAATGAGTTCGAGGCAGTTCAGGAGGAAACAGGAGGCAAAGAAATATCCTTATATGCCCCAGTGTTCGAACCCTTCAGGAAGGGCACTGATGGAGAGCACACTACAGCCTTGCTACGCTGAGAAAGTCCCCGTGGTCAAAGGCAGGGGCCTCATAAAACAACAGGGACTATCTGTTTTGCTGATATGAGAAATTCCAGCAAGTATGAATGCATATGATTCTTCAGCATAAAGATAACTACAACAGTAAGTCTCTAAATTTTTAAAAAGGAATGTAGTCTATACAAATGCACCGACGGATCTTTGGAATGCTCCCAGCTCACATGGTGAGGAAGCAGAAGAAAGGCAGGCCTGCTGAGGTGAAGGCGCAGGTGTGGCAGTCAGAAGATATCCCCTGCTGCATGGCCGGGGCGTCTGCCGTGAAAGGAAGACGAATGGGAGCCAGAAGTGGAGAGTTTGCGAAAGTGAAGAGGTCTGAAGTGAAGGAGAAAGGAAAACCATTATTTTTGTGGAGGAGCAGGAAGGTGATGGAATACGTGACATGTCCTTGGCATGATGAACAGAGTTTGGGTGTTTTGGGGGTGGTCCTCATTAGTTCTGTCACGGTTGACTTGTGGCAGTCAGACAGCAAAGACATTTGGGCTCGGCAAGCTTTTTCTGTTTGTCAGGTAAGTGACCCAAAGAGGGACAAAGTAGATTACAGGCTGGTTACCAGGAAGCCATTGTGGTGCTGGATCTTGGGCTCTGTGGGAGATAAAGATACAACTGAGTCTAGAAAAAACATGAAGTGAAAACTTAGCTGGAATTTACACATCACATAATGTTACTAGAACGAGGGAGAAAGCCACACAATTCTATGCTGTGAGCATATTCTCCAAGCAACTGGCAAATTCTTTTTATAAGAAATACTTTTAATGGGCAATTTTGCATTGAGATATGCCCACTAATGTTTCCTCAGTGTTTGGACAGCCCCGTGGTTCCAAATTCGATTTGCTAGTCCTGGTTTGAATTAAAGGGAATAATAAGGCATAGAGTAAGACTGATTCATCAAATTTAGCCATCAGTAATCACAAACATGTTCTATAGTAAGTGCATGTCAAGGATTATGTTTAAACTGATTTGAAAAAGCCAGAAAGAAGAGTGGGAAATGCAGTGTGAAGATTCTCTTCAGCTTCTAGAGGCCCTCTATGATTCGAGCTCAGAGGAGACACAAACACATTTTTCTATTACATGAACAGAGGCCTGAGGGGTGGCACTGGCTTGGTCAATCTACAATATTTCCTGAGTTGTCAACTTCCTGTTGTGTCTACTCACACTATGTTCAAAAGAGCTGTGGGAATTCTGAACATAGTATAACTGAAAAGCAGGTGGGAAGAACAGGAGATGGCACCTAGTATATGAGAAAACACATGACAGAGCTTTTTTTTTTTAAATTTAATTTATTAGTTTTCATTTCAGTGAATACAGGCAGTTTGGTACCATTATTTAGGCTCATCTGTGATCTACCCCCTCCCATTAGACCCTCCTTGTTAATGAAAATGGGTCGTGCATTGTGGAGATAGCCCCCAGTTATTAGTATGATAAATGTCTCTGCAAATCATGACCCAACATGTAACTCTGACATTCTTTCCGCCCCCTCTTCCGCAAGATTTCCCTGAGCCATGTTGGGTTCATTTTTGGTCTGCTTCAGTGCTGAGGTGTTGGGGGCCTCTGAGGCTCTGGCTCTCTGATTTGGTAGGAGTTGATTTTTCTCTGCGTTGATCTCCTTCCCCCTTGTGCTGGTATCCAGTTCACAGGAAAACATCACCCTTGCTTATTTCACCAGTTGTCCTTAGTTTCAGTTGGGCCCCTTTTGAGGTATGTTGGGGCAGCTCTCTTCTTAGGATCTGCATCTATCTGGAAAAGAGAAGCAGATTCTCCAACGGAGAGTAAGTTAGCACCCGGAAAATTGAGATAACACTTACTTTTTTGATAGACAGTTTGATAGGTGTAGGCCCTCTTATACCCCGTGATTGATGGTAGCTTTTATCTGAAATAATTTTTATTAGTTCTGGCCATACTTAGTATGTAAACAACACATGTTGGTACCATGCTTTCCCTCATCCATGTGCCTTTTCCAAAGGGGCCCTCCTGCTTGGATATGCGAATCAACTCCATGGGGACTGTAGACAGAGTTTATTTTTATTTTCATTTATTTATTTATTTATTTATTTATTTATTTATTTATTTATTTATTTATGACACAGAGAGAGACTGAGAGAGAGAGAGAGAATGAGCATGCCAGGACCGCTAGCCATTGCAAACAAAGTCCAAATGCATGTGCAATCATGTGCACCTGGCTTATGTGGGGCCTGGAGAATTGAACCTCAGTCCTTAGGCTTCGCAGGCAGACACCTTAACCCCTAAACCATCTCTTCAGCCCACATTTTTTATACAAACAAGTACAGTGCTTTCCAAGGACTCACTAAGGAAAAAGCCCATTCTTCAGTGATGTTTATGTGTTGCCACCTGTCAAAATAATGATAGTGTGCTAATGAAAAGGAAGGAAAGAATAAATATTGGCTGCCCAATAAACCATCATTGTTGCAAAGATTTCTGTAATATTAGAATATATTTTATAAAAGTAATAGAATATAATGATAATGTGTAATATAACATCCACAAATGGCAGATTCAGTTACAAAAACAGCAGCTCTATAATTAATTTTTGGGGGTATATGCATTCTTTTTGAATGCTTTCTTTCCATTGGTTTTATGGTGTTATGTTTATGGCATAACTCCAAACAAACATATGCTTGGAAAATTGGGATTACTCAATTGTTATGGGCCAGTAACATGAGAATATTTGGGAACAGGGAGAGACATTGGAAGAATATGAAAAAAAAAAATCAACAGAATTCAAAGTAGCTAATATGTTTCTATAATGTTTTAATAATAATTTTATAATAATTTCAATTATTTTCTAAAACTACTTTCACTCATTTTCTATTTTAAATCCCTTTTCAAAAGGAAAGGTTAAAAAGACTTTTACAAAACAAGGTTTTCATTAGAGTTTAAAATATCTGCCTGAACAATTTATCAATTGGACTAGAAATAAAATATATCATTGACTACCATGACATTCCCTGAAAATACCACTGATACTGGCATTTATAAGTGGTTTTGAAATGTAAAGTTTATTTAAGTATCCCAGAGTGAAGAGCAAATAAAAGTCTATCAACACCCCTGTTCCTTTTCTAACAATGTAGAATGAGATTAGGGGCCTGAGAGAGTATCTGCTTCGTTGTTTGAGGAAACATCATGTATATATCAAAGGGATTTTACTTTACCAGTGGGATGCATTTCATGCTTTTCTTTTTACATAAAGCAAATTGTCTTTAGATCTTAAGCCTGTGATACAGAATGTTTGAAATATCTGAATGTCATTCGATTTTCATACTGCCCTCTGGGCAAAGAGCTTGTCTGTATTCACAATAGACCCGTATGTACTTTTTACTGCTCTGCCTTCAAATTATGTAAGTTCCTCATACGAGGTGAAGTGGCTTCTGTTTTCTATTTATCTCAAAAACTCCCTAATAAAGCCATTGGTTTTATAAGATGGCTACACCAAACACTTCTATTGTTTTCCTTCAAAAGTGGACAATATCACAGGAAAAATTAAACACAGAGGCATCTAACCATCACCTCTGCTACTACCAGAGCAATTTAGTGCAAGTGGCTGAACGAAGGGCAGTGATGGGCCTGTTTCTGGCAGCACCAGCAGAAGCAGAGGCCTGGGTCAGTGCAAGCTAAGCTTTCTGCATGGCCAAAGACCTGAGGGGAGAAAGACGTTCTGTAAGCCAGAAGGCAGGAAGCAGTTCTTTCCTTCACTGCCCTTCACCTGCTGAGAATTAATAAAGGATGGGGGGCTTCCTTGGGCTTGGCGATTTGTCTGTGGCTCCTAGAAAAGACAGCATCACAACTTGGTTTAAATGCAGTATCTCAGGGCGCCTTACATCCACCAGATCTGAATCCAGGCTCAGGGAAGAACAGTTCAAGTCAGTCATGTGACCGTTATAAGCCAGTCAAGTAGCACCAGGGCAAACAAAGAAAAACTCATGGCAACTTTCTGAACAAGCACAACCTCGTGGAAGAGCAGTGGATGAAAGCAGCCGCACTGCATGATCACTCAGGAGGAAAAGCAACTCGGATCTTCACTTGGGCACAAAGGCCATTAACAGGGCCTGGAGGCCTGTCACTTGCCTGCAGTGGGTGAGAATGACAACCAATGTGTCTATCCAGTTTCTCCCATAAGCCCCGTGAAAGGCCAGGAAACCAGACAGCTTGTTGGCAATCTCTCCCCTTCTCTCCCTCTGTCTCTACCTCCTCCTTTTCCTCCTCCTCCTTCTTCTCTTTCTCTCTCTCTCTCTCTCTCTCATTGTCCCTTCCACTTTGGAGTCCTTCTATCTTTTCTCATGCATCAGATGTCACTTGTCCCCATATTGTGAATTCTGGTGGGCATGTGACAAATAACTCTTGATGGCTCTAATAGCCCTTTGAATTGTCTGGCATCATAGCCACCGGAGTTAAGTCCAAATGGACCAGGAAGGAACCCATAGATCTGTAACTGTCTGCAACAGTTTCTCCATGTTAAATCATGTCTGGATGCAATGGTGGATTCATTGTGAGATTCCAACATGTGGAAGCAGACCACATATCCCCAGGAGGAAAGAGGCTGGTTCTGAGCCAAAAACGACTGGTGATGACCAGGGAACTGGGAATCAGATTGTCCTGAATAGTGAGCTCTGGTGTGGGAGTGGTTATATGGCTTACAGTCATAAAAGAGAAAGTCGTCCTTCAATGAATGACTAACTGTATTAGTGAGGACCTCACATAGGTAGACAGTGAGCGGGTGTCAGAAGTTATGGCATATTTATGCTGGGTTTGGTGGAGGTTAGAGGTTGGCCTAGCTTAAGGATACTACAAAGATTTTTTTACATAATAGTCAAGAGGATGCTAGTATACATGCAGATCCGAGTAGCAGGCGGCTGAACAAACAGGGACTCAAGAGAGCCCAGGGTCATTTTTACTCTCTTTTTGCAATATTCCAGTTCTCCACAGTCACCACGTTCTAGCCTTCCAGAATCTTCAACATACTTGAGGCTTGTTCAGAGAACTTTAGTTCACAGCAAGAGAACAGTGCCCAAGGTATAATGTGTGAATTTAATAATTACTGACTTTCCAGAGTGAAATGAAACTTAAAAGGTTAAAAGTTCTAAAGAAATTATTCCAAGGTAATTAATATCTGAAATTAAATTTTTATGCCCTTGTAAGTTTAAGTCTAAAGAAAGATCAAAAGATTAAAATATAAATAATTCCCTAATTTCTCATTTTATTTCCATTAAGTGTGAGATGTCATAGAAAGTTTAGGCTTGGGAATGACTGAAACGTCGATAGCCTGTGATCCTTCTCCCTGGGATTAAGAATGCCATCTTTGTTTTGAGCTGTACCATCTTTCTTTCTTTATCATTTACATATACAGTACCTTCTGCTGGATTTCATAGCATCTTTTAAATATGTTTTGATCATACAGGGTCAGGCTATATAACCCAGCCTGCCCTGGAATTCATGATCCTTCTCCCTCAGCTGTTTAAGTGCTGAGATTATACACTACCCCACTAATTTTGTGTAACTCAGAAAATATCATTACCTTTATTATGGACTTTGGTCATATCACCTAGACTTTGTGTTTAATTCAGCCAGGTATACCTCAAAGCTACACATGAAAAATGAGACCTAAGATTATCAGGCCTTTTCAAATAACATTTTACCATTCCGTGTGCAAAGTAAAATACCTTCAATCCTTGTGCGTGTGGTTGTGTTGCCTTTGTGCCTCTGGCTTATGTGGGATCTGGAGAGAGATTGAACATGGGTCCTTAGTTTTTGCAGACAAGTGCCTTAACCACTAAGCAATCTCTCCAGCCCACTTTTTATTGTTTTTTTTTTAACTTTTCCAATAAGTTCCAGATATTCAGTTATACAATACTTGATTGGGATTTCTTTACTCAGATTCCCACTAAGACTTTGGAGTGTATATTTTTCAACACATTTGGATAAAATAAATATTGTATTTTGCAATTAAGTGTTATATTTCTCCTTACCCTTAGACTTCATCAATAGAGATATGAAACTACTTTATATTATTTTCCCAGAAGCCACCAAGTTCTCTCTGATTTTATTTTACTTTTTCTTTCTTCTACCCTTGTTCTTTCTGTAACCCCATGTTGACAGTTTCTTTGCTGTGACAACAGGTCACAAATACAATTTTCTATTTGTTACTCTGAAGTTAATCTTGACCAGAAGATATTTGTTGTTGGTGATGGTGTTGGTATTTCAGATATTGTATTTATAAAATATAGAATTTCCATTTTAAAATGATTTTTAATACATCCGTCGTGTTAATATTTTCCGTTAGGTCTCTGGGCCTACTTATAGTGACTATTTAAAAAGTGTGTCTTTTCAATTTCATTATCACTGAAGTGTTTGGCTTCTTTCTATTAACTGATGTTTCTCTTGTATATGAGTTAAATTTTCCTGCTTCCTCTCCCATCTAGTCAGGTCAAATTTGGGCATATTTGAGAGTGTAGCTCTACTGTGTTTCCTTGAGAATTGTTAGCATGAATTTATTTACATGTCTGTTTGGCCCTGATACTTAACTTAATAAAACCTCCATTTTATTACTATCTCTTGAGTAGGCATTGTGCTAGGGTTTGCTCATCTCCTCCACTGCGCTTATAATACTCAGTTTTTCTTACCCCATTCATTATTTCAACCTTTTCCAACATTTAACCATTTTCTTCACCTGTCTCTTTTTCTTTGGAAAGGAAATTTGCTAGAAATCCATCGTCATCCTTTTTATTACTGCTTGCTTTCCAGTCCAGACATTTCTGTGCTTGTGTAGTTTCTCTGTGTTGTCCTGTGGGATCTGTCACAGTGAGAGATGGGAAAATATTACATCTGTCTGCCAAAAGCACTCACAGTTCAAGCAAATATTTCCACCTTCTCCTTAGTGATTTGGCTAATCCCACCCATGGGCTCTTCTTCCATTAGAGCAGTGTGTAACCTGTGCCCAGACAGAATCCATTATTCTCTTCCCCAGATTTTTTTCGTGTGTTTCATCTGAGCTGTGTCTTTCCTCAGAGTCTTAATGTACCATGTACCCATGAGTTTAGAGGTGAACTTTAGACAAACCAGAAATCACTGCCTTTATAACTGCATTCAGAAAGAGGACAATTCATACTGTTCTTTTCCTCTTCCCCATCCACACACAATTTTGTACGCAATTAATGTAACCACTTGAAAGAAGATATTTTTTAATAGTAGGACTGTTATTCAGTTTTATGGCATCATTAGCTTCATATTTGTGATGTCAATGTCTAAGAATCCTATGGCAGTTCCCTATGTCTATTGGGCTGATGGCTGGTCTTTTGAATGCCTCACTCAGCCTGCATATCCTCAAGTCAGACATACCAGTCATCATCTCACCATGTTGCTCTCAGGGAAACTAAGCTCAGTCTTGCTACACCGAGTGCTCACATCCTTCTGGGCATTAAAGACAAACATGTGTGTTTACTTGCTTCTTCTCTTGACCCCAAAAGATACTCTCTGCCAGAACTCTTGGAAGCTCACTGCCAACCTATTTCCACCTGCTGCTGAAATACTCTGCCCTCATTGCAGCCGATCAAGACTACACATTGAGAACCGCAGCCGTGCCTCATCCTAACCACGTGCTCTGCGGTTCCTCTCAACCTCCTCTATGTACCTAACGTGCATCAGCTCTGGCACTCAGCATACAGTTACACAGATTTTTCTTTATATTTAATATTAAGGATGTATTCTACTCCACTATTTAAAAACAAAAGAATCTGTTACACTGATAGCTTTTCTGCATACCTACTATTATACAAATAACAGCATATTAGATTTAACTAAATGAGAAAATTGCTTATTTAATATAGGTACAAATTATTTATGGGGTACTTTTCTGGAAATATTCTCTCTCTCTTTTTTAAAAAAAAATATTTAGGGCTGGAGAGATGGCTTAGCGGTTAAGTGCTTGCCTGTGAAGCCTAAGGACCCCGGTTCGAGGCTCGGTTCCCCAGGTCCCACGTTAACCAGATGCATAAGGGGGCGCATGTGTCTGGAGTTCGTTTGCAGAGGCTGGAAGCCCTGGCACGCCCAAACTCTCTCTCTCCCTCTATCTGTCTTTCTCTCTGTGTCTGTTGCTCTCAAATAAATAAATAAATAATTAAAAAAAATATTTATTTGCAAGGAGGGAGGGAGGGAGAGAGAGAGAGAGAGAGAGAGAGAGAGAAAGAGAGAGAGAGAGAGAGAGAGAGAGAGGAGAGAGAGAGAGAGAGAGAATGGGCATGCCAGGGCCTGTAGCCACTGCAAATGCCCCTTGTGCATCTGGCTTATGTGGGTCCTGGAGAATTGAACCTGGGTCCCTTGGCTTTGCAGGCAAATGCCTTAACTGCTAAGCCATTTCTCCAGCCCTCTCTCTCCTTATTGTTTTTAAATTCCTAACATAGTTTATTGCATGGAGTTAAAGTCAACAGGTATTTTTCTGACCAGATGTGTAAGTATAGATAAATGGATATTTCTCCTTCCTTTCTGGTTATGGCACCTTTGCAGGTTCCATGTCTTCTTGTGAATTCCACATCTCCTGGGTCATCAGATCGCTGAGTCCTACCTGTGGTTATATCAATTGGTGACACATGTTTCTGGAGTTTGTTTGCAGTGGCTAGAGGCCCTGATGAGCCCATTTTCTCTCTCTGTCTAATCAGTAAATAACCCTCCCCCAATAAAACCCCAAAGTAAGTTTTCTTTGTATGGAGACATTGATTATCTCTGCAGTTTAAAAGTAATGGTCTGACTTACATGAACAACGGAGTTAGACATCTTGTTCCGACACAGCCCTGCTTGAAAGCCTCTATAAAGTAAGTTAGCCTAAAATACCCTCTACATAATGGAAGGATGGAAGTCATTGTCGTGCTGCCTGATAATAGCTTAAGTCACGGCGCTGCACTTTGTGTTTTACAGCACTAAAGGAAATTAGCTTAAAAAAGCCAAAAAAGAGGTACATTCTGACTAATATGATTGAGAGACATAGTAATAGCTAAAATGAACTCATTTTTGCTTCAGCTGTGTTTAAAATATCAAACTGCACTGTGTCTATCCCACTCAAAGCTAAATGATTACAGCCTGTACCTAGGTTGACATGCTTCCTAAGATGTGCATGGTGTGGTGGTTGGACTCAGGTGTCCCCCATAAACTCAGGTGTTCTGAATGCTGGGTCCCCAGCTGATGGAGATTTGGGAATTAATGCCTCCTGGAGGGAGTGTGTGTTGGGGGCGGGCTTATGGGTGTTATAGCCAGTGTCTCCATGCCAGTGTTTGGCACACTCTCCTGGTGCTAAGGTCCACCTTATGTGTGTCTGGGGGGATGTCCACCCTCTGCTCATGCTGTCATTTCCCCTGCCATCGTGGAGCTTCCTCTCGAGCTTGTGAGTCAAAATAAATCTCTTTTTCCCAGAAGCTTCTCTTGGTTGGGGGATTTCTACCAGCAATTTGAACTTGACTGCAACATATGGGTGAGACACACCTCAGCCTGCATAAACACAAATATTCTCTGATAAAAATGTGATCCTCTCGGCACAAATCTAATGACCGCATATTTACTATGGCCCAAAGCCATGCTCTAAGACTGCTGTGTATAGAGGTTGGCAGTGGTATGGGTAAAAGGGTGTCGGCAAGCAGTGCAGCATCACCAGGACCCTCTCAGAAGCCTTGATTTCTTCTGGTTTATTGTGTTGGCCATATTTAGTCATTTTATTGTGGTTTCCCAAAGTTTCCAGTGTTGAGTTTGGATATCAGTAAACACTACAGCTCTTTCCCTCCTGATTTTAACCTCATAATCAGTTAAGAGGAATTCAGTAATAACTTATGTAAAGGACAAATAGTTACCTCCATTATGAATTAATCCTCTTGTAAACTCCCAGAAACCTTGTCCAGTGATCAACAGAGGCAATGGGTGTATCAACACAGATGTCCTGATGTCATGCCAGGACAGGGACACGACACAGCCTCACGGCATGCCCTTCCAAAGAGATGGGCACTGAACAACCCACACTAACACCCTGTTCTCTGCCCTACGTCTGCTTTCTCATTCATGTTTCCCAGTAATATTTAATGGCTTGGAAAAATAGCTCCAAGCATATTATTAAGTCAAAAGAATAGAAAATAAAAACAGTGAATGCTTTCATTGAATTTTTTCCACTAATTCTTAGTATAATAATGCTAATGGGAAAATAAAGGCTACAATAAATTACATCAAAATGTTCTTAATGATTAAATATTGTATATATATATATATATATATATATATATATATATATACACACACACACACAATTCTATATATGTAATTAGTAACAAACATACTTAGTATGGAAACAACACATGTTGGTACCATCCTTTCCCTCATCACTACCCCCCTTCCAAAGGGGCCCTCCTTATTTGGGTCACAGGTTATCCCCATGGGGATTGTGGGTCATGAATTGTGGGAGCAGTAGTTAGTTATTGGGGGGAGAGCCAATTCCACTGGGCATAATATCCCAACTTGTGGCTCTAACACTTTTTATACCCCATCTTCCGCAAAATTCTCTGAGCCATATTGGATGTGTTTTAAGTCTGTTTCAGTGACGAGCTCTTAGAAGCCTCTAGATCTCTGCTTTGGTAGGGGTTGAGTGTCCTCAGTGCCAATCTCCTTCACCTTGGTGCTGATTATCAGGTTCACCAAGAAAGTAGTACTCTTGCTCATCTCCCAAGTTCCTCTAAGGTTTCAGCTGGGGCTGGCTGAAGAGTGACAGGTAGTTTACCTCCTTGGTCCCACTCTGATCTGAAAAACGGAAACCAGGTCTCCAACAGACAGTGAAGTCAGCACAGGTTAAATGGGATAAGCGTTATTAATTTAGAGAGAATTTAATGGGTGTAGTCTCTCCTTTACCCCAGGATTTGTGAGAGATTGATATTGGAGAGCAAAATCATTTTCTGAATATGATTCTGACTTGTTTCCCAGTTCCAGATATGGCTTCCTTTCCACCTAGCTCATAGGAAGGGCTAAGGGGGACATGGTGTTCCTAAGTGGGTTGGTACACAGTCTTGTCATTAGAGCCCAGTTACTCAGGAAGTGAGACTCAATATGGTTACCTTGCACCTGCTTATGATTGACTTACACATAAATTTATTCAGCCAGATTTTTTTTTAATGTGACAAAGTGAAGTTACTGAATCTCACATGGGTATTTTGATATCACACGATTATTTTTTCAGACAAGTACAATCTGGTTATATCTAAAGATATGTATTTAAATTATTGTGACATGATTTAGTATACTAATATACAAGACTCCACAGGAATGCTTCAGGGGTATTTCATGGATTTCTTCTCTGTTTAGAAGCACTAAGAAATGTTGCAAAATAATCATGAGGTGGCCAACACTCCAAGAACAGTGTGAAGACTAATTAACATAATGATACTTGTATAACAAGAGAGTCAAAAGGAGGTTAATGTGATAACAACACTTATTTGATCTTAAAGATTTAGCATGAGGACATTCTCAAGATAGCTTAATTAGACTTGAAGTACCTTTTGAAAATTCCAAGTGTACTTGTTAATCCATATGCTCTAAAAATAAGTTTTACTTCAGTTAAGGTAATAAATTTATCTGTTTTGTTTCTCTGTTTTATTTTGCTGTTAGTGGTGGAGACACCTCACATTTTTCATCTACTGTTAAAAGTTATAAATATATAATACTTAATTGAGTTGTAGTTCAACCTAAACTAGTATAATAGCATCTTTAAAGTTCACAATCATAGCTTTGTGTAAATCATAGTGATGACAACATATGACTGTACTCATGTAATTAATCTCAATACTATTAGCATACATAGAGCAATGCTATATGTAGTACAAAAGCATATACAGTACCATATATCATTAAACTTAACTTCATTCTTCTGTATTTATGTCAAGTAGAATGCTACTAAAATTAATCTAATACTGAAACAGAACACTGTTACTGATATGCTGCACAGGGGAAATTTGGAAATCGTTACATCCTAAAGCTGTTAATGCACAATATACAATAACTGGCCTAAATAGACCTCTCACTGTCTCTGACCTGTGTCAAGCCATTTTTCTAAAGCCCATCTTATATTTCCTGCCTCACCTTAACGACCTCAGTGAACACTGCAATGACTCACAGTGAGCCCCTCCATCTCAAATATTTCACACACTACACTTTTATTGAGTAATTTAATATCAACAATACCTTCTTTTAGGATTTTAATGTGTGTATATAATTGCCCTTAGACATCCAAGGAATGATGGCCTCACTTCATAAATCATTTATTTCCTTTATGGGCTTAATTTTGTATGTTGCAAATCACAGGCTATGAAGAAGTCATCACATTGTTGTGGCAGAGCGTTGAAAGTCAACTATCAACCACATGGCTTTTGAAAAGGCGTATATTGGCTACTGTCTGTGTAGACATGGTATTTGTGTCTCAAGATGCATTACCCTCACAAGGGGGAACTCAGCACTCAACCGGTCTTACAGTAGGTTCACTTATTATGAAGTCTTCTGCTGGCATAAGCAAAGATATTTCTACTACCCGGGAAGAAGTTTTGAAATTCCAGGTGAAAAAATCCAGGACATAGTATGTAATTTGCAAAAGGAAGCTGTCTCAAAATGTGCCAATAATACATGCCTGGCTTTCTGAAATTTTATGTCAATTAAAAATTTAAAAACTCGCCCGGCATGGTGGCACACGCCTTTAATCCCCAGCACTGGGGATTAGGATTAGGAGGATCACTGCAGAGGTAGGAGGATCGCTGTGAGTTCGAGGCCACCCTGAGACTACATAGTGAATTCCAGGTCAGCCTGGGCTAGAGTGAGACTCTACCTCAAAAAACCATATATATTTATATTTATATAAACTCATGCAGGTAGCTAATTATAAATGAGACGTTGGGGGAATTCTGTGATTCTACAGATCATTCCTGTTTCATTTGAAGACCTCAAAAAATTGATTTCGGTATGTTCATTGAGACTGTATTAAGTACAAGGGGCCTCAGTCCTGACAAACTTACTTCTGACAGCTGAGTGCCAGTCAAACACTTCACATTAATTATGTGCATAAAATGTTGCTCTTATGGCTAATCATGATGAATAGATTATGGTGATGACAGGTAGGAAATGCCAAAGTAATAGGAAAAGTCAGGATGGATTGGAGGACATGAGGACATTGCTGTTAATAAAGGGGCGGGAGAAACCCTGATGCATTGTTTCTGTTTCTGGATCCACATTACCAGCTGTTACAGTCAAGTTTGCATTGCTGGAAGAAATCATCCAACCAAGAGCAGCTTGTGGGGGAAAAAAAGTTTATTTTGGCTTATAGACTTGAGGGGAAGCTTCGTGATGGCAGGGGGAAACGAAGGCACAAGCAGAGGGTGGACATCAACCTCCTGGCCAACATCAGATGGCCACAGCAAAAGGAGAGTGTGCCAAACACTGGCAAGGGGAAACTAGCTATAAAACCCATAAGTTCAGCTCCCAACAATACACTACCTCCAGGAGGCATTAATTCCTAAATCTCCATCAGCTGGGGACCTAGCATTCAGAACACCTATGTTTATGGGGGACACCTGAATCAAACACCCACATTCCACCCCTTGCCCCCATAAACTGATTACCATCCATGATATGAAATGCAATGCGTTCAGTCCAACTTTAAAAGTCCCCTTAGTTTTTATCAATCCTAATGATGTTCAAACATTCCCATAGTCCGAGATTTTTAAATGATGCCAAAATAATCCCCCCCTGCCAAACCCATAATGTGACAGAATAAACATTCACACTGCAAAAGATGGCATTGGGCAGAGCAAAGAAATATTAAACCAATACAAATTTAAAACAACCAGGGCAAACATCAAACTCTGTAGCTCCAACAACTCTAATCAGTGACAAATCTCAAAGTCCTATAATTCTATGCAGCAGAAATCTCTGGAGTTCCAATTCTGCCCCTCCACCTAGGCTACTCACAGTCTGGGAAACTTTATCTGGGGCCGGCAGCTCACCTTAGTAGCCATCTCGTGGTCCTGGCATCTCCACTGGGTCTCCACGAGTTTGAGGCTACCTTGAGACTACATAGTAAATTCCAAGTCAGCCTGATCTAGAGTGAAACCCTACCTTGAAAGGCAAAAACAAAAACAAAACAAAACAAAAATTAAAAGTTAACTTTGGGGTACATAATGTGTATATTAAACATAAATGAGCTTTCTCTTTTTATTTGCACCCATCTCCAAAAGATTTTATTATGTATGTGACAATTAATCAACATCTAAAAATGACAAACATCTGAAATCAGAATTGCTAATCCCAAGATTTTGTATAAGAGATATTTAACTTGTGCATAATTTGTAGCTATCAATAGTTTTCCATCTCTCTTGGATTGTTTAATGCTGCTAAAGGGTTTTGTTCAATTCAGTTGTTGCTTTAAGACTACTAGTTATTTTATAGAAAAGTAGGCTGTAGTCCTGGCCCTTGAGAGGAGGAGGCCAGAGGATCATGTGTTTGAGGCTACCTTGGGTTATATAGAAATTTTGTCTCTGATTTAAAAAAATAAACAAGAAAAATATAATCAAGTAGCTCTACTAAGAAAGACTATAATCTTTAACTTTCCCATAAGAATTAGTAAGAATACCTTAAATAATAATGACAACAGAAGTTGTTTTAGAACAAAAACAAAAAAATGCCTTTTGAGTTTTCAGTATTACTATTATTTCTATTATTTTGAGGCAGGATTTGGATGCGCAGTGTCTTACAGGTCTGGAAATGCTGTGTAGACCTGACTGACCTAGAAATTACAAAGTTCCAGTGCATCTGACTCTCAAGTGCTGAGGTAACAGGTGCACACTTCCATGCCTGTCTCAACAGTTACGTTTGAGAGTGAATATTTCAAGTAACATGTTACTAAGTCAAGACAATAATAAACTAATTATTGAAAGTAAATCTTAGGAATATAAATAGCATATGTTAAATTTGTTACTTTTTTACTTAACTGAGTTATTATATTATTTATCAGCTGACATATTTTAGCAAATGTTATTTTTAGTAAAAAAGGTAAATATTAGTGCCATCTATTGATAGAACTGAAAAGTGCAGTTTCTTCTTGTGTAAGGAACATTAACAGTTATTTTTACAGAATTGCTCTTCTAAGGATAAATATTTCTACTGTTTGATTATGATTTGAAGACATTTATTATGTCAGGTCAAATAGTGCACTATGTCATAAATAATATACTTATACATGTGCTTATGTCTGTATGTATTTATATAAGTATACATATGGATATAGTTAATATTGATTTCTATGTGTATATATGTATATATGATTAATAATGGGATACTTATGATATAGTTAATTGAAGCTTACTGTCATTAATTTTCATAATATTAATTCAATAAAAATATAATCATTTTGAACAAAGTTATATTTATTACATATCTTTGGCTAAAATTATTAAGTTATATATACCTATATAGTAAATGATGAATCATGGTTTCATTTTTATCCATTCAACTCTAATATTCTGGTAATATAAGAACTTTCCTAATTTTTTTCACTGACTACTCCTACAATGACTATTGTGATGGTTTAAATTTTAACTTGATTACTTATAATGGACCATTATTTAGAAAAACCACCAATTATGCTTAAACTTCCTACTGATATATATTAAAGTAGTTTGCCAGAACTATAAATTGTGTCTTTAACATTTCCAAATTTACTATGCTAAACCTGGTAAGAACAATTTAGGAAATATTAACAATTTAAAGGAGTAGAGTTTTTAATTTTTTAAGTATATTCTAATTAAGGGACACAGAACAAAATAGATGTCACTGTTAGTAGTCAAAGGCTCCTAGATTGATCCAATATCAGGCAAAAGCATTAGCAGGTAGGATGAAGTAAGTACCATGATTGAAAGGAACAGAACCAAGAATAACACAATGCAACCGTAATGAGAAGGGAGAAAAAGGAGCCTACAGTGCAATCAGGGTCAACCTATAGATACCATGTTTGCGACTTGTCATGAGGCTCTCACTCACTCATTTAGTCACATATCTATAATTAATGTACTCCTAACTGTAGCTTCAGCTCTATTGTAGCCTATGCTGGATGCCAAGAACCCAGTGGCAAATACATGGAAATTATATTTTGTGAGGAAAGCTGGAATTCATCTTGCAAACCCAGCCTCCCCTGCATGGAACAGAACCTACCTTTTCCAGAAAGATTTTACTGCCATCAGTTAGATGCTATTATGAATATCAGTCCTATGATGAATGAAAGTGGAAATGGAACTTGTACCTTTGAAGTAGACAACCTACAAAACCAAAGGAGAAAATGTCAGTTCTATTTGAAATGAGTGATAGAAAAATGAAAAGATGGCTGACTAGGCTATGGGATCAAGGAGTGACCTCGAAATAGAGATGAGGGGAAAATCAAAGTTTAGTCAGTGAAAAAGTGTTGGCAAGTTGTCTCAACTAGAGAATTCACACACACTTGGCACTGGGCGAGAAGCAGAGACCAGCAACAGGATTCCAGGGCTAGTAGAGACAGCAGACTGCAACAAAATTAAATCTTAGGATTGTCCCAGTACAGAGAATGCACTTAGAAAATCCAGTACCCTTTTGTGATTAAACACAAGAAAAGGTATATGGGGTGGGGCAAATTAAGCATACAAGTGAGTTTCCTCAAGCACAGGAAAAAAAATTAGCAGAATACTTAGAGGTAAACGTCCGAGAGACTTCCTCCTGGTAAAAGGAAGTTTCTAAGATGTCTATTCTTGCCACAAGAAGCAAGATGGCATTCAAATAATAAAGGAAAGAGAAGCTTTAACTATTAGCAGATGACCTGTCATGCATGATATAAAAATATTAAAACATCCATGGACTATAAAATAATTGCAAACACAAACAAGTCTAGACTACATCATCTGTCTACTCAGTCTGCATGCTTAATGGCTTTCACATAAAAGACATAGCTAGAGAACTCACACATCCTGATTCCAAAATTTACTACTAAGGTACAGCCATCAAAACAGTCAGCACTTGCATAAGAAAGATATATAACATAAGCCAAAGGAATAGAATAGAGGGCCTTAAAAACAAACCTTTATGTACATGACTGAATGTTTTTATAAGAATACCAAGAGCCAAGGGAAAAGGGCCATCTTTCTTTCATAATAGGGCTCAGAGAATCCAAATATCTTCATGTGGAAAATAAACTTGCGCCATTGCTTAACATGACAGACAAAAATTAGCCCCAATGGAATCAAACACTTTGATGTAAGACGTAAAGTAATACAACTCAAACACTGGGGAAGGCTCCTTGGAACTGAACGTGGCAATGATGTCTTGACCAGGACATAGAAGAAGGTGAGGCAAGACAAGGAGAAACAGAAAACTGAGTGGGTTCTGCAACCCCACTGCCTGCCTCCGCAGAGTACAAACCAAAGCAAGCCCTTTCTTTCCATTAGCTGTTTCTGAATGGCTGGTTTGTCTCAGCAATGAGAAGGTAACTGCTACAGATCTCAGCAATGAAACCTACAGCTCATTCATAAACAGTTAAGCAACCTGATTGCAAAACAGGAAAAGTAGACGAAGGACTTGAGTAGACATTAATACAAAGAAGATAAGCACTTGAAGACACCTTCAATGTCACCAATTATAAGAGACATGCAAACCAAAACTACAATTAGACGCTGCCTCACATTCCCTAAAACGGGCACTATAAAAAAGAAAAGAAGAAAGAAAGCATCCTCCAAGATGCTCAGGAAGTGGATCCCTTGATCACTGGTAGGGGCGATGCGACAGAATCTCTGTTGTGGAACAGTTTGGTGACACCCAAGCAAATTCGATTCTTTTATTTTTTATTTACTTTTTGCTTTGTTTGTTTTTTGAGGTAGGGTTTCATGGTAGCCCAGGCTGACCTGGAATTCACTAAGTAGTCTTAGGGTGGCCTCAAACTCATAGTGATCCTCCTAACTCTGGTCTCCAAGCGCTGGGATTAAACACGTGCGCCACCATTCCTGGCTACCCAAGAAAGTTGGAAACAAACACTAAATGATCCAGACATGTTATTTCTGGGTATTCAAAGCAGGGCCCCTAGGAAATATGTGCACATGCATATTCATAGAAGTGTGACAGCAGCAGACAGAAAATCATCCCAAGTGTTTGCTGGCAGATACGTGGGTAAGAAAATATGGGCCATCCACATAATGAAATATTCCTCATCTTGAAAGGGAAGAACAGTCTATGTCTCTATAGAACAGAGGACATTATACTAAGTGACAAAATCCTGTCACCGAAGCACAAACACTATATGTCCCCCTTAAATGAGGAACTTGGAGCGATCACAATCTTAGGGACCTACAGTGGGATGGGGCCCTGGGGGACAGGGGAGGAGAGGGTGGAACCAGCTGTGTAGTGAGCATGGATTTTGAGTTCTACAAGATGAAAGAGTGATGGGTATGGATGACAGAGGTGGTTATGCCTCAAACTCACAGCGATCCTCCTACCTCTGCCTCTGGAGTTCTGGGATTAAAGGCGTGCGCCACCATGCTGGGCTAAGACTTTTTAGTATATATTTTAAATATGAGGGTTAAGAGAGGTACTCTAGAAAGAACAAGACATATTCAGATGTGGGTGTGACTTCCTCAAAGGAGCGTTGTGGTTATTGAAAGATGTTTTAATGTAGTAATACTTTAACAAAGAATTGAAATAAACAGTCTGAGAAGGATAGATCATAAAGCACTACATTTATTTAGGGGAGTTTGTGAGTCCAGAGAGGGGGCTGGAGTGGGGATATGCAACCACATGGAGATGGGAACTGGGAGGCCACATGGAAAGCTGAGCATGGGGGAGGGGAGTGATAGGAATTTCTGACAGGCTATTTTAATTAAAGTTTTTACTTAATATAGTTATTCCAAAGCAGTAGATAAGCTAAAGTGTTTATAGCACGTGTAAAGGATGGAAGATCACAGTGAAATTCCCTACTGGAACAAATATTTCTATATAGTCATTAGAAAAGTGGAGAAAAGCTGTTGTGACTGGTAATACCAATTGTCAACCTGTCAGGATCAAGAATTGGGGGAAGACAAAGTTCTGTGTATCTGTGTGAGGGAGTTTCTAGACGGGTTAATTGTGGTGGGAAAACCCACCATAAAGGTAGGGTAAACTGAGCAGCAGCATTCGTCTCTGTCTCCTCTCCATATATGGTTGCAGTGTGACAAGCCCTCTCATGTTCTACCCCAAGGCTACAACCTCAAACTGTGAGCCAAAATCAACCCTCCTTCGTTAAGCAGATTCTGTGAGGTGCTTTGCCACAGCTGAAGTAACCAGCACAATTACGAATAGACAACTCAACGAAGGAGTGAGAACATACTGGTCCTAACTTAAGAAAAAGTCAGTAAAATGATTTTCATAATGAGAAAATGCATTAATCAAAATTTAAACTATTAATAAGAAACATTTTAAATGGATTTGTGGAAAATGTGACCCTTTCAGACATTAGTGGGCAAAGGATTGCTAAAAAATGCTGCAGGATTGACACAGCATGACTTGTTCAATTTCTAATGTGTGTGTGTGGTGACTTCAGTGGACTAAGATGCACACAGAAGTGGAAGTATCCATATGTAAGCAGTAAGGTCAAATGTAGTAATATATGACACTATGTAAAATACTTTATGAAATCTGAATACTCATTACCAAACTGATAAGTAAAATACTACAAATCGATAGAAAATAAGAAGCTACATTGTATTCATATCAAACATTAACAAAACTACCTTAATTAGTTTATAAAGAATAGACCCATATTTTGAGAAACAAGTATGTGTATATGTATCTTGCATAAAGATTGAGGTAAACATCAATAAGGATCAATAGTTGTTATTTCAAAACTCTACAGTGCAGGGAAACCATATTCTCTGAACTTCACTATCATATGTTTTCAGTGACAAATATGTGCTGCATTAAGAAATTAATAACCTAGAACTATGTAAATGGTGGCCACCATGATTGATTTCCGTTTCTCAGCACTGAGCTAATGACTTCTCCACATCCACAGTTTTTAAAGAACACTTGCAATGATTACTGTCCCAGGATTGAAGAAGCAGGCTGAGAAGGCTCGGGGAGTTTGTAAGCACACGTGGCAAGTGCATGGTGGTCATGGGTCTCAGGCTTTGCTTGATGTGGTCTTTGGTTTTAGAAGAAGCGAGAATGCGTACTGATCTTTACCTCGTAACTTTATAGAATAAAATAAAATAAAATAAAGTAAACAACAGGGCTGTTCAGTTGATAAAGTGCTCACCACTGAAGATGGAGTTCCTGCAGGAAATAGCAGAACCCACATCAAGAGCCTGAAGCCATCGTGGCCTCCTCTAACCCTAGTGCGCTGATGCGGCTGCGGAGGCAGGAGGGTTTCCTGGAAGTCTGTGGCAAGTCTACTCTAGAGAAGCAGGATGAGAGTCTAGCACGAGAAACCTCGCCTCAAATGCAGTGAACCAGAGGGGAGCCCCCTGAAAATGGTCCTCTGACCACCACACGTGCACCATGCACACATGCTTCTGCACTTATCCCTGAACACACACACACACTACATACATAAGTGGTTTTAAAACAACTAGGCTTGATAGGGGAAATTAAAAAATATTTTATTTGTTTATTTGTGTGCAGAGAGAGATAGAGAGAAGAGAAACTGAGAGCATGGGTGCATCACGGCCTCTAGCCCTGCAAATTAACTCCAGACACATGTGCCTCTTTGCGCATCTGGCTTATGTGGGGTGTGGGGAGGCATACAGCTCTTTCTTGGAGAAGCATTAACACAAGAGGTGTGCTTTGTACAAAGGAGGAAATGTAAACCAAGAGATTTGGTATTTTATTCCTTAGAGCAAGCAGTAGGTGTGAGGAAGACATACACATCTACCTGTTTGGGGTGCATAACTATGGCATATCAACTTCTCTGTTGCTATATCAAAAACAAAGTTTAGTCTTCCTCACAAATGGTTCTTATCTAATATGTACATGCACCAGAAATCAATACAAATGAAGGTATGGAAAACTAAACAAAGCTGTGTCCTATACCAGGCTATCTATTACTATCTTTTTCATTAGTATTTT
This sequence comes from Jaculus jaculus, assembly GCF_020740685.1. Lineage (NCBI taxonomy): Eukaryota > Metazoa > Chordata > Mammalia > Rodentia > Dipodidae > Jaculus > Jaculus jaculus. Next base: position 106,795,773 of record NC_059113.1, on the reverse strand, counting down.
CTGTCATAAGTTCAGGCAAGCAAAGTTTTATGTATTATCTCAAATGTCTCCAGTGTGTGTGTGTGTAGGAAGGCTGTTTCAGAAGAGTAGCTTTCAAGATTTTTGCAACTAGAGTTTACAAGTCAGTAGCAGTAAGGATTAATAGGATAGATCTAAATTAATGTGAGATGAACTGTTACCACCCAAGTAGCTTAAAAATTTGTGATTTCTTACAATGCACAGGATAAGTAGAATGTCTAATAAAAATCTCACAGAAGTTTATAACCTATAACCATAGGTATATTGCTCTTAATTTTCTGTTTTGCCATCAACTTTTCTTACAGCCTCTGCTCTTTCATGAAGACTGCAATAATGTGATCAGAGGGTTTTGTAATATTGACAAGACACAGTGTGAATCTCATGAATATAAAAAGACTGCTTTGGGACAAAGTTAAAGAGAAATTGATGGCTTTAATAATGTCAGAGACAAAAGGCATTGGACAAGCTCTGTAGCATTTAAAATATTTATTAAACCTAGTCTGTAATTTTTCATAGGAAAGTTGCTTTAACGATAAAGGAATTCATAATGCAAACAGAACAACCCAGGTGCCACTGTGAATCAGTACTACTTCAGACACATTTACATGTTACCCTCCAGCTTGCAGGGAAGCTTCCCTAGAGGCTGTAGCTGTTTGAATAACTTGTGGAAGAGCTATGATAGAATACCTCAAAAAGAATTCAAGATAATAACGTCAAGAAAATGAAACACTACCCAGCACTTTGTGGTGACTGACAATGACCTGACTATTCACCTTCTATTCATTTTGGTTTTCAGTTAGCACGAAGTCACCTCATTGGGTCGGTGATCTCTGCCTCCAGTTAAAAATCAGGCTTCCAGGGCTGGAGAAATGGCTTAGCGGTTAAGCGCTTGCCTGTGAAGCCTAAGGACCCCGGTTTGAGGCTCGGTTCCCCAGGTCCCACGTTAGCCAGGTGCACAAGGGGGTGCACGTGTCTGGAATTCGTTTGCAGAGGCTGGAAGCCCTGGCACTCCCATTCTCTCTCTCTCCCTCTATCTGTCTTTCTCTCTGTGTCTGTTGCTCTCAAATAAATTAATTAAAAAAAAATCAGGCTTCCATAGCACCCATCTCTGCTGTTTTCACATCTTCTGGAAACTGTGCTGCAAGTTCTTGAGATAAACCATAGTTGGAATGATTGGAGGTTGACATGTAAGGGTGGCTTAATGTTACAGATACATTTTCTTATTAGATGTTTTCTAACATGCAACTGGAAGGACTATTATAATGAAAGTATTCTATTAGGACATTCTTTGCCTAGAGGAAACCAGTGGTGTGTCCTAATACGTTGAGGTTGAGGGTCTTGGAGACACATGTCCATCTACCTTTACAGTTTTATGCCTATTATCATTAATGAATGCATTACAATTTTCAGTTGATAATGTTTGTGATAGTTTCACATAGGCACAAAATTTCTCCTGAGTAATCTAAGTCATGCAATTATGCTAATTATATGTTACTTTCTATAATTTTTATAATCTTATTTATATATACTTTAATATTTTTTATTTATTTGGGAGAGAGAGATACAGAAATAGAGAGATAGAGTGAAAGAATGGGCACCCGATAGCCTCCAGCACTGCAAACAAACTCTAGATATGTGCACCCCCTTGTACAACTGGCTTATGTGGGTCCTGAGGAATTGAACCTACGTCCTTTGGCTTTGCAAGCATGTGCCTTAGCTGCTAAGCCATTTCTCCAGCTCTATATTTTTAAGTGTTATAATTCCACCTGAAATTTAAAATTTGTATAGCAAATTAAAATGTCTCACATACTCTTTTTTTGACAATTTATTTTATTTATTTTTGTTCTCAATTTTTATTAATGTTTTCTATGATTATAAAAAATATCCCATGGTAATACCCTTCCCCCCTTCCCCCCTTGGAATTCCATTCTCCATCATATCCCCTCCCCATCTCAATCAGTCTCTCTTTTATTTTGGTGTCATGATCTTTTCCTCCTCTTATGATGGTCTTGTGCAGGTAGTGTCAGGCACTGTGAGGCCATGGATATCCAGGCCATTTTATGTCTGGAGAGCACGTTGTAAGGAGTCCTACCCTTCCTTTGGCTCTTACATTCTTTCCACCACCTCTTCCAATTAGACCCTAAGCCTTGGAAGGTGTGATCAAGATGTTACTCAGTACTCCAGTCACTTCTTTCCAGCACCAGGATACATTCTGAGTTGTCCCAAGGTCATTGCCATCTGAAAAGAGAAGATTCTCTACCCAAAGTGAGAGTAGCATTAATATAAGGGTATGAATATTAAGAGAAGTGCTTACTGGGCAGTTTGATAAGCATAGTATATACATTTTTCCAGACATCAGCAGATGTTACACCTCTAGGGCTCATGACTACCCCTGTTTTAAGTTTCAGTATCAGGGATTTATTCCCTCCCATGGAGTAGGTCTCCAGTCCAATTAGAGGGTACTTAGTTTCCACCAGGACAGATGTGCCACTATTGCAGCCACTGGCTCATTTGTGCTGGCTGGCCAATTATAAGGCTTGAAATGTCCACTGTTGAGTATCTTCACTGGTGGTATCTCTCTCTCCCATTGAACTGCATGTAGAATGGCTTCTTCCAGCTTTCTGTCAGCTGGTCTACATGGAGGAGGTTATCAGCTCAGTTCCAGCAGGATTTCTCAGCGGCCTTGCAGCCCTCACATACTCTTAACACAGCTAAATATACAGTGTCTTACTATTTATAACTACTAAATAAAATTTTATCATATCTCTCCAATTTACTTATATGCGATATTTGCTGTACAATAGAAAGCATTTCAGTTCCCTTGAAATCTGAGCTAACTGTGCTTAATGAACTTTTCTTTCTATTTCCACTGACAATGTATTTGAGATTAATAATTGCAACTGCAAAATTATACAGATGCATTGATAGATTTGATCTTGACACTTTAACATGCAGAATCTCAAGTATCTCCATGGTATGTCACATACCTAAAATTCCAGTTCAACCTCTGTGTCACGTAATCATGTTTCAATAGAACCATATATAAAGGCATTTATGCTTAGGACTGGATGATACATTTTGAGCTTAGGAATTAATTTAATTTTTTACTGTTCAATTTGGCAGTTTAAAAGTTAACAGTCATTTAAACATGCTCAAGTTAAACAGTTATTTTTACAGGCAAGGGGATTACCAGAGCATAATACTATACTCAGGGCGTTCTAAGTTTGCATATTAACATAAATCCTATTTTTTTTTGTTTTACTTCTATTGTATCCTTAATATTTTAATAGAAACATTAAATTATATATTGTCTATTCTGGTAACATGTAATTGAACATACTGTACCAAATAAGTCACTATTTCAGTTGGGGTTACTTCTTCAGTGCTATTTATGAGATAGCGAATAATCTTAGGAAATATTTGGTGGTGAGGCATGCTGACCCTACATACCTGACATCCCAGCACTCAGGAGGCTGAGAGACCAGGACAACCACAAGTTTGAAACCAGTTTCTGGGCTATGTAGCATGACCAAGTCTTAAAAAAAATAAAACCAGACAGATAGAGTTGAGGCAGTTATAGAAAGAGTGACAAAGAGAAACAGAAAGAGAGAAGTAACCTTGGTCCTGCGGTGTTAAGAGCCTGTAGGGAGAGTTCAGTGGCAGCATGGGAAAGGGGGATGGCCAGCCCCCTCTGGAATCCCCTTTGGCAGCCATCAGCTCCCTTCCTCATCTGTTGCTAGTAGAAAAGACAAGTTCATAAAATGCACTTCCTGATTAAAAATGTAACAAAAGGCTTGAAATATTCTCTGAAGGATTATAAACTTTCTAATCAGGTTGCCATCAATCCTCATCTGTATTCTATAATATGTCTCAGGGAATATAAGCTATTTTTAAATGTGTAGCTTGTCACTAAGGTTAAATAATTAGTATGACAGTCACTTATAATCCTTAAATTATGTTTCAGACCATCATTTGGTACCAATAGTATCAGTGAAATGAATATTATATATGGGATTTGTTATTTTCCTAAATACAATCTATTTGAATTTTAAAGTTCAATATGAATAAAATATTGTTCAATGATTTTCTTTCCACCCATTCAGAATCGACAAAAAGTAGAAGCAGATAGAAATGCAGGAAGAGATTGAATCTCTTTTTGGAAGTTTTTCTCTGGGGGTTTCAGTGAAATTATAGGTGCTTAATATTATCTATATTTTATCAAATGAGAAATATAGAATGTATTGATTTGAGTTATGAGTGTACAGCCTTGTTTTATTGGTTTGTAGTGTGTGATCTGCATGGTGTGCATATGATTTATGTGTGCATGTTAAAGTGTTCAACTGCGGGTGCACATATCCCACAGCACATGAGAAGTCAGAGGGCAGACTCTGGGGTCAGTCCTTGCTGCCCGCCTCACTCAAAACAGGGTCTCTCATTGCTCATCACTGTGATGGCCAGTGCTCTGGCCTGCCAGCTTCTGGGGGATTCTCCTCTCTTCACCTCCCATCTCACCACAGGCACATTGGGATTCCTGACATGCTTACTACCACACCTGCCTAAAATGGGTTGTGATTTCTGAGCTCAGGTAATTATGCTTATAATAGGTGCTTTATTCCATTGATGCATCTCTCCCACACTGATGTACAGTTTTTACAACTATTCCTTTAATATATTTATGTTGTCTCAGTTTGTGCTATTCCAAAAACATGTTGCAGGGAAGAATTGATCCTTACTTTGCCCATAAATTCTGTGACAAGATACACTTTCTTCTATTAAATATTTACTGGAGGTTGTTATCCCTTCTGGCTCTTTATATAAGTCTTTTTTAAAAGCTTATTTTCCGACTCCCTAGCTATTACAATATTAGAGATGGGGCATGAGTGCTTCAAAGATTCTTTTTCATCTTTGTGTAGATTTGCTGTTAAGTGTACCACCATATCTTTTGCAAAAGTTACCTGTTTTAAGCTTCAATAAAATAAGATGAGATGAAAGCTACACAGCACTGGATATATGAGGTGAGCCTAAACGTGCACTTCATGTCACCATGAGAGCAGACACAGTCATGTTATGAGGTCTCTTTATGAAGACATTTGATATTCACAGGAAACAACTGAAGTACAAATGCAGGGGTAGAATCAGAAGCTAGTATTTGTTACTCCCTCTTCTGCATGTGTAGTGTGAGTTTTGAATTCAGTTTGGGGACAGAGGAGCATTGCAGCCCATTTCTTCTGGTGCTCAGAGCTTCTGAGGAATTGATCTTTTCCACTCCTCAGAAGGCAACACCAGCCTTTAGAGTTCAGGCTGCAGACATTACTGAGGACCCTTTCTTAAATTAAGACCTCTGGAGCATCACCAAAAATAGGAACTAAGGATCCAGGAGGTAACAGGCACAGATACAAGAATGACCTAGTAGCTTTCACTATTCCTAAATTTGAGATGGTTTTTATAAAGTTAGTAGATCTGGAAGATATTCATTACTTTCCTTAGGCTAACAGATGTGTATATGCAGTGGGCCCTACAGTCACAAGAAAGAGAAGTGACAAAGTTAAATTTGGGTCAGTCTTTAAGCATTAAGGATTGCCTTGTATTTAATATATCTTTGACTTGTTGACATTCTAAGGATTGGACACAAAAGATATTGAACTATATCTATATACATTATCTGATGAGGAGGGTCTAGTGAAATGCACTTTTCTGTCCTTTTCCATTTGTTGAGGTATCTCCTCCAGAATCTTCATCAACTGAGAATGTGAGTCCGTTTTCTTCATTCCATGCCATACACTCCCTGGGGCAAATGCAAAGTACATATGGTGTCATGGTCATTCGAAGCACCAAATGAAGTGAGAGTGAACAGGCATACGTGTGACAAGCCTGCCGTTTTCTTTCCTGTGGGCCATTTCTCCAAATTTTTCATAATTTTGTAACCCAAGTATGTAAGCCATGTGTTGGGGAACAATGACTAAATCAGGCAAATTTCATTCCAACAATGATGTTATTTTATGTCTCATATATGTTATATTTATATTGCATTATATATGTTACATTACATATATTACATAATAATATATATAAAGATTTTCCATAATAAACATAATACTTGTTTTTTATAGTTAAGAAAGCAAAACTTGGGCTGGAGAGATGGCTTAGCAGTTAAGCATTTGCCTGTGAAGCCTAAGGACCCCGGTTCGAGGCTTGATTCCCCAGGACCCACGTTAGCCAGATGCATAAGGGGGAGCACGCATCTGGAGTTCGTTTGCAGTGGCTGGAGGCCTTGGTGTGCCCATTCTCTCTCTCTATCTGTCTCTTTCTCTATGTGTCTGTTGCTTTCAAATAAATAAGCAAAAAAAATTAATTAATTAAAAAAAAAGAAAGCAAAACTTAAAAAGGCTTAAAATTATACTATAACCTACATAAGTATGTAGTAGAGAATCCATGGACAGCATTTATCTCCATCAAAATATCATTGAGTGACAAGTAAACTATTTTTTTAATCTTCAAAGTTTCAGACTCTAAGATCAATGATTCACCTGAGAAAGGTTCTAATGAAAGGTATTCATACAGCTAACCGTTTTGGAGGTGGAAGAGTAGGACGCTCCCTTGACTCCAACCCTGGTGAGGATCCGGTAATAACAGCAGATGCTGGAAACATCCCAGAAGGTGATCACAGGAGAAGAAGACATGGAGTCAGGGAAACCAGAAGGCAATTAGAGGTCAGGCTCTGTTCTTCACAGGACAAGAACTAGTTCAGGCCCCACAAGATCTTCCTTGATGACTTAATTATCTAACCCTGGTCCCACTCCTTATTCAATTATACTGGATACTTTCTCACTGCCATAACCAAATGCTTGACAAGAAGCGGCATAAGGCAGGGTTAATTGTGGCTTATAGTTCAAGGTTACATCCATCATGGTGGGAGGGTTTGGCAGCAGGAGCTTGAGGCAAACACACACATTCAGTCATGCAGTGAGGAACAGAGAGCCACGAATGCGGGTGCTCAACTTGCTTTCTCTTTTTCCATCATTTCAGGACCCCAGCCCATGGCACTCCCACCCATAGCTAGGGGTGGGGGGGATCCTCACATCTCAACCTAATCTTGAAAGTCACTCAAAGACAATTCCAGAGATTTGTTTCCATGGAGAATCTAAATCCGGTCAAGTTGGCAACCAGAGTTGAACCACCGCAAGTTGACCTCTTTCCAAATTAACACCCAAACGTAATACTTCTAAGTCATAAACTTCCGCCCCTTGTTCCCATAGGCTTATGACCATCTCATAGTACAAAATTCATGTAATCTAACTTCGAAAGCCCCCATAGCCCTTAGCAGTTCCAACTCTTCCATTCAAAAAGTGTAAAAGCAAAGAGCAGAGTCTCTTCTGAGACTCAGGAAAACTTAGGATAGCTCCTGCAACATCAGAAAGGAAGTCATGAGGCTGGAGAGGTGGTTTAGCAGTTAAGGCAGTTGTCTATAAAACCTAAGGACCCGGCTTGATTCCCTAATACCTGCATAAGCTAGATACACGAGGCAGCACGTAGGCTTTGAGTTGGTTTGGAGTGGTTGGAGGCCCTAACACATTCATTCTCTATCTGCCTTGTCCCCCTCTGTCTCTCAAATGAATAAATACAGTATTTTACAAAGTTATGTACTTCCAACATGCACTGAATAAGCATTCTCATCCAGAAAGAGAGGAATGGGGCCATAGCAAGGAAAAATTGGACCCCAATCAAATAATACCAGAAAAGCACCCAATCATGCATCTCGGTGTCCGGAGACTGGAGCGCGCGCTGGCGTCACCAGAGGCCCCAGCCCTGCAGGCACCACTCTCCTTTGTGGTAACTCCGTGCTCAACTTGCAGATTTTCTCAGCAGGTGCCCCGTGGTTCTTGCCTCGCCATCATTTTTGGGTCTCCATTGCAACTTTCATTTCACCTTAATCATCTCATGCAGAAACATCTCAGGTCTCCTTACAGGGACTGCAACCCTGCCATGCAGTGCCTGCTGGAAGTGGCTCTTTGGAACCGTGGTACATGAATCCATGAGCCCATCAGCCTTGAAGCTCTCACCCTGACAGTACCTGTACCACACGGATGGGGCTGCATAGTATGCAGATCCGTATGCAAGCCAGGCCCCAGCCTGTTCCTCATTAGTCAGTCACAAGGCACACTGCACGACGCCACGGGTGCAAGCGGAGCTCAGAAGGCACTGCGACAGGACTAGGCGCCACGGGCATTTGGACAAGTTCTTCATGTAACTGACCTGCACCTTCAGGACCTGTTTGAGCCTGATCACATATGTACTGTTTTTCTCTGATGATGGACTGCTGTGCATGTCATGTTTTATGGCCTGGTGGATCAGGTAACACCCACTTCATAATGAACAGACCAGGCGCATAGTAACCTGATGGCCCATTGTCAAGCCTTCAGCTTCCGCTACGACCCAATACCGGGCCCAGAGCTGCCTCTCAAAGGGAGAGTAGCTGTCAGTAGATGATGGCAGGGCCTTGCTCCAGAATCCCAAGAGCCTCTGCTTGTGATCCGCCACGGGTTCCAAACAGCAGCCCTGCCCACCACTGGCGCCCCAAGTACCAGCAAGTGTGTCGGCTCACATGGCCCAGGTGGTAGAGACGCCTGGATCTGTCAGAGAGCCTTCTAGTGTTCTGGGCCCTCCTGGCAATGAGTGGCGTCCTGCATCACCTTTGTTACGTGTGACAGAATAACATGTTCAGCATGGAGCCTTCAAACTCCAAGCAGGCCCACCAGATCGTGTGCTACTTTCTTAGTAGTAGGGGAGGCCAGATGCAGAAACGTATTCCTTGGATGGAACATCTGGGCACACTCCACACCACTGCACTAGAGCCGACTGCCGAAGAAGGGCCTTGAATTTGGGCTGCTGGTTTCCATCCTCTGTTACAGATGCTCTGTACCAGCAACTCCAGCAGAGTTGCCACCTCCTGCTCACTGGATCCAGCCAGCTTCATGACATCATGTAACATACCAACTGGCACCTTGCAGAAGAGACAATGAGAGTTAAGTTATGACCCAGGGCTGGAGAGTTAATTCAACCTTAGGGTCCAACAGCGAAGGTGTAATGCAGGCCTTGCCAGTTGCAAGCAAATTGATCCTTCTGGCTAGGTGTTGAGGAAAAATAAAACATACAGAAACCAATAACTGCATACCAGGTACTAGCAGACATGTTGACCTATTCAAGTGAAGAAGCCATATCTGGTACAGCAGCTGCAATTGGAGCCATCACTTGATTAAATTTTTAGTAATCAGCTGTCACCCTCCATGATCCATCCGCCTTCAGAACAAGTCAAAAAGGAGACTTATGCCTTTTGTCCCATATTGAAGTGCAATTTTTATCTTTTATTATGTATAATTTGCAAGAATTCTTTACATATTTTCTCTTTTATAAAAAAGTGATACTTGTCTTAATTTACTTGCAAGCAAAGAAAGAGAGAGGGGGAGTGGGAGAGAATGAGTGTACAAGGGCCTCTAACCACTGCAAACAAACTGCAGATGCATGCGCCACTTTGTGTATCTGAATTTCTGTGGGTACTAGAGAATTGAACCTGGGTTATTAGGCTTTGCAGGCAAAGGCCATCACCGCTGAGCCATCTCTTTAGCCCTATCCTCTACAGTACTCTAATATCAAATATGGTTTGGAACTTCTTACTCCCTGAGTTGCACTTAGTCATTTTTGATAAGCTTTGATGCACCAACAACTTTAATTTAGATGAGGCTCAGCTTGCTTATATTGATGCAGGTGTTTGTGATTTGGTTGGTTATATCTAAAAATCATCTTTTTAAAGTACCAATTTATAAAGATTTACTCCCATATTAAGTCCTTTCTTAAGATTTATAGTGTTTTAGCTTGTAAATTTAGCTGTTTTATCTTGAATCAGATTTTTTTTTTTTCTTTTTTGAGGTAGGGTCTCACTCTAGCCCAGGCTTACCTGCAATTCACTATGTTGTCTCAGGGTGGCCTCGAACTCATGGCAATCCTCCTACCTCTGCTTCCCGAGTTCTGGGAATAAAGGTATATGCCACCATGCCCAGCTCTTGAATCATATTTTATATGTGGTAAAGAGCAGATTCGTAGGTTCATATTCAGGCCATGAATTGACAGTTACCCTAGACACTCTCAAAGATCTATTTTATGATACTGTGTGAAAAATGAATTTACCACAGATGTGCTTTTCTCTGTTTTCTCCATTTTGTTGCTGGTCTTCTGTGCTCATCCTCATACTGTCGTCCAGCTGCTTTCATGAGTTAAGCTTCCTTATAGATTTTGAAATGAGGCAGTGTGAGAATGTTTTGAGATCATTGTGGCTACTTGGGGGCCCTTTTAACTCTACATGACTCTGAGGATGAACTCTTACATTCCTATGAGAAAATGCACTTAGATTTTTAGGAGAGATTACATTGCATCTGAGATCCATTTGGGAATATGAACCCTCTACCAATAATTCTCATTTTTTTAACTAATTATTTTTAATCATGAACACATGATATCTTACATATATTGTTTTCTTTAGAAAATTTAGGCAACCTTTTGTATTGTTTAGTGTAAAGTCTTAACTTTTTTCTTTTTATTAGTTTTGTATTCAGCAAATACAGTTTGGTACCATTATTAGGCTCATCCGTGACCTACCCCCTCCCCTTGGCCCCTCCTTGTTGAGGTATATGGGTCATGCATTGTGGAGTTAGCCCACTTTTTGACAAGGTCCATCCTATATTCCTCTTGGTATGCTATTATAAATTGAATCACTGTATTTCTAAATGTGCTATAGTAAGGAAAGCCTTTCTCTTCACATATTTATTTATTTAGGTAAGCTGAAATAAAGAGGGCTTGATTAATTATACTCTTTTGTAATTGCTAGTTTAATGCTTAAATCATCCTATAATTAGGAAATGGGGCCTCTTTCATCTGCATTCTATGATCATTTGATATTCCCCTGCCGCTGAAGTCAGGTCTGCATTGCTGGTAGAAATCACCCAACCAAGAGCAGCTTGTGGGAAAAAAGAGGTTTATTTTGGCTTACAGGCTCCAGGAGGAAGCTCCATAATGGCAGGGAAAATGACAACATGAGCAGAGGATGGACATCACCCCCTGGCCAACATAAGTTGGACCATAGCAACAGGAGAGTGTGCCAAACTCTGGTTAGGGGAAACTGGCTATAACACCCATAAGCCTGCCCCCAACAATACACTCTTTCCAGGAGGTGTTAATTCCCAAATCTCTATCAGCTGGGAATCTAGCATTCAGAACACCTAAGTTTATGGTGGACACCTGAATCAAACTACTATGCCTGTCATTCTTCGAGGTTTTCTTTAGATACTAAAATGAATGATCACAGGCTTGTATTGTACTTTTTTTTCATGTTATAGGCCAAGAATTATCTTTTCCAAGTAACACTTATATTTCTTAGTGGATAAAATCATTAAGAAACTAACATAGCCACATCATTAAGATATATAATTTCTAATGTTTCATGTTACATTTTTGTTTATTTTCCAAAAATCAAATGTTGAATACTGCTTCATTCTCTTTTCTAGTTCCTCCAGTCATCCGGGTGTACCCTCAGAGTCAGGCACGAGAACCTGGCGTAACTGCAAGTCTTAGGTGCCATGCAGAAGGCATACCAGACCCTCAGCTGAGCTGGCTCAAGAATGGCATGGATATCACTCCCAAGCTGTCCAAACAGCTCACACTCCAAGGTGCCTCTTGTTTGTCCACCTTCACTCATCCTGTAGACCTTTGTGCTGAGTCTTATAAAATACTTGATATTACTGGGGAAAAAAGAGAAAAGGAGTCCTATCTGTAATATTATTTCATGAATATTAAAAATGGTTTCATGTAAAACACATTTGAAACAGTACAGTACTGTTATATTTTTCATGTTTTAAATAGCAATTTTGTCACAATGACTAAATATAGTGTGCCATCAAGTAAAATATAAAATTTGGTACTATTTGAAATAATGAGTAAAATATTGAATTAGGTACATTTTTAATGATTGTCTTGTGAATGGTTGTGCTTTTTAGTGAAAAGAATTATTAGATCTATTCATGAAAATAAACTTTTAAAGTTATATTTTAGATACTTATGTAATACATTAAGATATGTATTGTAGATAATTTATAATATATAAATTTTTCATGATTATTTTATAGTATATTTTGTTATAAGAGGTGAAAAATTAAAAACTTATAATAATAACATGTTTCATATTTATGCTGTTTAAAAATTACTAATTCATTTATTTTGTATATAATATTTTTCAAATTTTATTATTTTAGTATATATATATATATATATACATATATATGCATATATGTGTGTGTGTGTGTGTGTGTGAGACTAGTCAATTTCTATATAAATTACAACAGTCACAAATAAGTGGGAATAAAAATTTAAAACCTCATTTATGTAATAATAGATAACCTGAATAATTAGAAAGTAATTGCATAACTTTTGTTAACTATACTACCTTTGAAGAACTACATAAATCTGATATGCTTTATAAACTCTTGCATACAACAACTTAGTCTGATGGACTGTCTCACATGAGCACAATAGTCCTTATTCCATGTCTGAGGAGAACAGGCTGATTGAGAATGAACCATAGCAAGAGACTGTTGGATATGACGTTATTTAATTACCCACAGGCCTATCAGATGTATCTGCAGCATTTATGTGTTGGTGTCTTGAGCAGAATTGAGTGACTATGACACTGCGGGGTGATACCTGAACGAAGACAACCAGGACCCCATCATAGCACAACTGTTAATGATACGCACATTGAGAGACAGTTCAAGAGACAGGGGCCAGCTGACAGTTTGTAGTGCACATGTTAGCCTCAGATGGAGCTCACTTAGCTAAGCGCTTATTCCCCTGAGTTTCCTCCGCCTTCTCTGTGTCTCACTCACAGAGTAACTGGCCCTCACGATTCACTCAAGCTCTTCTCCATTGGTTGGGTGGTTGGTTGGTTTGGTGCAGTGTCACTCTGCAATAACCCAAGCCAACCTCTCATTTTCAATAATCCTCCTTCCTCAGCCTTCCAAGTGCTGGATTATAGCCACCATTCATGGCTTTCCTGATTGGTGTTTTCATCTATTTTCTCAAATTTTCCCATACCAGTTGTGTTGTCTTCAACATGCCACAGTCATTTTATGTTTTAGAGCACATGAACCACTCATGATTGAGCATCAGGGGGGAATCACAGGACATATCATTCCCATGGAGACACCCACACAGTAAAGGGGGAGGGAAGAAAGAAGCCACAGGAATGATGCTTTCGAGAAACTTGGAGTGCGGGTGTTGAGTTCAGTGACTTGCATGAATTTATTCCACAAATCTCATATCACTCATCTGGAAATTTAGTATTATTTCAGGTGATTAGAGACCAAAATATATGAAGGTCTTTAGCACGTTGTGAGTGTGTAGTAACTAACTAATGATTCCCAGTTTTGATGATGGGGGATTAAACTCATTGTTTAAGTAAAAGCTCAAAATATTATCTCAACAGTATTTGAAAGATAGATCCATTACTCTCTTAACCCTTTGATTTTATTGTAATTATATGAATTTCCACCCTACATTGTAGCATTATTGTTTTAGAAAAGTTTCTGGCAAAATTAGAGACAATTGTGTTGTTAGATTTCTGTTCACTTTCCCTTCTAATTCCAGATATGTAGCATTTCTTTTAATGACAAGAGTACTCAGTAAATTATTTATTGATAGTACTAGAATATAACATATTATGCACACAGCATGCATTGCACCCTGGGTTCCTTTCCCAATACCAAATAAATAAGTAAATAAATAAGAAAAAAGATCTAGAAGTGTTAAGCTCTTTACATATCTTTATATATACACAATATATTGTCAGTGTTTTTCTTCCAATGAACTACACTATTATAAAACTTTGGTTAAAAATTAGGATTATAAATATTGTACATAAAATAATAAAGATCAATGTGAATATTTCATTTGCAAAGTGGAAAATGGTATACATCATGAAGTGTGCACGTGTGATATAGAGTGTGGGCCTCTCAGCAGTAGAATGAAAGGACAATTTACAGAGATTTAAATGCCTCTGGAATAATTTGACCCATCTCCCAAATATGGAAGCAGAAAGAAAATAGTTTAATTAGGACAAGTTCAGTGAGTTTTGGGGTGTGTGGTCGAGATTGAACCAAAGCTGTCTCGAGAGTTTATGAGTTTCATTTTCCTTCTGTTCTCAGCCAATGGAAGTGAGGTTCACATAAGCAATGTGCGCTATGAAGACACAGGAGCATACACGTGCATCGCCAAGAACGAGGCAGGAGTGGATGAAGACATCTCCTCCCTTTTTGTGGAAGATTCTGCTAGAAAGACTCGTATGTATTAAGACAATATGCACATGCACACAAGGAATAACACACACACACACACACACACACACACACACACACACACACACTCACATAGAGTTTTATGTTTTGTAGATTGTTTGAAAAATCCCAAGATACCAGGATACTTACTGTATGCAAACAGAACATTAAAACAATTTTCATGTCCAGAGAGAATGAGAATCTTGAGATACTGACATAGAATGACCTAACTTCTTTTGTAAGCATGCATAAGATATTGTGAGCCCTGACTCACCACTTGCTCATGTAAGAATTTAAAATTTCAAAAGAGGGGTATCCCTTTCTCAAGCAATTTGGGGACATTTAAGGCCATCAAGTATCTCAGAGTTGCATTTTATGTTTGGTGACAGCCCTGCCTCTTTTTAATGTCAGCTGTCAAAGAGCACAAACTGAAAATGTGCTCAGCATGCATTGTGTCCTGGGTTCCTTTCCCAATACCAAATAAACAAGTAAATAAGTAAATAAATAAGACAAAAGATCTAGAAGTGTTAAGCTCTTTATGTGGTAGCTGGTGATGGTCCCTGGAGCATTGCCTGGTACCTGAGCACATCCCTGAAATGCTGTGCAGGACAACAGAGATGAAATTGGTGGAGATCATGTGGAAAATCGATGGACTTTGGGTAACTCCACTTAAAGTTTGCCCAAGATTCTTTTCCAGAATTTTCAATACCAATGCACACAAAATGCTTATACTTTGGCAGGTATATTTAAGTAAACAAGAAAAAAAGCAAAACAACCAAACACAAAGAACAGATTTGTCAGTCATAGCTTTTACTTTTCTTATGTGCATACATTTAAAAAGAGTGACTTGACCAAAACTAAATATCAAAAATAATTTTAGAAAGATATTTCCATATATACATATATACACACACACACACATCACACACACACATGTGTGTGTGTGTGATGTGTGTGTGTACAAAAAGTAGACTGGCATGGTAGAAAGTATGAATTGTATAGTAGGATGGTGTTGCAGTCAGGTTCTCATTGTTGATAGAAATCACCCAACCAAGAGCAGCTTGTGGTAAAAAGGAGGTTTATTTTGGCTTACAGGCTCCAGGGGGAAGCTCCATGATGGCAGGGAAAATGATGGCATGAGCAAAGGGTGGATATCAACCCCTGGCCAACATAAGGTAGACAATAGCAATAGGAGAGTGTGCCAAACACTGGCAAGGGGAAAATTGGCTATAACACCTATAAGCCTTCCCCAACAATACTCTCCTTCCAAGAGGTGTTAATTCCTAAATCTCCATCAGCTGGGAACCTAGCATTCAGAACATCTAAGTATATGGGGGACACTTAAATCAACCCATGACATTCCATCCCTGGTCCCTATAAACTGATATCCATACATGATGTAAAATACAATGCATTTAGTCCAACTTTAAAAGTCCCCATAGTTTTTATTAATCCCATTGATGTTCAAATATCCCCATAGTCCAAGATCTTTTAACTGAGCCATAATACCCAAAAATCCCCCCTTAAAACCCATAATGGCACAGAATAAACATTTACACTGCAAAAAATAGCACTGGGCATTGCAAAGAAATATTCAGCCAATACAAGATTTAAAACAGGGCAAACATCAAATTCTGGAGCTTCAAGTCCAACAATTCTAGCCAGTGACAAATCTCAAAGTCCCATGTATCTAACCAGCAGTAAGTCTCTGGTATTCCAATTCTGTCCTTCCAGCTAGGCTACTCACAGTCCTGGAAAACATCAGCTGTGGCCAGCAGCTTTCCTCAGCAGCCATCTCTTGGTCCCTACATCTCCACTGAGTCTCCACTGCAATCCATAGTTCATCCTCATGGCCCCATGGGGTCTCCATGCAGGCATCCAGCAAACCTGCTTCACACTGCCCATGGCTATTTCCAAAATATAAGATCACATTGCAAACTCAAAGACCCTCTCTTTTCTGCATTTCTTATCCTCCATAATACCAGGTGGAGTGCCAATTTGTTAGTCCAGGGGGGAATAAACAGACTTTGAAGAACAGGACACTCCTTGGGCACTCAGGCCCCTTCAAAAGAGTTTCCATTCTTCCTGTTGCCCCCATTCAGGTCACCTAGCCCAATCTCTCAAACAATTTGCAGGTGAATGGGCAGCAGTTTAGGCTGAAAGATTTAATTTTTCTGTGCCATATCCCTCTGCTCACACCAGTCTATTTGTATGCAGTGCAACCCTGCACAACTTCTCAGGACATGGGCATAATGGGCATAACAGCAAGCTTTTCACTTAAACTGCTAGCCCAATCCAAGCAAAGCTCCTTCTCACTCTTATAAGCCAAACCTTACAGTCCATAGTTCTTACTGCATTCAGGTCTTTCTACTCTGACCAGAATAGCCCATTAATCTGTACTTACAGCACTGAAAGGTATCTCTTAAGCCAAGGTTTCAAATCCTTCCAAATTCCCCTTGAAAATCAGCTACAAAAGGCCAAAGCCACACAGTCAGGTGTCTAGCAGCAAGCTCACTCCTTGGTACCACTTTACTGTTGCAGGCAGGTTCTCATTGCTGGTAGAAATCACCCAACCAAGAGCAGCTTGTGGGGAAAAAGAGGTTTATTTTGGCTTACAGGCTCCAGAGGGAACCTCCATGATGACAGGGAAAATAATGGCATGAACAGAGGGTGGACACCATCCCCTGGCCAACATAAGGTAGACAATAGCAATAGGAGAGTGTGCCAAACACTGGCACGGGGAAACTGGCTATAACACCCATAATCCCTCCATCAACAAAACATTCCCTCCAGAAGGTGTTAATTCCCAAATCTCCTTCAGCTGGGAACCTGGCATTCAGAACAAGTAAGTTTATGGGGGCACCTGAATCAAATCACCATAGATGGGGTTGGAATCATTGCAAATCTCTGTAGTCCTGTGATGGGCCTGCCCCATGCCCTCTTGAGCTTTACACCCCCTTGATCTAAAGATGAGCTCACCAGGACCTGCTGTTCAGATATGACACAAAAGCCTTCACCAGTGTGTGAGACTTACAGTAGCTGTTCTTGGACTCAGGTTGTTTTCTCAAAATAGCTTCTGTTCCTACGTTCACAAATTTTGTTTGAAATAACAGCCCAGAATACCCAGTACATGGTGGACATCAGTTTCCAGATTGAATGATACATATACATGAAATAGATGTGAAGATAGAGATGTAAAAAAATACAGATGCGTATGCATGGGATATCTTTCTTAATATGCATACAAATTTGAACTATTGTTTTAATTTTTATTTATTTATTTGAGTGTGATAGAAAGAGGCACAGAGAGAGAAACAGAGGGAGAGAGAAAGAATGGGCACACACCAGGGCCTCCAGCCACTGCTAACGAACTCTGGAGGCGTGTGCCCTTTTCTGCATCTGGCTAACCTGGGTCCTGGGGAATGGAGACTCAAACCTGGGTCCTTGGGCTTCACAGGCAAGCACTTAACTGCTAAGCCATATCTCCAGCCCTGAATTATTCATTTTTAAAATAATATTTTGTTTATTTATGAGAGAGCAATACAAATAGTGTATATATATATATATATGTATATATATATACACACACACACACACACACACACACATATCTATGCAGAGAGAAAGAGAGAGAGAGAGAGAGAGAGGGGGAGAGAGAATGGGAAAATGGGCACATCAGGGCCTCTAGCTACTACTGTGAACTCCAGATGCATGCACCACCTTGTACATCTGGCTTACTTGGGTACTGGGGAATCCAACCTGGGTCCTTAGGCTTTTCAGACAAGCACATTAACAACTAAGCCCTTCTCTGCAGCCCTTCTTTCACTTTTTAAAATAAATACAGTGAGATGATTTGAACATGCATATTTTTCTTTATTGTGGATATGAAGCTACTTTAAATAAAAGTCAGTATCTCTCAGGAGAATCAACTGTGTCACAGAGTTAGATAAATGCAGTCCTTCCCTCCCTGGCACAGTTCCTTCAGTTGAGGTTGGTGTGTGGTGCATCTGTGTTCTGATTCTTTCTGAATGGTGTAGAGAACTGTTGATTCTCATATTTACAGTACAGCATTGGAGAAAGATTAGTTCTCAGTAAATTACACAATGCATGCTTCTTTGCTTAGCTAAAGCCTTGTAAAAGTCATCCAGTTATTTTCCACACAATCAGGCACACCTGGTTGCATCAGTGAGTCGCTACAAGCCTCGTTTCCCAGTGTTGTGCTCTGTGCAGAGGGCGACGCGGGCAAAACCCCGTATCTGAGGACCCAGCTGTATTTCTACTGCGTCCTGAAATGCAAATAGTTGAGTCGCCCAATTCTGTCAAACATCACTGGAAGTTTTCCCAGTGACAAACTTCGCTACCCCAAATGGGTTCCAGAGTAATACAACGTGGTTATTTGAGTAATAGTGTTGAATAACTAAGATTTAATAGGTGACAGTTCTCAGTTGACAATGATTTACATTTTTTGTTGTTTATTTTTATTTATTTATTTGAGAGCGACAGAGAGAGAGAGAGAGAGAGAGAGAGAGAGAGAGACAGACAGTGAGACAGACAGAGAGAGAGAGAGAGAGAGAGAGAGAGAGAGAGAGAGAGAGAGAGAGAGAGAGAGGGAGAGAGAGAGAATGGGCACACCAGGGCCTCCAGCCACTGCAAATGGGCTCCAGATACATGCGCCATCTTGTGCATCTGGCTTATGTGGGTCCTGGGGAATTGAGCCTCGAACTGGGGTCCTTAGGCTTCACAGGCAAGTGCTTAACCACTAAACCATCTCTCCAAACCAACAGTGATTTACTTTTAATGCTAAGGTAAATGAAAATTGATATATGTACTATAGAAACATTTTTACTGGCTACATTAAGCAGAAAGCAAAGGTTATGTCATATCTTGTCAGGAATTTACTAAGAATTATGATTAATCCAGCTTTCTGAAAATGTTAGACTATGGTGTCTAAATAAAATAACATTATAGGGCTGGAGAGATGGTTAGTGGGTAAGGCGCTTGCCTGCAAAGCTGAGGACCCATGTTGGACTCTTCAGACCTCATGAAGCCAGAAGCACAAGGTGACCCAATCACACAAGCTCACACATGTGCACAGGGTGGCACAGGAGTCTGGGATTCAATTGCAGTGGCTGGAGGCCCTGGTATGCCAAGCTCTTTCCCTCTTTCTCTTTCTCTCTCATAAAAATTACAACACAACTTTACGGTCTAAATATATTGTAATATATATGTTACAGGCAAGTGCCTTAACCTCTAAGCCATCTCCCCGGTCTATAAATTTATTATAATGAAATATCTGTCTTTATTTTTTTTTCATTGTTACAATGCTACATTTGGAAATACTAGGTCATTTCAACATTCCTTACTTAGATTAAAAACATTAACGTGGTTGGCCATATGCACACATTGAATATTTTGTTCATTTATAGCTAGTTATTGTGAACTAAAATTAATTTTTAAATTCCTTAAGGAAGAATGTGGCTTTTATTTTGGAGATCAAATTAATCTTTAAAGTGGATATCCAGTCGCCCTAGCACCGGTTTCTGCCTGGCTTACTCTCTCCCCAGCTGTCTGCAATGCGGACGGTCACACTATATCCAAAGCCGCTGTCGTCGGTGGTCAGGCCCCTTTCACCTGTCAGTTTGGGCTACAACAGTGTGCATTAGAATAAGTCTTCCACCCTCTTCCCACCTCCCTCCTGATTCTCCTCTCCTTAGAATCTCTTAGCAGTCCTAGACTTTGGAATTCCATGGGAAATTTAACATTTGTTATGTTAAAGGAATGTTTTAAATGATATAAATTATATAACAAGATTGCTTGCATGAATAACTTATATAAGCATATAGTGTTCATATAAGTTAATGACTATATGAAAATACAGTCACTGTAACTTACATTGCACACTGCTGCAAATGTGATGCTGCAGTACAGTCATTTGTGACCAAGACATTTTCAAGATACTTGAAAGCTTATGAACTGTCTGCCTATTTTAAAAGTGGAGGAAAAGGCTGTTTGGTTGTGCTTAGGGTGTTTGTGTGTGTGTTTGTGGGGGGGGTCTCCTTTGCACAGATACAGTGGTCCGAGGAGAATGGATGGTGTCCCCTTCTCCATTCTTCTGACTCATTTCCAGGAGGCTGGGTCTCTTTCTGAACCTGGTGCTCATTCTGTAATTGAGTTACACTGACTGACCAGCAATCCCCTGTGGTCCTCCTGTCTCTGTCCCTCCCCTCACTGCTGAGATTACAGACATGTGCAGCCACACTCAGTGTTTTCAAGAGTTAGGGCATCAAACTCAGCAGCCTTGCAGCTTATATACAAATGCAATTTAAATATGACATTGCAAACTCTTGATAAAGAAAGTGAGGACAGATTTTTTAGTAAATACATTAGTTAACGACTACCTATGTGTCTAAAGGAGAAAATACTAAAACTGGGAAGTTGTATGGATTAAATGAGATCTTGTTAATGTCTACATAGGCCAGGAAAATAATAAAACAAGGGAAAAATATAGACTAAGGTCAGATGTAAATGAAATCAAATGCACTATTCATCAAATAATAGTTAAGATAAGCACAGTAGTTTTCAATTTAATAATTGTTTTTTTAACATTAAACAAATGTGAAATAGAATAGTTAGGAATAGTAAAATAACATCAAAGGTAAGGTGCTAATATCACAGATAGGAGCTCAGTGCTGCAATCTAATACACCCAAATAAAAACAAATATTTTAGGGAAAATCTGATAAATCAGTAAGTAATATTTTAATTTTTTATTTAACAATTTGAATATTATTTAGCAAAATGATATACTAATTATAGTTTTTCAAATGTGCTATTTTCTCTCATTGCTTAAAATAATTCTAAAAATATTATACACTAAAATGTGCATAGTTGTTATATTTAAAAGATATTCAAAATAATTTTAATATGGACAATTTTATGTTTTCATGTACTGAATTTTTAAAATATTTAACATTAGAGAAAACAATGAAATTTTTCTAGTTAATTTTTTTAAGACTCCATGGAACTTTCAAAGTACATTAGATTCTAATGTAGGATTGAGGGTGTTGAGAAAATATTAGTACTCTGTTGGAGATTCCTTAATTCCAGAAGCCATCATTAAGCTTAGTGAATTCTT
Source organism: Jaculus jaculus (assembly GCF_020740685.1). Lineage (NCBI taxonomy): Eukaryota > Metazoa > Chordata > Mammalia > Rodentia > Dipodidae > Jaculus > Jaculus jaculus. The sequence continues at coordinate 106,774,246 of NC_059113.1, read as the reverse complement.
TGCCAAATAACAAAATACTTAATTTTTAAATAGTAAAATAATTACTACTGTATAGTTTTCCTATAGTCCTCCTAAAAGAAATTCAGTCAGATGTAACAAATTATTATGAAATGTGCCTTTGAAATGCCTGGATGTCAAGGGGGAGGTTAACATCAGGGATTACCTCAAAGTTATTTGGTCTAACTTATGCTACACATTTTATCAGCCATGAGCAGAAAGCTCAGTCACAAATCTGAGGGTCCTGTTGAACAATGTGCAGCAAAAGTGTTCAGCATTAAGGTAACAGTGACAGTGTTGAGCATTAATTTCTATGTAAACATGGAACATCCACATATTTCACATTCATGTCCCCAATTCTGCATATCTGAACTCCAATAAGCACTGGTTGCAGAATGAATGTGTCAGACAGAATGAGTCAGCCAGTTTATTATTCTGCTTCCTTATTTTCCATATACATTTATGTTTTCCTATTTGTATTACACATGAAACGTTAAATACAAATTTTCTCAAGACAGGTTTCAGACAGGCCTGGGTGGTTCATGCCTATAATCCCAGAATGTGGGAGACTGACTAAGATCTAAGTCATCCTGAGCTAGAGTGAGGCCATCCCTCCATCAGAAACACCAAAAAGCCCCTTCTCTGTCTATGTAGTAAACCATGTGTCAAATGGTATGATATTTCCCTTATTCTTTCCCTGGTGTACTGTCTAACACATGTATATGTTCATTTTTGCCATTATCAATAGTGGGTCTCCGGGGCATGGTGGCACATGCCTTTAATTTAGGAGGTAGAGGTAAGAGGATTGCCATGAGTTCGAGGCCACCCTGATTACATGGTGAATTCCAGGTCAGCCAGGGCTAGTGCAAAACTGTACTCAAACCACCCTCCCCGCAAAAGAAAGAAAAATAAGGTAGTAACTCTGAAAGCTCCATCTTATAACAAAACTTTTTTTGGCATGTATGTAGTATGTGTGGGGTGTACATGTGTCACATATACATGTGTATTCGTGTGTTTGTGTGTGAATGCATGAATGCATGAACCTCTGCCCACGTGTGCCAGAGGAGACTGTCAAACGTCCTCCTTTGTTGCTCTCTCGTGTTTTTTCCCTTGATAATTCTGCCGTTTTCCCTGTCAGACTGGCTGGTCGGTGAGCCCAAGACATTCTCTTTTCCCTATGGGCCACTGGTATGGTGCAGCCTGGAGAGGAGGGATTGGCATAGATTGCTGACATTGCTGCAGGCTTTACACTTTCTGAAAACTGTTTTGGCATCACCTATTAGACTGAATCTTGCACCTCCCTTATTCCCAGAAGTCACAAACACTGAATCTCTGTACATTTGGAATCTTGGAAAAAATCTAACATGTTCTGAAATTATTTTTGTTCATTTTTATTTATTTATTTGAGAGTGACAGACAGAGAAAGAAGCAGATAGAGAGAGAGAGAGAGAGAGAGAGAGAGAGAGAGAGAGAGAGAGGAAAGGTGGGAGGGAGAGAGAGAGAGAATCGGCATCTGGTTAACTGGGTCCTGGAGAATCGAGCCTTGAACCAGGGTCCTTAGGCTTCACAGGCAAGTGCTTAACCGCTAAGCCATCTCTCCAGCCCTGTTCTGAAATTTTTGCTATAATCTTATAGTTTCTTTTGAATTAGACTATAAAATCTGACATGACAAACAAATCGGATCAATTTATATAAGCTCTTTATATTAGCTATAATTTGTTTTATGTCACTTTGTTGGGGAGGAAACAGAGTCAGATTTTCATTATGTGGCCCAGGCTACTATAAACACAATGCTTTGCTGTTGCCTTTCTCCAAGTGCCAGGCTGTTTTAGAGAATTTAACTTTGCGTGGGACTGGCTACCCTGCAAATGATATGTTTTATTATTCAAGTCCAGACTTAACTATTTTTAAATGACCATTAAAAAGTGGCATATAATTTAGGATGTAAATAAAAGTATTCATTGTAAAGAGAATAAAATATGTACAGGAAAAGTACGTGGACTTATTTACATTTTCACCTTTTTCAAGCATGCTGCTTGTATCTGTCCAGCACCAACTAAATCAATTCTTCACATTCAGAAGGTTTAGTTCAGGCTGCTATGAAGGACAGTACACAGTTGAATGAGGTAATTGCCATTCTAGACATAAGCCATGTTTGATTGGACACAGGAAAGAGTTGAGTTGACCAGTCTTTCTACCTCAGTGGTGCATTCAGAGTTGTTTTGAGCTGCAGATGCATTTCCACACACACCAGGAGACTAACAGGATGTCAAACATGGAGAAGAGTCATAAAGTACATGGTGCATTTATTTATCTTTGTGATCGTGCAGTGCTAATGAATAGAAAAAAATGTTAGGTATTTACAATGCTTGGTGAGAATGGATTGCTATAAGGAGAAAATTAGGGGCGTCCTTGAACTGTACAAATGGGGGATATTAAATTCAGAAAAGCATACATGCTCTATTTCTACAAAGGCAAAAATCCCCATCTACATATTCTTTATTTAGTGTTCACAAACTTTCAAAACAAGTGTTTATTGTTTCTTTTGCTTGATTTTATTTTTCACATAGAACAGGCTTTTGAGTATTCTTTTATTACCTGGGTAGGATTAAGCGAAGGTTCAATCCCCAGCATAGTCTATAGAAGAAATAATTTTTCACATTTTCTGTTTAATCTCCAGAGAGTCTACATTTTGGAAACTCATTACCCCATGCTCCTGGAATGCAGTTTGTGTGAGGGTGCACTTTGAGATTAGCTTAGCTTTTATTCCTCTCTCTTGAAGATTGCTTACCATAATGGACCTTCTGAAAAGATGTCATAATTTGGTCTTCTAAGAAGAAAACCAGTGTATTTACAAAATTAATTTTGATAATAAATAAGCATATTTAAATAAGCAAGGACTACAGTGTGCTCCAAGACTGCTGGTGTTTGTTATATATTAACCATCAATTTGGGTAATGCTGGCTCTGCCCACAAACCTGCTCTGACAAGGCCTCAGCTTTTCATGTTTCTGTGACTCCGTTTGTCTTCCATTCATTGTTACACATATGATGGGGGACAATTTAACAGACAAAAGGACTTCAGCTAGAGTCATGTTGTTTATAATATTTAAGGGAAGTTGTCAATTTGCTTTTAGAATATTATCTTCATTTTTTATTAATTAGTTTTGTGCTCAGTCAATACAGTCAAGTTGGCACCATTGTTAGCCTCCTCCATGTCCTCCCTCCTCCCCCTGGCCCCTCTTGTTGAGGTACATGGGTCATGCATTGTGGAGTCAGCCCTCAGTCATGGGTAGGAGGAAATGTCTCTGCGAATCATGACCCAACATGTGGCTCTGACATTCTTTCTGCCCCCTCTTCTGCAAATTTCCCTGAGCCATGTTGGGTTCATTTTAGGTCTGCTTCAGTGATGAGGTCTTGGGAGCCTCCGTGTCTCTGGATCTCTGATTTGGTAGGAGTTTATTGTTCCTTGTGTCAATCTCCTTCACCCTTGTGCTGGTACCTAGTTCACCAAGAAAACAGCACCCTTGCTTGTTTTGCCAATTTTTCTTAGTTTCAGCTGGGGCCCTTTTGAGGTATGATGGGGTGGCTCTGTCCTTAGGATCTGCGTCTATCTGAAAAAGAGAAGCAGATTCTCCAATGGAGAGTAAGTTAGCACCAGATAAATGGGATAACCCTTTTATTTTTTTTTAGAGAGAATTTAGTAAGTGTAAGCCCTCTTGTAGCTCACAATTAGTGGTAGCTTGATTATTATCTTCCTTTTGATGATTTAATTACTCTACTATATTTTGAACACATACATTCTTTATTTTGGGTTTTATATAAGCTGTTATCCAGATTAATTTACAGACATTTGTAGAGATTAAAGCGTAGTGGATTCAGTGCTCTGAAACATGAGGCAGTATGCACCACGTGAAGAAGGGTCAGTAGATAGTTCCTCCAATTGCCATCATTACTGTTCTGGCTCAATGCTTATTAGGTTTGATAATGTATTTAATTGTGGATTAAAGACTATTTAAGTGAAAAAATGCTAATCACATATGACCGATATGGGACTATACAAGAAAAGTGAACAAATTAGATATTTTATATTTAGTACTAAATTATTTTAAGCTTCAGTATATTTAGAAATTGCCTACCCTATTTTTAGAAGATACAGCGATTAATTGTTTAATTCTTTATCTTAAATCTTCTAGCACCCATTAAAGCTAAATTCCAGTTCTGGTTCTCAAAGTCATACAACTCATTTCCTCCTTAAGCTTGAATAAATTCTTCGGGAATATAAGATTTATAGTTTATTATAATCTGATAATTTTCTTCCTAATAAAGGTATGTGTGTGTGTGTGTGTGTGTGTGTGTGTGTGTGTTATACTTATTCTAAATCATGCTTGATAACATTTTGTTTCCAAGACTATACTTAGCATTCCCATATTTGTCTCTGTGCTAACAGAACGCTTCACTGAAAGCCTTCACGCTTCTTGTACCAGCGTCCATTCTCACCGCGCCTGCAGCTCCTCCCATCTCAGTTCCAGCGTCTGTTCTTTTGACACTGCTTCTATTTGGTTTGTCTTGGAGCTCCCTGGCGCTTCTCTGTTGAGCACCTTGACCCTGTTCTGTTTACTCTGTCCCAATAACATAACTGCTGGGTGGCCCTGCTGTGTGCTGTTGATTCTGCCTCCTCTCCAGCAGTGAGGATGGAAGGATGGCAACTGGCACTGCTCTCTCTTGTTAGCACAGAAACCCACGGGGTGGGAGTGTGGATGGGAAAGAGCAGGGCAGACAAGAAGGCCGTCATTGTATTACTTGTGTCATTTTCTATCACTACTTTAAATCCACTCTAACAATTTGATGTAGCAATCCAACTCTCAGTAGTGGCATTACTGTTTCAAAGGAAAAGAAAGGGTAGTAAAATAATGTGAGCAGTAACCCCATGCTTTTTATCTATGTTTGTGTGAGTGGAAAAATCTTTCCTTTTCATCCACTCTTCTGTATTAATCTAGATTATGGCTTTAATGTCATATCCCAAACTCATGTTGAAATTTCATTGTTAATATGTGTGGTGTCAGCTTGACTTGACCTCAGCAATTTTGAGTCAAAGCATTAATGACTGACGAGGAAGACCTTCACTGTTCTTCCTGAGTAGTTGTTCAAGGTGATTTGATACGGCCAGACCCATTAGAAAGGTTTGTAAAACTTTATGACAGGACGCTGGTGCCAGGGTCAGTCTCTTTCTCTGATGTTAGCTTGAAATGAACCAAATACATTCTGACTTAGCTGAAGTCACCCTGGTCCTGGGCATTCTTTATGACCTTACTTCTGACCCATATAGGAACTGTATCCTTTGTCTGCTAATGCTAGACTTGTCTGCGTCAGTATATTCATGGATCTGTGTGCCTTCTGCTTTGATTCCCAGCACATGGGGTGAGTTTATAAAGCAGGGACTGGGTTATTCCAAATCACTGGAGCTTGGTATTTCAAAAGTGGCAGTGGATTAAGACTCTTGTGCAAGGTATGGGTTGGTAAACCTGTGAGAGGGTTGCTGCAAGGAGGTGGGCTTCCTGCCTTTCTCTTGCTTTCCTATGGCATGCTGCCCTACTCCATATTATGCTTCATGGGAAGGCTCTCACAAGGTGCTCATACTTAGCTGCTGGGCTTTCCAGCCTCCAGAACTTTCATCAGAACTTCCCAGTGTGCAGAAAACAAGTCAGATGATTAATGTTTTTCTGTGTACACATTAACTTTCTTCTGACCTGATGAGGAATAATTGCAGTTCTTGAACTTGATCATAGGCAGTTAAATCCACTAGCAGCAATAACTAAAGAGAAGACGTTAGGTTCCCGAAAGACTGGAGATTAACAGTCAGGGCGCCTCATGACCGGGGGCTTAAGGTAGTGATGCAGGAAGCACATTAGTTTCTATGGGAAAAGTAAAGAGAAAAACTTGTGGATAACTTGAGACCTTTTCCTACTTTCACTGCAATACCTTCTCTCTTTAAATATATTTCTGGTGCTACTTATATTACAAAGGTCATGAGTTTCAATTCATCCATCTAATTCATGTATTTTCTAAAATGTAAGTGTTACAGTTATGGTCTTGATGCTTAGACAGAACATGTGACTGGAAGCAGCTGATACGAGGGAAAGATTTACTTCAGGCTGACTGTCTTCAGGGGAAGTCTTGTGATGTCAGGAAAACATGGCAGAGTGAAGGCTTGGCACCACAGCTTGTACCTTGGCTGGAATGTAGCAACCGTAGTGAGCTGGGCTAGCAATGGCAAACTGGCTAAGCAACCACCAAGTCTGCCCCCAAGGATTCACCTCGTCAGCAAGATTCCACCTTACAAATTTCCACCAGCTGGGAATTGAGTATTCACCAACATGTCAGGTCATGGTGAACACTTTTTATTCAAACTACCATAGTGCGTCAATTCTAGCAATTCTATCAATGTTCATCATGTTGAGTAGAGAAGGAACTAGCAGCAGTGACACAATACAAAGTTGGGATAAAAATGTTGAGCTCCTTTTATGCCATTTTAAGCAAACCTATACTTACTTTTAACTTTACAAGCATACCAAAAACTTGCTATTTCTTAAGAAATTCTCCTTAAAAATTAAAAAAATAAAACATCAAGGGAAGAACAAGTGAGAGAGAACACAGAATGAACTTAATTGGCTGGTTCAAAACAGTCTTCTACAGAACACCTTTACAAACAAATTGGCTGCTACATGTTCAGCAGTGAACTCATCCTCTTGGGATCATTGTAACACCTTGACATTCACAGTCATCTGCTCAAACATGATGAAACTGAACACTACCACAAAGTAGATTTTTATTCTGTAAGTCACCAAGTAATATACTTACATTAAGATTCTTACTTGTAATATATTCTGGTTTGTCTATCACAAACATGTAAGAACTGACATGTGCTTAAAGGTCTTTGGAAAAGTTCCCTTAGACGACACTACATCTCAACGACATATGGCAGCATTTGAGTGGTGGCCTTTAACAGATGCCCAGCTGTACATTTCACTGATGGCAAAGTGCCAAGTCTGGTGCTTATCATGTGTGAAAATAACTCCAATACTGACAACATTCTCTTTTCAGTGCAATGGAACATGCAAAACAATCCAGTATTTATTTAATCCTCAAAATATAAGGTATATAGACCTTGGCAGGTTTTTGGTGCTGGGGATCAAACCCAGGTCTCATGCATGCTACAAAAGTTCCACCACTCAGCTGCACCATCAAGGCACTGACTTTCCTCTTGACTCTTAGAGACAGGGTCTCACCGTGGAGCTCCTGTGACCTTACCAGTCCTTTAAGACCTCTACCTCCACATCCTCCTCCTAAGTGCAGGTATGCACCACTCTGCAACAACAGCTCTCCCAGAATAACAAATGTGAGGTGTCAGGTATGGAACCTAGGGCCTTGTGCATCTGGGCAAACGTGCTGCCACTGAGCTAGGATGAAAGTTGTGGGGCACATTGCCACAGCTTTAAAGAAATACTTAAAGATTTTCTATCTTTATTATCTTCCTACTTGCTACATATGCTAATCAGTGCCCACATTGCCAAATGTTGCTTTAATAACTTTTCCTCTCGACTATAAGAGAGTTCTCAGATAGGCATACTGATAAAATAAGATATACTTGATTCAATATTTTATTTTGGATGCATGGATATTAATTTTATATATTTGATCATCTTGAATTTTATCTTGGATACAAGTACTAATGTTATTGTGTAATCATTTTATGTTATAAATTATCTGATGATGTTTGTGGGAAAGTCAACCCAAAAGATAATATCGCTTTGCTTCTTGCACGCATCAGGTTATAGAAGCATGCTAGAAAGTTGCAGTTTACCTCATTCCTCACAGCGGCTTGGTCAGGATTTCCATCTAGAAGGAAACTTAGGTCTCAGAAGGCCACTATGGTGGGGTTAGCTGAGAAGAATTCTTGAGTTATGCTTTCTTACCAAGACCAGGTGAGGTCCAAGGTCCGTGCGGATCCTGTGTTCATTCTTACAGTCCTTCACACTGACACAGGAAGGTCTTAGTCATCCGTGAAGTCCGCTGGAGGTGAGGATCCCTGACCTCTACTTGGTGCGTGAGGATCACTCCTTCGGGGACAGTCCTCGGCCAGGGTCGGGGGACTCTGTAGTGGCCCTGAGCAGAGGTCAGGTACAGAACTGTGGCCTGCCGCCAGCTTGTCTTCATACTCCAATGTACACTGGGGACAGCAGACTACTGTGAGGCACCAGGCTGGCACTCGGAAGTCAGGGGGAATTGTCTTCAGTCGGGGGAAGGAGGGTTAGGTGCTGCTTGTCACGTGTAGCTTGGATGAGGCATCTGGAGAGCAAAGAAGCTAACATATCTAACATAGTTTCCAGCCTAAAAATAGCATGTTTGAAACGTCTCATTTCATCCTCCATATGTGCATTCAAAGAAACCTCAACTGCCATAATGCTAACCATACATTTTTCTCAGATACATTAAATTTTTTCTACATGTTTCTTTATGATTGCCTCTTTTCATTTGTCTGCTGAATTTAAGTCATTTTCTTAAGTCTAAAAGCATAGTTAATAAGACATCTAGCATAAATGTTATGCTCACATAAATGCACTTTGTAAAAAAAAAAAAACCTTGCAGCAGTGAGAATGGTATGCTTTCAGACAAAGAGGAGACAAGGAAAAAACACTTAGTTGAAAAACCAGACAGCCACCACATGAGTAGCTAAGGGAACTAGCTGATCAGTACCATAGCATGATGCCATGTAGTTAACTGTCTTACCGCTATTTCTTCTGCAGCATTACAACTCTCAAATGTAGGTTTTTATAAATATGTTATAGTCCATGAGACACATCACTTTTAATAGATTCAGAGCTCTTAATGTATAGAATAGTGAATAGTGCTGGAGGAATGGTGGCTTGCAGTGGCCAGAGGCACTGGCATGACCATTCTCCTCTCTCTCACTCTTTCTTTTGCTCAAATATATATATGTGTGTGTGTGTGTGTGTGTGTGTGTGTGTGTGTGTGTGTGTATGCATATATGTATATATATATATATGCATATTTATATATATGCATATATATATATAAATTAAAGCAAGTTTTTACAAAGCATATAATAAAAGTCCAGTTACTATGTTAAGCATCCTTTCCATTGAACTACATTTTAATTAGATGGTGTATATTAACTTCAAAACCATTGTATATTTAAGTTATGCAGTAATTATTGAATTATGAACACTATAGTTTTAAAAGTATTTATTGTTAAAGAGATCAGAACTGATGCATTTCTGTGACATATTAAGGAGCAAGCTAGTTTTTATTTTTTTAAGATTCTGTATGTGAAGAAAAACAAGTTACTCAATCCAAATATTTTGGTTCCATACAGACTAACTATGGGTAAATACAAAGCTAGGTTGAAACCAAACCAAACCAAACTAAACCAGATCAAACCAAATGAAATAAACACTCAAAAATGCTAGTGGAGGTTGCTTGTAAGAAAATCAGGAAAATTTATATTTTTTTGAGAGCTGATAAGACATTTTATGAAACATTCATTGAATCATGAAAGCCATATATGCTGTTTGAATGATTTGGAGGATATAGTTTGTGTTTATACATATGTGTATAACCATATTTCTGCTATGTGTATTTGTATAGATATAGGTATGCATATAAATATATGATTTAAGACAAAAAGTGACAATTCTCATTTAAAATATGCATCTGTTTTACTGTATCAAGAGTGAATTAATATGGTGAAATAAAGCCACCATAATGCACAAGTAAATGTAAAATTTACAAATAAGTAAATAAAGCCACCCTTATAGAAATAATAATGTAAAAGCACACATAGAAGCTTTGTTTTTAACGTTTGAAAATGTGTTCAATGTCATTAATGAACCTTATTTATATGTTTTATTTGGTACTGATATACTCTTGCTAAGTGAGTAAGTACACATGATTTTTTTGTACAGAGACACATGCGCGACAGTGCCCAGTGGGTGGTGATGGCTGTCCTCTAACCCTGCTGGCTTGATGCCCTGAGTACAGCATTTGCCATATTCGGCACTCAAGCCAGTGCTCACCTCGTGAATGTGTGGGGACATGGGACACACACCTTTCCTATAAGTCAGGGAAATCTTAATATCTGGACGTGGCCCCGTCTTTGCTAAGCTGGCTAAAGAAAACTTAATTCCCCTGATGTTGTGTATATAGTTACTTGATTCTAGCATGAATGCATTCTCCAGCTACATCTTTTATTAGTTTACTACCTTTTGTTGGTTTTACTCCACAAATACAAGGCATTACTTGATATTCATGGGGCATGTCGCTGTGTTTGCTGATTTTCTTCTTGTGTGTGTAACGGCCCTTCTAGCTGACCACACTCCCTGGTCCTCTTGTTGGTTAGGTCACCATCGTTACCTGGCTAGACGGGGGTGCCGCACGTGAAGCTCCCTGCGAACCCTGCTTCTGCCCAGCAGAGGGTATTCTGTGCTGCCCACCCTTGCATTGGCTTCTGCAGTGTCCTTTAATACATGACAGCAACCGTTTGGATACATGGTTCTTTCCTTCCCAGGTCTATAGCTTTTCCTTGAGAATTAGACTCACTTTTCATGTTTTTTTAAAAATTTTAAAATAGTTAGCTGACACATAGGAAATTTGTGTTCACAGTACACACAAGGATATATGCACACTGTGTAGTAACTATGGTAATGAGATGAATTAACCTGCCTGTCACTACCCATGTGTATGTGAGACCACCAAGCTTTCTGTAATAGCCAGAGTGAGCTCTCTCTTCACTTGTCCCAAGTGCATTATAGGCAATTGGGCAGCAGCAAACTAGAGAGGAAATTCATGCAGCAGCATTTGTAGATGCTCAGGTATGTATTGGTAAGGAATTACAAATATAGAAAACCCCATCTTTTTTTTTTAAACTTTTATTTCATTTTTTAATTTTTATTTATTTATTTATTTATTTGAGAGCAACAGACACAGAGAGAGACAGATAGAGGAAGAGAGAGAGAATGGGTGCACCAGGGCTTCCAGCCTCTGCAAACGAACTCCAGACGCGTGTGCCCCCTTGTGCATCTGGCTAACGTGGGACCTGGGGAACTGAGCCTCGAAACGGGGTCCTTAGGCTTCACAGGCAAGCGTATTAACCGCTAAGCCATCTCTCCAGCCCAGAAAACCCTATCTTTAATGATCTGTTTTAGGGCTGGAGAGATCACTTGATGGTTAAGGTGCTTGCCTGCAAAGCCTAAGAATATATGTTCAAATCTATAGGTCCCATGTAAGCCAGCCACACAGTGACACAAACCTACAATGTTGCAAATGGGCACAAGGGAGCATACATATCTGGAGTTTATCCACAGTGGCTAAAAGGACCTGGCACAGCCATTCTTTCTCTCTCTCTCTTCCTATCTGCTTCTCTCTCTCTCTGTCTCTCTCTTTCTCAAAAATAAAAATAAAAAAGATGTATTTTAAAAGGAGATATTGCATGTGCTAAGAACTGCATAACATGGAACTTAAGTCTTCTTGGCACAGTTGCATACTTTGCAGATTTTGTTTTTGTGAAATATTTTTATTTATTTATTTGAAATGAGAGAGAGAGAGTAAGCTAGAGATATAGTATGGAACTATGGGTATGATAGGGCCTCTTGCCACTGCAAACAAACTCCACACATGTCCCCCTTTGTGCATCTGGCTTTGCGTGGGTACTGGGGAATTCAACTTGAGCCAGCAGGCATTGTAAGAAATTGTCTTTAATTATTGAGCCATCTCTCCAAGTCCTGGATTCCATTTTTGAAAAATGATATATGCAAACATTTAGGGAATCATTATATGTGTATATTAAATCTCCCCTTCTTTTTTATGAGAGAAAGAGGAGAGAATTGGCATGCCAGTGCCTCCAACTACTGCAATTGATCTCCAGATGCGAACTTCAGACCTTTTGTGCTTGTATCACCTTGTGTGTCTGGCTTACATGGGATCTGGAATTGTCAAATATGAGTCCTTATGCCATGCACACAAGCACATTAACCACTAAGCTCTCTCTCCAGCCCTCTCCTTTTTATTTATTTTGGTTGTCTTCAAAATATGGAGACTTGGTGTTAACTTTGAATTACTAAAAATGTGAATATATCCTTGCATTTTCAGTTAGTATCTTTATTTCTTTCTTAATATTGTAACTATATTAATCTAATGTTTGTTAAGTATTTAATAAACCTATTGCCCACAAATAATGTAGTATGTCCTGAAGTCAGCAAGATGCATGGACATGTGTTTTCTTTGTGTCTAGTTTGAGTCATTGAATACATACATGGCATAAAAATGTGCAGCTTGTGTTTAGGGCCCTTCACTTACAGGGGTATGCTTCTGCATGGGCATTTTGTAATATTTGGAATTTTACATTTGTGATCACTGGGGAAAATTATTACCTTTTCCATTAGTAAATTGTTAAGTAAATGTTCAAGTAAATTATTAGTTTAAATGTCAACGGATTTCTTTTAAATGTATATTTCAGAAAGAATTAATTTAAATATTCTGTTATTTCAAGTGATGAGTAAAGTGTAATTTATTTATTGTAAAATATTTATTCTGAAAAATAGCTGGTCACTTGAAGAAATGCAAAATGGCCCCAGTATTCTACTGATTATAAACTTACGGGAGCTTTTAAAATATGTCTAAAATTTTTATTTATTTATTTGTTTGACAGAAAAAGATGGGGAGAGAGAGAGAGAAAGAGAATGGGCATGCCAGGGCCTCCAGCCACTGCAAATGAACTCCAGACCCTTGCACCCCCTTGTGCATCTGGATAATGTGGGTCCTTGGGAATTGAACCTGGGTCCTTTGGCTTTGCCAGCAAATGCCTTAACAGCTAAGCCATCCCTCCAGCCCAAGTTACAGGAGCTTTAAAATGCAGTCACTACTTTTACATAGATGCTCACTTCTAGATTTTGACTTCATTAATTTATACTATGATGCAGCTAACGTTCCCTTTACTCACTTGTTTCTCTTCTCTTTCTGACATGCTGCAGTAGCTAACATATTATGGAGAGAAGAAGGTAATTCACTTAATTATTACTAACATGTTATTAATAAAATAAAATAGGATTTTCCTGATTTTTAATATTTGTTAATAATCATTAATTTTAATAATTTGACATTTAAATATTGACAATATTTTTGTTTGATTGTGCTTCAAGATTCCAGTTTAAACCTGATACCATAAAAATATTTATCATTTGACAGTCATATACCCAGAGATTTTCATTGCATTATATTGAAAAAATTTTAAAAGTGTGAAATTAGGTCAAACAAGGAATAGGAGATTGCAATTAAGAAAATTTGCCTAATAACTCTGGGTTAGACCAGAATAAGAATGATTATAATACCCATGAATATTATGTTATGCAAGAGAATGTGTGCTAGAAAGATGCCTCAGCAGGTAAGGACACTTGCCTCAAGCATGAGACTTGAGACTTCCAGAGTTCAAGTCCCCAGGGCCCGTGTCAACAGCTGGACATGGCCATGCATGTCAGTGTCTCCAGCCCTGTGGGGAGCAGAGGCCAGAGAACCTCGAAGGCTGTTCAGAGAGACTGTCTCAAAGACAAGCATGGATGAGCTGTTGAGGAAGGGCGTGCTCCATTCTCCTCTGGACACTGCATGCCTGCAAAGTATGTGTACATACATGTGACACATGCGCAGACCATATACATGAACAAACAAGAAAAGACAGCAAACGTGTTACCAAGTTGAAGGGTGATTTAAATGGAAGCCTCTCTGTAGAGCATAGGGAAGTGCCCAGCCTTTGTATACCACAGTCCTCATATCTCAAGCTAGTTGGTCACGCTCACTAGGGTTGTTCATGGTTCTTAACTTGGAGACAGCCCTGAATAAGTGGTATCCAGCATCATTTACTGTTATAGTTACCCTTGCTTTCATTCATGCAGCCACAAAGACTGGCAAAAATGTGCTTGCCAAGGTACTCCGAATCCATCAATTATGTGGTGATTAAATTATTAGGAAACAACAGGTCTGTGAGGCATTGTTAGGATCCTGTGCGGCAGCAGACGCTGGTGCCTTCCTAGTCCACCCCGGGGCAAACTTTCTGTTCACAGCTCTAGCTCCAGGTGAGAACCAGAGTGCCTATTTCCGAGCGTCCCAGAAGATTAAGTATTCTGAGATTTATCCATCTCACTTCTGTGGCCAGTGACAAGGCCTTGCTCTCCCACCCCATTGGTACCTGTTGCTCCCTAAGCCTTTCTCATGAGCTCCTTTGCATTTACTTGATGAATTTCTAGAATAACCCATATTACCCCATATTCAACTTGGAACCGTGCCACCTTTGGGTGCACATAACTCAGTGGTGTTGAGTCCAGCACGGATATGTCTGTGAGTGCTTTGCACACTTTCTACAACAAATAAATATTTATCTGGGCCTTCAAAGAACTGACTTCGTTTTACCACTGTGATGTGAGGCATGGTGTTTCAAGAGTGGGAGACCAAGTGTCACAGGTCAGTGGCTTATTGTCTCCATGTTTTATTGTTAGGGAGAATTGGATAAACCATTTTACCTCAGAGCTTAGTCAGCTGCTCTGAACACAGTGCATGGCGTACATCTGGCTCTCGCTTGCCAAACTGGGATACATGAATCATTCCCTTACTAAGCCCATGATGTGTGAATTAATTTAACAGAACTATTGTACATATTTTACTTCTAACATATCATGACAATTATTAGTATGCAATCATATTCAATACACAATAGCATAATTATATTCTTACCTCCACTTCCAAAAGCATAACAGGACTTCAGATTAGTTAAAACTCACCCTGTGAGGCACTATATGAAACCATCTTAATCTATTTAAACATTTCTTCAGTTAGTTGTTTAAAATATTACTTTTAATAATTGTTCTCTGTCAGTCAATGATGCTCCTATTTTTCATGATCTTGTATGCAATAATACATGCATGAGGAAAATATTGCAATTGAGTATATTTTTGAGATCATGACAGTTACAAGACATTGGAAAAAATTTAAATCTGTTTGCAATCGTGATGAGAATATTGCGCTGTTCTTAAAATAATCAAAATTAAACAAAAATTATTTCAGATGACAATTGATACTAGAGATAGTAGAAAAGCTTATAAACTCACAGTATCACTACAGTGTACATCATTATTTCATTAAACATACCCCAAATACTGCTGAACAGAAGCCTCCAGAGCAAGAGTCTGTGTGTGTGTGTGTGTGTGTGTGTGTGTGTGTGTGTGTGTGCATGTGTGTGGAGCACATGCACTTGTATGCTGGCCCAAATGCGTGTGGATGGATATAGTGCACACGTGGAGACTAGCGGTCAATCAAGACCCATTCTTCTTCCAGACCCGTTGGTCTCTCTTAATGTTGTGTTGAGACAGGGTCTCTCCCTGAACTCAGAGCTCACCAATGCTGCGTCTATCTACCTAAGAAACCCCCCGGGACTCTCTTGTCTCTGTCTTTTCAGTATTCAGGTGACAGGCATGCAAATTACACATAGCATGTTATGTGGGGGCTGAGGGTCTAAGCTCAGGTCCTCATGTTTGCATGGCAAGCACTTTAAAAGTAATATTTTTTAAAAAGAACTAGTAGACTCAAGTTTTTTTTTTTTTTTTTTAATGTGCAAGTGTGTTTTACTATCTGACTAAATAGAAGACAGTGGATCTTTGTGACTGCTCCTGCACTGAGTTGGGATGACCCAGGTGAGGTCAGATTTCATGCTGTCTGCCGAGCAGAAGAGCACATTTACGGGAGGAGAGGAAAAGCGGGCGGCGTCTTACTAGTCCTATGAATATGCTTCTGACGAGCTCTTCTCAGTGCACTGAGTCTGAGAAGTAGTCTTCCAGATAATCAAGTTAATTTTTTTTTGTTTTTACCAGAATCATGGGTTCTAGAAAAACAGCACTAAAAACAGATATAGAAAAATCTAAGCTTTAGCAAAGCAAACTGAAAACAGAAGGCAAAATAGGTGTGAGGAAAGATGAAGACAAAAATAAATTGTGGTTGTGCATTGTTTCCTCAGTGGATTTCACTACTTCCAGGGATGCTTTGAAGGAGACATGTCCTTATAACAGCCAAAAGTTCGGTTTTGTTGTTGTTGTTTCAAATCTGTTGTATGACAATCATGCTACCCCATCCATACATCTCTACTGTGTGCCAGTCCCTCAGTCATCCAAGTACGTCTTTATTACATTCAACTGTGTCTCTATTTTCTTCAACTCTTAGAGTTGCTGAGGGTATAATTTACCTCTAAAGTCACTCTGGAGCAGTGACTACGCAGACTAATTAGCATTGTATGAGTGTATGAAATGGAAGTTTGGAGTACCTACAGGAAAGAAGTTATGTTCATTCAGAAGTGAGTTATGTAATAAACATCAAATGCATAGGAGCCTCACTGACTAAAGCAAACACTACATTTTGATGTTGTTATGTTTGTTAATAAGTCTCAATACAATATTTGAGGGACCAAAATATTAAATTGATAGTAATTGATATATCTCATGTATTAATCTTGTTACTCTTTTCATGTAGTTTTGCTGATACAAAGCAAACTCATGAGAATGAATATTGATTTTTCAAACTGTGAAAGGAATTTGTATGCATACATAAGCATGCATATAAATATGAGTATAAATATAAATAAATAGTTGATCACTACTCAATTTCATCTTACAAAAAGTGTGACCAAGGGCTGGAGAGATGGCTTAGTGGTTAAGCGCTTGCCTCTGAAGCCTAAGGACCCTGGTTCCAGGCTTGATTCTCCAGGACCCACATTAGCCAGATGCACAAGGGGATGTACACATCTGGAGTTTGTTTGTAGTGGCTGGAGGCCCTGGTCCACCCATTCTCTCTCTCTCTCTCTCTCTCTCTCTGCTTCTTTCTCTCTCTGTCTGTCGTTCTCAAATAAATAAATAATTTTTTTTAAATGTGACCAAATTTAGTTGTTAGTTTACTTGTATAACTATGCAGGAATACCTCATGTTAATGCAAGGTTTTCTGGGACTATAAGGCATGATTAACAGATTAAAAACTGCATCTATTAACATCTGAGTACTGTGAATAATTTATAAAATAATACAACACTTCAAATAATCTGTAGTCATCTAAAATATATATGCAGGACATAGAAAATTTCTCAGTGGGTAAGTCTCTTGCTGCTCAAATGTGAGGATCTAATTTGCATGCTCAGAGCCCATTTAAAGCCAGACACATTTGCATGTGTCACAAATCCCAGCATGCCTTTGGAGAGACAGGAGAATCCTGGGAGTTTGGAAGCCAAATTTCCTGGATTACACAGTGGAGAACAAGAGACTGTCTCAAAGTGGAAAGTCAGGACAGATAATCCAAGCTGTCCTCTGACTTCTGCCTATGCACTGCTGCCTGTGCATGCCTGTACCTACACATAAGAACATGTCCACACACATCTACACTTATTATACATACACACTGACTATAAAATGTATGTGTTATAGATCAAAATAATTTCATGTTTTTTAAAAAGTATGTCATGTATAAATACCAATGATACCATAATTAAACTTTGAGTACAGTTACTTCCAGATAATAAGAACAGTAGATACAAGTCCACATGGCTAAAATTTAGTCAATAGTAGCATATTTGTAAGATTAAACACTTCTTAAATTCAATTAAACATTTATGTAAATTAGCATCTTTGTGGGTTCATCCAGAAATCAACGACTGAAGCTGGACTTATTATACCCTAATGAAGTTGCTTGAGGAAAATGAAAATGATATTGCTGAGGGATATTTTTGACATTGTTTCTCTTTAATTAAATTCATTTTCTCTCTACAGATTTTTTAGCTCAATCATTTAAAACAATGACTTTCAAGTTATCAAAGGTTCCATTTCAGCCCTTATTATTTCAAAGGGCATGCATTATCATTGCATTATGTAACAAATGAGTGTGAGTAAATAGGAGTTAAGCAATACAGTTGGGAAAAGAAAAAGTGAAGGCCAGCGTTAGCCAAGAGGACAGTGTAGGCTTAGGCCTGAGCTTGCTGAGCAGGGCAGGGGGAGGATGCAAAGTCACGGCCGTGCTTGGGTGCACAGGCTCTGCGCTCAGCCTTGGCTCAGCCAAGCACACGCCCGGTGCCTTTCAGCCTCCTACAACCTAGCTGTCAGTGTATAAAGTAGGGGCAGGAAGTTCTGGTATTCTGTGTACCCAGATCTGTATGGGGAGATAAGTGAAAAGAATGACTTAAATCGCTAAACTGAGATTTTTCTAAGACCTTAAATTAATTTATTTTCAACTACAAAAAAAGACCTTGAAATTTGACAATGCAAAAACTAATGTGTAAACGCTTCACATAGGATATGCTTGACAAAAATTACAGTATATGTTGTTCAAAAACTAGTTCAGGGCTGGAGAGATGGCTGATCTGTTAAGGAGCTTGCTGTAGAGCCTAAGGACCCACATAAACCAGGTGGTGAATGTGTCTGGAGTTTGTTTGTAGTGGCTAGAGGCCCTGGAATGCCCATTCTCTGTATCTGCCTCTCCCTCCCCTTTTATTTTTTTCTCAAATAAAATAAAATAATAATTAAAAATATGGTTCATTTGGCCTTTTTGTTTCTGGAAATCTTCAAATCTTCATGCACACTAAACTCCACAATGACATTATTTTTTCTTAGTGAACTCTGATATAGATATAGATATATGGAGAGAGAGAGAGAGAGAGAGAGAGAGTAGGAACAATTTGATTTTTTAGCAATTACTTCTATTATGTAACCAATAACCTATAAGAAGTAGGAAAGGAATCCATGATGCCACATGCACTTGTTTAAGATACATGAAATGTTAGTGAATCATGTGAGGAAATCACTCCATTGTGGGTCAGAAACAATGAAGAAACAGTGTGCGTCATTCTCTGAATGGCTCCGGGCTGTTGTGTGCATTATTAACATGACACTCCATTGTCAGTGTAGCCCCGGATCTGGATGTAGGGGCACTGGGCTTTGTTGTAAAGGTTTCTGATCCTTGTGTTTTGAACTTTTGAATGTGTTTTTATCCCTAAGGTCTGGGGATTGGGAACATGTTCTATGTTTTTTATGAAGATGGAATCAAAGTCATCCAGCCCGTAGAATGTGAATTTCAAAGACACATTAAGCCCAGTGAAAAGCTCCTTGGACTTCAGGCAAGTATCTAGAAAATTCTTTACAATTCTATGAAGAAATTTCATTGTGTAGATTTATATTTTAGAAATACAATGAAACATATGCATTTTTGAAACTTATGTAGGAAGAAATGTATGCAATCTACTATTCTACATGTTTTTGTAACAACATAAATGAGATGTACAACAAAATATGTCATAAACAGTTGGTATTACTGGTGTATTCACACATGAATTCAGACATCCTCTAACCACCCTTAATAACTTAGGTCATGAGGAAGACACTATGAGAGAGCATCTCTAATATTCATATCTATTTTCTTTTTGCTTTTTGTTCTTTTTTATGTTTTGTTACATGAGCACAGCATATAACAAAATAGGAGAGGCATTCTAACACCATAGTTTTAGGGCCCTTTCTTTGAAGTTCTTAGCTCAGCTTCCTGTTAGGGGCCCTTCCTATGGGCATATATAATGTATCAATATATCAACAATGTGCTGATGCAACATTATCATGAGCAGCACATAACTGTTGAAGTAAATAATTTTATATTACATGAGGTCATTTGTTTTCTGTGTCTGAACATAAAGGAAATGGAAATTTCAGTGAGTACAAACTGAGGTACAGTACCCTAGTCTTAAATTTCCAATTTTAATATAA
Source organism: Jaculus jaculus (assembly GCF_020740685.1). Lineage (NCBI taxonomy): Eukaryota > Metazoa > Chordata > Mammalia > Rodentia > Dipodidae > Jaculus > Jaculus jaculus. The sequence continues at coordinate 106,754,406 of NC_059113.1, read as the reverse complement.
TTTCATGAGAAGATTATTGAGTACTATGTAAGGAGATAGCGTTTCACTGGAGAAAAAGAGAAAAGGAATAGGATGTCTCTTCAAATAGATAATTAGATAATTCATAGATGACCGATGATTCGTAGATGGATAGAGAGATCAACAGATGAAAGAAAGAAAGAGGGAGAGAGGGAGGGAGGTCGGTAGCTTGCTCTGCAATGGAAGACAACCTCTAGCTTTCACTCCTGTCTGCGTCTCCAGCACACTGACCAGTTCCTGCAGCCACAGACCTTAAACTGTGGGCTCAGCTCTGACCTACATTTCCTGCTGGCTGTCCAGCTCTGAGGATTTGGGACTTGACACGTTAGTCCATAATTGACTGACTCCATTTTTAAAAATACTTTCTTACAAAAAAAAAAGCCATTATCATCATGACTGCACTTAAAGACATACCTTCTTTCTCCAAACCCTCCCTTTCTCCTTCCCTCTCTTGCCACCTTGTGCACATGTGTGACTTTGCCCATGCGACACCTGTACTTCTGGTTTACTTGGGATCTGAGGAGTTGAACTCGTGTCCTTGGGCTTCACAGGCAAGTACCTTAACTGTTACCCCATCTCTCCATCCTTGGGACTAAGTTTTTTTTTTTTTTTTTTTTTTTTTTTTGGTTTTTGAGGTAGGGTCTCACTCTGGCTCAGGCTGACCTGGAATTCGCTATGTAGTCTCAGGGTGGCCTTGAACTCTCAGTGATCCTCCTACCTCTGCCTCCCGAGTGCTGGGATTAAAGGCGTGCGCCACCACGCCCGGCTCGGGACTAAGTTTTGAAACATTATCTTTCCTCATGAGAAAGGACTAAACATGGATATGATATGTTCAGCCAGGGTCAGCATTAAGATAGTAACAGTGTGGTTCTCAATATCACCTGTGGATCAGAAAAGAGTAGGTAAGAACTGATACTCTTAGAATCATCCATCAATTCTTCCAGAAGTCACTCTTTGCTTGCTTTAAATAAAAATGCAGTTTTGGTTCAATGTCAGATTTCATTAATTTTAAAACTTTGGGAGAGAATTGTGGAGGATTCATGGAGCAAGTTTTATTATTCTTTCTTCTCTACAGTTTTTTTTTTTTTTTCCTTTTGGTTTCATGACTTTGCTAGGTATGACTCCAGCTGTTTTTGTCCCAGATATATGCAAGGTTTTAGCTTGTAATGTAGGGCATAATCCTCAGACAAATATAGACTTATGAATACAGATTCACACTGAAGTTAACCTGAATAAAAAAGTCCAACTTTTTCTGAGGTTAGCATCCTTTTACTCCTCCGGTTTTCAAGGACTGTCAGCCTGTCATCACATCACAGTCTAATTCTTTTGAATTCAGTCATCTCCTGTGTTTGCAGATGAGATTCACTTTGGATCCAACTGCAGGTCTTCACAGACAAGGCACAGACTAGGCTTTGAGGATAATCACCCACTTTGAGCCATGCATGGCTCTTAAGCAGTGTGACCTGAAGGTTCGGTTTCTACACTGAATGTTAATGCAGGTGGTTCTGCACTGTATAAGTGAAGCCAGGACTTTTGAACAGAAAGTCCAGTGTGAATCTCTAAACTGCCTGTGTTCTAGCTTTGTAATTTGCACATTTGAAAGTTGTTTCTCCCTTGTAAATAAATAGCATTAGTACTCTGTTTGATAGAACATGTACCTAGGAATAGATAATCTCCATTGGTCATTATATTAGGGGGTTGGGAAACTGATTCGGTTTAGCAATGGGGAAAACTTCAGCTCACAAGGCATTCTCTAACTCCCCAAGTGATGCTTCCAATTCTGTTTCCATTTTCTTCTTCTTCTAATCCAATTACTACTTTTCATAATTTATTCCCCCAATACTTGTTTAAACGATACCACTTTCATGTGATGTGAACAATTTATTTCCTATGAAGACAGTGAGAACCCTTCTGTACTCAGCACCTTTGTGAATTATGGGAAAATAATCGAAGAAATCGCACTTTCTGTTTTCTCTGTGGGGCCCTGTTCAAACATGGCTTAATTTACAGAGGTGTAGAGGTATAAAAATCTAAGCTTTTCTTCCTTTGTGGTTACAGTGATATCCTGCAAAGAGCTTTCTGCAGAGAGTAATGTAAACTACTTCTAAATATTCGTTAGAAGATTATTCTCTAGATTTTAACAGAAATACACTTGTGAAATTGCTCTTTGAAATCCTAGATGTAGAGAGGACTTTTAATGTTTCATTAAAATGCACACAGTTGTCTGATTCTCACATTGTGTTCCTTTTAGACTTCACTTCGTAAGCGTAGCACTAGGAGAGACTTAGGGGAGAGCTCATAGCACTGACATGGTTCCTTTATAACTCCAGTCCAGCAATGTTCCAAAAAAACAGTGCAGTATATCTTATGTAAGGGTTTATCCATAAGAACAAGCCAAGCTATTAGAATGAATGTGCCAGATGATGAACATATATGTGTGTAAGAGAATTTAAAATTTTAATTGGTACCTCTCAAGAAGAAAAGGGAGTGTAAGTGACAGAAAAATTATTCATATGGATACCATTAAGCATTAAAAATGTTACCTAAAAATTTTCCAAAATGACACAAAATACATCTCACTATATATGGTGACTAGTACAGTCTTGCAGTCAAAAATGTACTTTTATCCATCAAAAATCAGATTTGATTTTTCAATTTAATACATTCATACAATAACAACATAAAAGAACATACAAATTTTTTAAAAATTTCTTCCTGCATTTATCTTCATGCCAAGGGTTACTTCACGCAATAAATATTGTAAAAACTAATTATGTCAGTTAAACCATCCCAGTTACCATTTTTAAATGTATTGAAAGTTATATAATTATTTCAATGTTTGTGGATTGGATTAGATTTATAATTTTAAGATTACTCATAGTCTTATTTTTGTCAAGAGTTCCCCCAATTTTTCTTTCACTATATTTTCTGAGCACTTGCTTTATTTCTTATCATTTACATTTTACATATGAGCAATAGTTCTTAAAATTCCAGTATAGAAATGAAGGCATTAAATCCCCTACCTGCTTCAGGGTTTTGGAGAGGTCAGAAATACCATTTGAGTCATTTGGGAAGAAAAGCACAATCTAGTAGCTCATGAGTTTCAATTTCATCTTATCATATATTTGAATTGGTAAATATTAAGTATCTCCTTAATATCTATTACCATATTTTTATTTATCCAAATGCTATGCAATTAGTTTTTCACAATGTTTTCTAAACTGAAATTAGGATATGACTATATTAAATCAAAATTATTTATACCACAAAATTATTGTTAATCTTTTAAATACTTAATCTGGTAAATTATTTCCCATTAGAATTTATTTTTCTGTAGTCTAAATCTATTTTAAAATTTTGTTGATGATCTTTTGGAGGAGATATTGTGGAGTTTTCAGTAAATAAATGACATGGTTAGTGGTTCTCGAGAGTTTGTTACACGAAAACATATTTGCCCAATTACTTAATCCTATATTATCACTCAAACACTTTTTTGTTTATTTTTACTTATTTGAGAGTGACAAACACAGAGAGACAGATAGAGAGAAAAAGAATGGGCGCACCAGGGCTTCCAGCCACTGCAAACAAACTCCAGACACGTGCGCCCCCTTGTGCATCTGGCTAACGTGGGTCCTGGGGAACCGAGCCTCGAACCGGGGTCCTTAGGCTTCACAGGCAAGCGCTTAACCGCTATGCCATCTCTCCAGCTCTCAAACACTTTTTAAATGAACTTTGTTTGCTTGCTAATATGTGTGTGTGTGTGTGTGTGTGTTTCTGTGCATAATTACCTTTCTGCTTAGTTTTGTCAGGCATTAGAGATATAAAAGAATGCAAGTGATCTGTACACCACAGTAAACTCACAAGGGTGATGATTGCTATTAAGGACACAATGAGGCACACAGGAGAAAATCATCCTGACAAATTTCTCCTAGCGTAAACACTTTCCCAAGGTGAGGAGACTATGCTGTCTTGAAGATATGCAAGGATGAGTGGGAAAATAAATGAGCATGGATGGTGACTGGAGAGATGGCTCAGTCAGTAAAGTGCTTGCTGCCCCAGTGTGAGAAACAGAGCTCAGAACCAAAGTGCCCAGATACAATGCTAGTGTGATCACATGTGTCTGTAATTCCATGGCTGGGGAGGCAGAGACAACAGGATCTTAAAGATTCCTGATTAGCTAGTTCATCCACATCGGTGAGTTCCAGGTTCAGTTCCAGATGCTGTCTCAACACGTTAGGTGGAAACTGATTGAGGAATGTATGACCCACCCTGTGGCCTCCACACACGTACTCTCACTCACTCATGTGCTCACATATATGCAAACATACATACCACATGCTCACATATCACATACACAAACAGAAATGAATGCGGCAGCTGTGAATACATTGTCATATTTTAAATCTTATCTGAACATTACTGGCAGCATTAACTGAGCTGAACAAAGGGGCCTCTGGGTTCTTTCTGCAGGGGCTATGGGTACTTGCTAACTCACGCTTTATGTCATCCCCGTCACCCTAAACTGCCTATCTAGTCCCTACTTTAAGATGAAACATTCGATCTATATGATAGGAACAGAGGAGAATGGGATTTCCATATTCAAATATTTATGTATCGAGCATAGTTTTCATTAAAAATAGTTGTCACCAATCTATATCTTTTGACATACTCATTAACTGATATGAATTCACAAAAGTACGACTTTTTTCTAAGGCATGAAGACCTAAGTTGGCTCATCAGCACCCATGTAAATATTCCAGGTGGAGTGACACATGGGTGTAATCCCAGCCCTAGGGGGTCAGACTCAGGATAGAACTGGGCACACTGGCCAGCAAGTGTAGCTAAATGAAAGCTCCAGGCCAATGAGAGACCCTATTTTAAAGATCGTCTTGATGGCATTCCTGAGGAATGACATTGGAGGTTGTGTTGTGGCCCCTACACACACATATATACATACAGACACACACACACACACACACACACACACACACACACACACATCACTAAATAATATGAGTTATTATTTTTTATTTATCACATTATTTATTGGGGGAAGCTAGATGAATAGCAATGTACAAATAAAATTAGATAATTTTTAAAAATTTTTTTATGTATTTATTTGAGAGCGACAGACACAGAGAGAAAGACAGATAGAGGAAGAGAAAGAGAATGGGCGCGCCAGGGCTTCCAGCCTCTGCAAACGAACTCCAGACACGTGCGCCCCCTTGTGCATCTGGGTAACGTGGGACCTGGGGAACCGAGCCTCGAACCGGGGTCCTTAGGCTTCAAGGCAAGCGCTTAACCGCTAAGCCATCTCTCCAGCCCAAGATTAGATAATTTTTGTGCCATAACTGTACTCTGTTAAATATCAATTCACATCAGCTGGCAGGGCATATTACCGATGTATTAAAGACATTCAGCAGTTCATGCCTGCAAATTCAGCCAAGGAAAGCAGGGTGGGAGTGAATATGAGGCCGGTCTGAGTGACAAAGTAATCTCCAGGTCAGCCTGGGCTCAGTTGGACCCTGCCTCAAACAAAACAAAACAAAACAAAACAAAACAAACAAAACCGTGTTGGTGCAAGCATAGTGGCCCACGTCTGTAAGGCTGAGATCCCAGCCGCTGGGAGGCAGAGGGAAGAGGACCATGAGTTCAACGTCATCCTCCTCTACACAGTGAGTTTCAGGCCTGCCTGGGCTCAGAAGACCCCTGTCTTTTTATTTTTATTTTTTATTTTTGTTAATTAGTTTTGTACTCAGTGAATAAAGTCAAGTTGGTACCATTTAGCCTTGTCCATGTCCTACCCCTCCCCCTGGTACATGGGTCGTGCATTGTGGAGTCAGCCCACAGTTATGGGTAGGAGAAATGTGTCTGCATATCATGACCCCACATGTGGCTCTGACATTCTTTCTGGCCCCTCTTCTGCAAAATTTCCCTGAGCATGTTGGGTTCATTTTTGGTCTGCTTTAGTGATGAGGTGTTAGAGGCCTCTCTGTCTCTGGATATCTGACTTGGTAGGTGTTGATTGTGCTCTGTGTCAATCTCCTTCACCCTTGTGCAGATACCAGGTTCACCAAGAAAACAGAACCCTTGCTTGTTTCGCCAATTGTTCTTAGTTTCAGCTGAGGCCCTGTTGAGGTTTGATGAGGTGGTTCTCTCCTTATGATCTGCATTTATCTGAAAAAGAGAAGCAGATTCTCCAGTGGAGAGTAAAGTTAGCACCAGACAAATGGAAAACCCTCATTTTTTAATAGAGAATTTAATAGGCGGAGGCCCTCTTGTAGCCCATGATTGGTGGTAGCTAGATAATGGAGAGTGGGCTTATTTTTGGATCTGGTTCTGACTTGTTTCCTAGCTCCAGCTATAGGTCCCGTTCCACTGAGCAGATCAGTTACCTAAATCAAGAGCTGTTGGTTCCCCACCATGGCTATGTGCCACTATTGCACTTGTGTGAGCATCACAACAGGTTATTTGCTGCTAAGAAGGTTAGACCATGAGTTGCTTGGACAGATATTGGTCATTTTCCCCCAGTCGCCCTTGTAGCATCTTCTAGCACTAGACGCGCTGTCTGGGGACTGATTCTCTTCCAGCTTCTAGCAATCACATTCCACTTTACATGCCAACTGCATATGGTGTCTTCAGCAGAAAGGTCTTACCACTAACCTTTGGTGAGTCATCAAATACTCTGACAGAAATCTGTCTTTCTTTTAGGAAACCTTGTAGGTCTCTCTGTACAAAGCTCATTGTGGATGATAGTCCCATGCTGGTACTGGGAGTTACAGGTCAGTGCCCACTAAGAAAAGGAAGATAAAGATAACTAATATAAAAGAGTGTGTGTGTGTGTGTGTGTGTGTGTGTGAGAGAGAGAGAGAGAGAGAGAGAGGCTGTAGAAGATTAAGGTCAGTCTTTACCGTACCCTCTCCAGTGCCTTGTGGCTCAGGTGTTCCCTGTAAGGGCCTGGTGAAGGTTCAACCATTTGTCCTTCCTTTTAGGATTTAGAATTTTATGGTACCATTGCCATTTGGGTCTATATTTGTATCTACCACCCCCTCCTTTACCCTCCCCTCTCTCCCCACCCACCCTATTGTCTAGTTCTCAAGATGCTTGCTTGGTATGTCAGCATCTTGGGTAGATTCAGGTTAGGTGCTGAAGATGAGTGAGACTATGCAGCAGTTATCTTTCTGTGATTGGGTGAGTTCACTGAGAATAATCTGTTACATGTTCAACCATTTTTCCTCAAATTTCATTGTGTCATTTTTTTTCTTACTTCTGTGTAGAATTCCATTGTGTAGATATACCACATCTTAGTTATCCATTCTTCTAGTGATTGACATCTGGGTTCCAGCTCTTAGCTATTACAAATTGAGCCACTATAAACATGGTTGAGTAAATCTCTCTGGACTGAGGTTTAAAGGTTTTAGGGTACATGCCCAGTAAGGGAATAACTGGGTCTGTTGGTAACTCTATAGTCAGCTTTTTCAGGAGTCTCCATATTGCTTTCAAAGTGGTTGTACCATCTTACATTCCCACCAACAGTTGGTGAGGGTTCCTGTTTCTTCATATCCTCTCCAGCATTTATTTTCATTTGATTTTTTTGATGTTTGCTATCCTTACTGGGGTAAGGTAGAATCTCATAATTGTTTTAATTTGCATTTCCCTGATGATTAGGGATGATGAACATTTTCTTAAGTGTGTGTTTGTCATTTGTATTTCTTCCTCTGTGAACTGCCTGTTCACCTCTTTGCCCCATTTTGTGAGTGGGTCGTTTGACTTTTTATTGTTTGGGGTTTTGAGTTCTTTGTATATTCTAGAGATTAGGCCTTTGTCAGTTGGATAATCAGCAAATATTTTCTCCCATTCTGTGGGTAAACTATTGGCTTTGCTTATTGTATGCTTGTCTGTAAAGAAACTCTTCAGCTTCATGTGATCCCATTGGTAGAGTGATTGTTTAAGATTGTGAGCTACTGGGGTTTTGTTCAGGATATCTTTTTCCATTCCTATATCAAGTAAAATTCCTCCTATATTTTCTTTCAGTAGTAGCTGAGTTTCTGGTTTTATATTGATGTCGTTAATTCATTTGGACTTGAGTGTTTTGCATGGTGAGATGTGTGGATCAAGTTTCAATTTCTTCCATATGGTTATCCAGTTTGTCCAGCACCATTTGTTGAAGATGCTGTCTTTTTTCCAGCCTATATTGTTAGGGCCTTTGTCATATATCAAGTAGCTGTATTTGTTTGACCCAAAGTTCAGGTCCTCAATTCTATTCCATTGGTCTATCCTCCTGTTTTTATTCCAGTACCATGCTGTTTTTATTATTATGGCTTTGTAATATAGCTTTAGATTAGGTATGGTGATGCCTCCAGAGGAATTTCTTTTGCTGAGGATATGCTTGGATACACAAGGCCTTCTGCCTTTCCATAGGAAATTTGAGATCATTTTTTCTATCTCTGTAAAGAACAATGTTGGGATTTTAATTGGAATTGCATTAAATCTGTGTATTGCTTTTGGTAGGATTGCCATCTTTACATGTTAATTCTGCCCATCAAGGAGCATGGGAGATCTTTCCATTTTCTCAAGTCCTCCTCATATTATTTTTTGAGTATTTTTATGTTTTCATTATATAGATCTTTCACTTCCTTGGTTAACATTATTCCAAGATATTTTGTTTTATTATTTTGTTGCTACTGAAAATGGGACCATATCCCTTATTTCTTTCTCTGTATCTTTGTCATTTGCATGTAGAAATGCTACTGATTTTTGTGCATTGATTTTGTATACTGCTACTTTGCTATAGAGTTAATCACCTTCAGGAGTTTGGGGATGGAGTCTCTTGGGTTTCTTATGTATACAATCATGTCGTCAGTGAATAGAGCTAACTTAACTTCTTCCTTTCCAAATTGTATCCCTTTTATTTCTTTCTCCTGTCTTATTGCTTGAGTTAGGATTTCCAGTACTATATTGAAGAGCAGAGGTGAGAGTGGGCAACCCTGTCTTGTTCCTGATCTTAATGGGAATTCCTCCCATCTCTCTCCATTAAGTATTATTTGGGCCTTAGGAGGTTTGTATATTGTCTGTATTATGTTATTTTTTACTGTCTTGACCTAGGGCTGGTGTTGTAGTTTGGTGGTAGGATGTTTGGTGAGCATGCATGAAGCACTATGTTCCATTTGCAGTGTTGAAAAATAAAAGTTAAAAAAAGCTAAAGGCAATGTTTTTCTTTGTTGGCCTTTTTACATGGAATACATTTGTGTGGGTGAGTTATAATCAAGTTTCAATGTAGAAATGAATATAATTATCTCTGTGGATAGAATTTCAATTTTTGAAAAGTGTATTTATTATAAGAGCATATTTTTTTTTCTCACTAGTGGTAGTCTTGAAAACCTGGCTGATCCTGTGTTCCATATCAGGCATTTTTAGCTGGACATTCTGGGGATGGGGGCTGGGAGCATTCCATCACAGGGCAATGAAACCATCTGTACTGCATATTATACATGACATAAATGATGTGAAAGTCCCAGGTGAGGTTACCTAAGCCCAACCAAACGTAGATAATTCAACAGTCTTAGCATGAACTAAATGAAGGTGTCTCTGTAAACATTTTTAGTTAGGGGAGAATGTGAGACAGATATTCCCAGGGATCACTACTCATCTAGGAAATAACTTTGTATTTCCACTAAAGTCTACAAAAAGAGAAACTGATAAAAAGTACATTCTTATAACTCACAGCTCATTATAACTAAGAAATAAAAATCAGGAGGAGTAGAAGTTAGATCTCAGGTTACAGCTTCTTCAAATTGTTTAATTCTTTTTTTTCTGAAATGTTTCTTTCATTTTGTCTTAAAGGCTTTGCAACATGACAAAATATTTTCTCCATACTCAGATAAAACATTCAAGGTGAAATAAATCCACCTAGAATTCATCTGGATGCCTTTCCCAGTCTGCAAACTTTATTTCAACAGGCTTCACATCTAAGATTTCTGATCTGACTAATAAAGCAAACTTCAATTTTAAATAAGTAATATTTATAGAAAACGATTATATAGGCATAAAATAAATGAATTACACAAGAGAGGACAGAGATGAAACCCCATAGGTCATGTCTTGGGCTATTTGAAAAGATAGATTAACCAAGCACAAAAGACTCCCTCTTTTCAATCTCAGAAAAATCATAATGGAAGATATATACTTTGGGATCAATGATTTATTGATCTTTGTAATCATAATAATGTGTTAATCATTAGTTGGAGAACAGTGAAGAGAGTTTGGGCAAATAAAAGTAAGAAAGCTGAGGTCCACAGTATATCTGAAAGGTGCAGACTCTTCTTTCTCTTGTGGTGGAATAATGAGTTCTCCCTGGCGGCAGGGCAGAAGCAATGCCTGACAGCTGACGTTGGGGTGTGCTGGAGTCTACATTCCCGTTTTCTCACCACACCACTCCAGCATGTGTATCTGGAGCAAACATGTTATTTTCACTCTTGCAGTCAGAAAAAGTAGAGGCTAATATTTTGGTTGAGACCTAATCTATATGGTCAACTGCTCACATTTTGGGATGCAAGTAACTATCTGTGAACATCTGGTTGAAAAGAAAGCCAACGAAACACTCTATAGCTATGGACCATTGTGTAGATTTTGACTGCCAACTGTAGATTGAAAAGAACTTGATTAATAAATTGGATGGTGATTTTTCTATAGCTGAGTAAGATAGATTTTTTTTTTAATGAAATCTTGAGAAGACCTCAGTTAGAGGACATTTGCTGTAAACAATAGAAATTGAGTTATAAATTTGAGCATGTCTTTGAAAATAATTAAGTCCAGAAATTATTATTATTTTTACAAAAAGATTAGCTGGAAATCACTGAAGGTAACTCAATGGGAAGCAAAATAGTGTTATATTGTCATAAGAACAACAATCCCAGTTCAATTTCTAATTACTACCAAAGGCATTGACTCTGCAAGCCTGGGGAGCTGCCTGGTGGAGAAACACGAGTGTGACAGTGAAGATACTAATGTGTTCAGTAGCAGTTACAGGATTGGCACAAAAATTACATATATATATATATATATATATATATATATATATATGCACATATATATTATGTCTATATGCAAACACACACACACATGTATGTGTATAGATATTCTCATTCATTAGACACAAGCTATATATAAACATACATATATACAGACATACTCACATACATATATAGACATTCTCATTTATGAGACTCATGCACTCCTCTCTTCTTGTTCCAACATACCCTGCCTTTTATTTCCTATGTACAGCTGAGTGTCTTGGACACACTGCAGGGTAGACCTACAGCTCTGTTTGACTCACTGCCAAAAGTCTTGTTTGTGCCTCAGGCCTTCCTCTGTGCCACACACCAATGGCTCTGTGCGCAATAGTGTTGGTGTTAATTTGTTTTGTTCCCAGATATGTGAACAAATTCGCTAACTCAAATGTTGCAGAGAGCTAAATGCTTACCTCTCGTTACACTTGAAAGAACACAGACCTGTGGTCATTCCTTTACACGTGTGAGAATGCCGACCTGTGGTCATTACTTTACATTTGAGAGAACACTGACCTGTGGTCATTACTTTACATTTGAGAGAACACTGACCGGTGGTCATTACTTCACACGTGTGGGAACACTGTCCTGTGGTCATTACTGTAAATGTGTGGGAACACTGACCTGTGGTCATTACTCTAAATGTGTGAGAACACCGGCCTGTGGTCATTACTTTACACATGTGAGGACACCAGCCTGTGGTCATTACTCTAAATGTGTGGGAACACCGACCTGTGGTCATTACTCTAAATGTGTGGGAACACCGACCTGTGGTCATTACTTTACATGTGTGGGAACACCGACCTGTGGTCATTACTTTACACATGTGAGGACACCAGCCTGTGGTTGGTAATTGTCTGTGTTTTTGTACGCTCCCTGTTTTAGCTCTCCAATCTTCTAGATATGTGATCCTACATATTTTACTTTATACATGTCTTTGGCCCCTAACAGTCATGATAGTTTACATATCAGCTATCCTTATCTTCTAACATTGAGATTTAGAAATTAATTTTATTCTTAATTTTACTTTACTACTTTCTATTAAGTATTCCACAGCAGTGCTTCTCTTGTGTCTCCCCAGTGCAATCACACAACCTGTTACCTCTCTCAATATGCCTCCCTGTGGATATCCATGGGTTACATCTCTCAATACTCCTGCCGGTGCATGCCCATGGGTACTGTATTTCATCTGTTCTCTGGTTTGAGTTTCTGTGTAATTCATGGATCACTTTTAGTACTCCTTTTTATTTTTCATTTCTTTATTCTATATTTTATACCTGTCTGAAAGTACTCATGTACAGTTTTTTTTTTTTTTAATGGATGCTGATAAAAGGGAAAAGGCCTGGTTAGTAGCAAGGCCACAGGTTCATCTCTGAGTGTCATCTGACCATGGCAGGTTATTGAATTTGAAGGGCCTCTAACAAAAGAAATAGAGCAGGAAGCCCAAGTTTGAACTCTGGCTTTCCTCAGATCTGGAACAGAAAATAGAGACCACCTCAGTCAGAAAAAATTTAAGAGGACTATAATGAGAAATGAAAACTAGGAAAGGGATTATGCTAAATAAGATCCCAGTAGCTTTAAGTTTTCTAGCCAGATAATCAGCTTTGATGCTTTGTGGTCCATATTGTCATATTTCCTGCCACTGTGTCAGGAAAGCAGCCAGAGAGTGACTTGAATGAGTGGGTGCAGCGTGGCTCCCGTCACCCTCTGTGTAAGTGAACCTCAGGCGTTGTTTGCATTTGCTTTATCCTGTGTTTTCCCACAATCATTAAATGATGTAGAACATTTCTCACCTCTTTGATTTTTGCCAAAATAGATAGTGGTCTGAATTTTTGTTCTTGGGGTCCTCATCTGTCGATTCCTGAAATTATAATAGTGAAAGAAGACTTCACAGGAAAATGAGAGCCTGTGGTAGGCTGAAGTGGCAGAAATTATTGGCAAGCATTGCATAATAATGAAGAATTCTCTCATATTCATGGTTTATTCATAAGAAAGTATTATGTAGTATCCTCTACAAGATCCTCCCAAGAAGAGCCTAAGACTAGTGGCTGGGCCTGGTGAGACCTATAATCCCAAGTACTCAGAAGGCTGGGGTGGGAAGGTGACAAACACAAGATTGACTAGGACCATAGATCTGATCTTCTAACTTCAGAGGTGACAGTTGAGGCCTCACCGTTCGAGGATGCAATACAGTGAAGGTGAGCTTGAGCCCTGGTGACCCTAGAAGGGAAGGTTGGAAATGCAAGTAACACTCTAGGCATCCTTTCAAAAGTCTAAAGAAAATCAGATGGATTATTGGAATGAAAAAGCAGATGATACCAGTCAGGTTGTCTTTCCATCTGATGCTTAATCTGGGGGTCAATTAGAAGGCATAAATACTTGCAGACACAACCAGAGTACAAAAGGAATGCAGTGACAGCCCTTTTGGAATCAGGAACTGTGGGCAAGACCCTAAAATCAGAGCTTAAAACAAAACAAAACAAAAACACAGATGTATGGCTGCAACTTGTACTGGATGCGGGAAAAGTGGAGGTTTGTGCACATAAACTCTGTCTTCCTCGGCAGTGACATGGGATTGTGGAGAGTGGGAATGTGAGAGGAAGGAAGGACCGTAATTGAGGATTCTGGGGAAAAGACGTTCCAGTGGGTAATCAATATAATAAATAAAAGTGTCAAAGTCCTAAGAGAAAACAAGTGGGTATAATTTTCTCCCTGTCTCACTCAGGTTTAGCAATGCAGGTGTCATTACCGCTTTTTTATGAAGTTTGGAACAAATTTTACTACAGAGTATTATAGATCTTAAGAGAAGAAAATAAGACAGAACTCCTGTAATCCCAAATGGGCAATCCCTATTAACTCTATTAAAACTTACAACATAACTTTTTAGAGTGTAAACTCCTTTTAAATTTGGAAGAGATCATAGATATTGCATGACACAGAAGATTAAATATGAAAATAACCCAAACAAAATAAGCTAATGATGATTTAGAACATTTTCATTTATTTTTTGTTTATTTTTATTTATTTATTTGAGAGCAACAGAGAGAGAGAGAGAGAGAGAGAGAGAGAGAGAGAGAGAGACAGAGAGAGAGAGAGAAAGAGGCAGAGAGACAGAGAGAGAGACAGAGAGAGAGGGAGAAAAAGAATGGGTGCTCCAGGGCTTCTAGCCACTGCAAACGAACTCCAGACATGTGTGCCCCCTTGTGCATCTGGCTAACATGGGTTCTGGGGAATTGAGCCTCAAACCGGGGTCCTTAGGCTTCATAGGCAAGCGCTTAACTACTAAGCCATCTCTCCAGCCCTGATTTGGAACTTTTTTGAACTCTCATTTTATTTGCATATGCTATCTTAGTCTTATTTTTATTGTTGATAACTTTTTAACCATTAAATGTTTAATGCATATGAATACATTTATCTAGAGGTTCCATCCAAAGATACAATTATTAATTTATATATTTGGAAAAGTAATGCTATTATAAAAGGGGACCTAATAGGCTACCATCAAAATATTGACATAGAACAAGGCAAAATAAATTCAGGGTGACTTCCAGGAAACTTTTAATGGCTTTGTAAAACTGATTGTAAGCCTGATCAGAGAAGTCTTCTGGGGACAACATACAAACAGAAAATAATTCCCAGCAGAGCCGTTTACTTTACTGTTGAACAGTTTTGAGAGACAAAGCCATAGAACTTGTTCCAGGTTCTGCGTTGCTCAGCTGACAGCATTGCATTAAGTCACTGAAGCTTTTAATTATGTTGTAGGTTGAGTCATGAGTCTTCATACAACATTGAATAGTTGGTGAACAGTTTCCCTATGTTCAGAGACACTCATCCATCATTAACTGCAGGTCCCTCTTCTCTCCCAGACCCTCATATCTCCTGAGTATATATTTTTATAGTGCTTATTTTCAAACAAAATAGCAACTTGTCAGGGACATTCAGTACAGTTCTGAAGAAAACATATCCTAGGTGTTTCAGAGGGGCTGGTGGGTGAGATTCAATGCTGTGCTCTGGGCAGGCGGCCGCCAGGTGCGCTGCACATTCCCAGTGGCCTCACTGGGAGCACTTTATAATGGCTGCAGGGCAGGTCATGGAACAAAGCTTATTTCATACCCCAGAGTGGCTGAATCATCCATGCCTTGAGTGCTTGGTTTCACGTTATTTACTTATATTCTATGAACAGCTGGAGCTGTTTAGAGAACAGTAAAATGATATGTTCCCATGCTTCACAACAATGGACTTGCTTTTCAAAATCAGTGGCTCTTCCAGTCTGTCCTTGAATTAGAACTGTTACAAGAAAATGGGAAAGCAAGCCAAAACTGTTGTGTTCCAAAGTAAATTATGTGAATAACTATTTCTGTTTATACACTCATGTCTGCTAAAACATTTCTCTTCTTATGAGTTTTTTTAAACTATAAGTAACTTGAGAGTATGACAAACATGCATATCTTTTTTTGGTGCATGCATAGGATGTGTGGTGTATGATATGGGTTGTGTGTGTGTGTGTGTGTGTGTGTAACTGTGTGTGAGTAATGCATGCATGTGTATATCTAGATGTACATGCCTGGTGCTCAGTCCTGCAAAGGCCAGGGAGGAGCATCAGATGAACGTCAGCTGAGCCATCACTCTCATCTCTTACTGCCTTGAGATGGAGTCTCTCACTGAACCCAATGATGCCATTTTTACTTTTCCAGTCAAACTGACTGCCCAGTGATCTTCAGTGATTCTCTGGTCACTGCTCCAACAGGATGGGATGACTGCCATGCCTGCTTTTTAATATAGATGCTGGGAATTCAACTTGGACCCTCTGGAATCCTCTATTTATTTATTTATTTATTTTGCATAGCAAGCACTGTTATCCACTGAGCCGTCTCCCCAGCCCACCCCCCCCCATGAAATTATTAATCAAGAAGTATGTGACACTTCACGTGTTCCTCCACTTAAGATGTGTCTGGTCAACACTAGTCACAAAGGCTTATGAGTCCCTTAAACAGTGTTTGCAAGATAAAGAAGAAAGAGAATAACCCTTACTTTTTTTATAGAGAATTTAATAGGTGTAGACCCTCTTGTAGCCCACAATTGATGGTAGCCTGATAATGGAGAGCAGGCTTATGTTTGGATATGGTTATGACTTTCCCAGCTCCAGCTATGGGTCCTGTACCACTGAGGGCATCAGTTAGCTGAACCAAGAGCAGTTGGTTCCCCACCATGGCTAATAGAGGTGTTTTGTCCTCATTCATGATCATCTTAAACAAGCCTAATTTTATTTGAAATTAATCCTTAATCAGACAGATGTTCTAGCAAAAAGAAATAAAATAAAATTCTTGGGAAGCTGATAGCCTTTTTAAAAAATATGACCTCGATGTTAAATAGGAAAATCAAATAACCGCTGAGTAACTGTCTATGATATTCCCAACCATTTGTAAAGGTACTGCATGCTAAGCAACTGAGCTACAGCTCCTCCCAACCTTCTGAATCATGGAAATTAGCAGACTGCCCTCATTCTTGGGAAACGTGGTGGCACTTAATAGAACTGCATGATAGGGCCATGGGGAAGCCACGATCACTTTGTAGAATTCTAGCAGAACACTCATTCTATTACAGAAACCTGAATCCTGGAGCATGGGGGTGTACAACTAGAATTGCAATGTTTTAGTCGAGCTGTTGAGCTATAAAAGAATAGTAAGAACAAAGGGGACTACATTTCACTAGAAAAACCAGTAGTTAGTAGTTAGGGACATGGAATTAATTTTCCAAGTATCTCATCTATGTACATTTCTATATATATCTAATGAAGCTAACTGTATTATATATACTCTTTTATTAACTATTTCTAGATACATTTTGCTGTAAGCATATTTAAACACCAAACGTATGTTTAACCGAGATGCTGTCATTCCCATGTTACACTCCGTGTTCTAAATCGCAGGATGAAGTCTGCCCCAAAGCTGAGGGTGACGACGTTCAGAGGTGCGTGTGGGCCTCGGCTGTCAACGTCAAGGACAGATTCATTTATGTCGCTCAGCCCACGCTGGACAGACTCCTCATTGTGGATGTGCAGTCACAGAAAGTTGTTCAGGTATGGCTGAGGACAACTTGTGAAAGTGAGGCTTTATCAACACACTAATCCAATGGTCTTTACCCCCCCCCCCCACCGCCGATTGTGTATGAACATCTTATTACTATTGGAACTGTGTTTCCTTACTTGGATAAACTAGAAAATGTTCACCTCTTTTGAAAACTCTATTCTCATGCTGTTGCTTGTATCTAGTAATCTGATAAGATCATTCATGTATCTTTTGCTTCAAGAGGACTCATGAACACATAATAATATTAACATGGCTAACATTTATTTTAAAGACTCATGGGCTGGAGAGATGGTTTAGCAGTTAAAATGAATTGCTTTCAAAGCCTGGCTACCTAGGTTCCTTTCCCCAATACCTGCATAATGCCAGATGCCAGATGCACAAAGTGGCACATGTGTCTGGGTTCATTTGCAGTGGCAGGAGTCCCTGGTGTTCCTCTCTCTCTCCTCTCTACTTGCAAATAAATCAATAATTTTTTTAAATCTGTGGAAAAAAAAGGTTAGACACATGAGCGTATTATAATATTAACATAACTAATCACCTCTACATTTCCTTATTCTCTCCCAAGTCAGGAAAGGGCCCATCCGAGGCTAATATAGATACTACTGCAAAATCTGACTTCAATTTTTGTTTCAGTTGTAACAAAAGCTGAACAGTAGTAGGATCTACCACAAAATAAGCGAGTAAATTTTATTAAGTAGTACAAAACAAGAAACATGTCTATAGATCACTGAAACAGAAAACTGCCTCCAGAAAATACTTCCATGATGTTTATGCGACCTGTCTCCTCCGCACTCCCGACCCGAGCAGCCTGTGTCCACCCTCGTGTTTTCCAAGGTGGCACAGCAAGAGGCCGAAGGCCCGAGGCTGCACCTGGCCTGCGTGGTCTGGCCTGCGCTGTGGCGCCCAGCTCAGAACAACCACGCTTAAACCAGGACCCCGAGATGCGCGCCGCGTTTGCAATGTGCCCAAAGTCGCTACGTGTACTTTATGAGATGTGCAGTGCCTGCTCAACATAGGTAATACCATGTGTGACTGACAGATGTGTGGAGGAGTAACTCAGCCCATGCAGGCGAAGAGCTTTCTTATCCATGTTCCGAGAGACAGTGGACCCAGAGCAATCCTTCCATTCAGAAAGAAATTATATAGTCAATATTGACTCTCTTCTAGGATCCTGGACTAAAAATAACAAAAATTGTCAAGCATGACAAACTAGGGTTAGTCACTAACAACTTCACATGAATTGTTTCATTTGTCCATCTGCCTATACCTGTTAATCTGGTCAGCCATCCCTCTACCCTCCTCATGTTCATGAGTTGATTGCCCATTATGAGATGTGCTGAGTATAACTAAAAGAATGAAATAATTTCTAATATAAGCCTCTGATACCTCCAAGGGTACAAATTCACAGTAGATAATCAGTTGGCTGTTGCTATTTCTAATGTTAGAATGAGCAGTGTAATCTTGCATAACATTATGAATAGATTTTCTACTAGGAAAGTCTAAAGTTTCCTTGCTTACACATTTATCATGGATATCCAATTTAATGGTCTCATAACTATTATGAAAAAAAAATATACTGTATGCTTTTACCAAAGTTGCACCTGAGGAATATTTAGAGGCTGTAAAATTTTGACCAGATTGGTTTTATTTTGATCTACACTGCAAGATAGGCCAGTATAAATTATGTACATTTAGTCTGAGGTCATCAAGACTCTTTGCTAGCATCAAAAATTAGATGTATGATTCAGTACTAATATGGCTGTTCTTTAAATTAAATTAAGTGGAAACATACACTCACTGAATATATATTCCTTACTCGATATTTTAAAATGTGAAAAATCCAAAGTCACTTATTATTCATAGAATTCTAACTTCAGATAATGATGTCAAATTAAAGATTAATAGGAGTTGTAATGAAATATTTAAATGCTATGCAATGATCACATACATTGTATTATTTTCTAAGTGCCTGTCACAACTATGAAATACCAGAAAAATGTAAAACACTTCATTGTATGATTCTGATATAAGTATGACTTTAGAGAATTTTCAGCCTGGAGTTTAGCACTTACTTTTCATGGATTAGAGAACTGATGTCAGTTCAAAATAATTCTCTGATGACACTGTTATTAAAATAATGATGTTTTGTTATATCTTCATTATAATTCCAATTCAAAGAATATGATTACATAAATTCATCACCACAGGTAATAATGCAAGATACTGGCCTTTTTTTGTACCTGGAGTATATATTGTTCACTATTTACTCCTGGCTGTTTGTGCTCCACATTACATCATTGGCTTACATGTGAATATGCTACAATTACTCTTTAGATGGGCAAAATTGATTAGGGTTTGTTTATTCTTACTTATGGGTACCATATTTGTAAATTGATCTACTTGCTTAAAACTAAACTCAGAATCTACACTCGCAGAATTTTGGGGTTATTTGTGGTGATATGTAATTAGTAGCACTTTGTGGTTATTTATGGTTATATGTGGTTGTTTGTGGGCACTCACAGAGCTGTCAGAATTGTCAATAAGCATATACTTTTTTCTAGATGAAATAATTTGTAATTTAATTTTGCAACTAATTTCTTGTTTATATGTTGGTATTTTTACTTTTTTTGTGCTCTTATTGAGAATTTTGTTTCTTAAAATGACCCGAAACATGGTGCTTCTAGTATCCCTAATGCAAGGCTGGGATGTGCCTGGAGGTACAGTATGCAAAGGAGTGAGTTACACTGTGTGTTCAATGTTGCTGAATAATCAAAATGTATTTCTAAAAGCAGCATATGTTTTTAGTGATAGGTGGTGAATTTCTATGAAGAGGTTTCTATGAAATCAGAGGAGTTCTAAGTGTTAAAGAGGAAAAGGAAGCTGTAAAAAAAGCTAATGGGTAAAGGCAGGATAACAATTGTGTAGGAATGATTTGAGGAGATAGAATTAAGAAGAAACAAGTTAAATTTTAGGCAACAATGAGCAAAAGCATCATTAAAATAAATATTTTATGTTATATTATAAATTATTCTTGTTAAATGATTCATATAGTACAATATTATAAGCCCTCAGATTTAAGAAGGTAAGGAAACCTAAATGGAAACGAAATAGACCTAAATGTATCTAAGTGCCATGGCCAAACATCAAAGCAAAGTACAAGCTTGGAAAGGCAGGTGACTTTCAAGAAGGTGGCAAACATAAATAAAGGATCCCAATAGGGATGATCATTGATAAAAGATTAGGGCACAATGTGTTGAAAATCCAAACAGTGAAAAGTCTTGAGGGTTCATATACAGTGGGAAAAAGGCATAAGACTATAGCATTTTGGGTTTTATTCTCACCAGATGCATAGAAATAAAATTAAAGCTAGAACTTAAATTACTTATGTCAGAGATGAAGAAAATTAGCTGAGCAATAAAAGGTATGTGATAAGAATTAACTAAGTTGATACACGTATGATGGGTTAAATTTAAGTATAGAAAGGATAGCCTGTTTCAGGCTAGATTTATAATTATCTTTCTAATTTTTTTCTTTTTATGGCGCACATACTTAGCACAGTTACATCATGTGTGGTACTACCCTTTCCCTTGCCCCTGCCCCATCCTGCTGGGGACCCTCCTCAGGGGGGCTGCAGGCTTTCCCCATGAGGTTGTGGGTTATGTGTTGTGGGAGCGGCAGTCAGTTAATGGGGGGAGGCAGTGTCTCTGGGTATGATGTCCCAACCTGTGGCTCTTACAATCTTTCTGCCCCCTCTTCCACAAAATTACCTGAGCTATGGTGGGTGTGTTTAAAGTCTACTTCAGTGATGAGTTCTTTGGAGCCTCTGGGTCTGTGCTTTGGTACGTGTTGAGTGTCCTCAGCGTCTGTTTCCTTCAGCGTGGCGCTGATTATCAGACTCACCATGGAAGCAGCCCTCTTGCTGGTCTCCCTAATTCCTCTGGGGTTTCAGCAAGGACTTGGCTGAAGTGTGAGGAGTAGTTTATCTCCTTGGGACTTTCTACCTTCTGAAGAAGACAAACAGATTCTCCAATGGGGAGTGAGGTAAAAAATTTTAATAGTACTAAATTATATATGCAAAATAGCCACACATATGTAGAAATGCTACATAACATAATATAAATATAAAAAGTAAAGAAACATTTAATTTTTTGTATTATTTCGTAAGTCTATTAAATTATTTTTGATACATACTACCTATACAATTATTTATATTTCAAGTCTTGATATGATATATGCCTGTTAAAACCAAGTATAGAGAATAAATCCCAAGAAGATACAGCTGTGAATAAGAAATAATAGAAGAATGGACAAGCTATGAATGTAAGAAAAGAAAATTATAGAGTATAATCATATATGTCCATAATTATAGTGAACTATCATGATGAACAGAAATCAGAGATAAAACTTGTTGGATCAAGTAACAAAAATCTAAAATCTGTCATTTGAAGATAAGGGATATACTTAAAATTTATAATTCGAAAGTAAAATACATTTAGTATTTTACATAGAGTAGAGCTAGGTATGATTTCAGTTATCTCTCAGTCCAGAGACAAAGTACCTGACAGAAGGGACTTAGGGAAGGGAAGAGCTTATGCTGGTTTACAGTTTAGAGAGTAGAGTCCATCGTGGGAAAGGCAGGAGCAGGACCCTCTGTTGCGATTACGGCCACAGGAAGGAAGGAAAGGGAGAGAGCTGGAAATGGGGCCAGACTAAAAGCCAGAAGGCCCACCCCTGCTGAAAAACCTCCTCCAGCAAGGAAGGCTCCACAACTTGTCAAACACCAACTCGGGATTTTATCACGTGGGACCATGGATCATTTTACATTCAAACCGTAATGAACCAAAACAAAGGAAGAAGGTTTTAATTAAAGGAAGTAATCTGATAATGATTAGAGGATAGATAATATGAAAGTATACTTGAAACTTTAAATATTACATTGTTGACAGTACTTTAAAGCTTATCTGAGATATACCATTGAAGAAACAGATACACAAAAAGTTGAAAAGGTTTGAAATTTCTTTGTTTAATTAATAACTTAATGACATGATCTGAGCAACATTGTTACTATGTTGTAGTCAAGAGATGTGCATAAGCTCTATCATTCACCAATTATTAAAAATACACACTGATATTAGAAATAATAAACCACTTAGTATGAATGACCAAATGCAGGAAATTATTTAATTCTTAAGAAATATGAATGAAATTGTTTCTGCTCTCAATATGTTACATTCAGTGATAATATAACCAAACATATTTCACATATTACTGAAAGCCAGGCGTGGTGGTTCACGCCTTTAATCACAGCACTCAAGAGGCAGAGTTAGGAGGATTGCTGTGAGTTCAAGGCCACCCTGAGACTACAGAGTGAGTTCCAGGTCAGCGTGGACTAGAGTAAGACACTACCTCGAAAAACCAAAAATAAATAAATAAATAAATAAATAAATAAATAAATAAAATAAAATAACATGTCACTGATAACCATAATCTTATGTTGCATATGTTGAGTGCCAATAAAATATCACGGAAAATTTGTGGCTTTAAATTTAAAATATAGACTAGATAAAACATGTAATCATGCAATTTTAGAACAAAATGCTCTTTTCTGGGTATCCTGGGGGACTATCCACAGACTGTGGACACAAAATCCTACAGGGGACAGGTTTCTACTATGAAATAGTATGACATGAATTCACAAAAACCTTACATCACAAATGTACTTTGAATAATCTCCAGAAACCTTATCCTACTTAAAACAATGTAAATAGCAGGTGAAAGTGTCATGCTGTATTGTATTATTCAGGGAATGAAGACAGGAAAATGAATATATATGCATGTACATCTACACATAATCAATACAGGCACAATTTTCCTTGTGCATTTGGTTGAATTCTTTGCTATGGAACATGTGGGTATAAAGCCCATAGATATTATATATTGGCACTTTAGGTATATGACTACAATTAAGCAATTGTATTCACCTAAAATTTCTTTTATTTAAATGAAGGGATTTAGGGAGCATGATATATGTAACATCAGTAATTTCCCTCTCTACATAGACAATAATTGTACAGGCAGACACCTTCTGGTGTTACTAGTTTTGGAATTCCTGAGAGTCTTTCCAATAATAGCTTTGCAAGGTAGGTTGAGGGTAGGTTCATCAACCAGGTTACAGCGCAGTAACAACTCCTTAACTCCGGCTCCCAGCCCCATGGCGCGCAGCTGTGATGGGGCTTAGGACATGCTTGTCCACAGCATGCAGGCCTCATGGTCAGCATTGAGAAGACCCTGAACTCCGCACACTGTGTGGTTCGTTGCTCTAACTGCTGACCATTTCTGACCACAGCGGCACAGACGAACAGGCCACACAGAGAAGCTCGCATGTGCTTTTGCTGTTGCTGCCCCAACCTCCTATTGTTGCAGGCCTCTCTCCTTCTGGCCAAGGTGACCTGCGTGCGGGTTTGGAGACTTTCTCTTCCCTCTTCCTTTTGGGACTCAAGCACCAAAGCCCACACCATCTACAACGACTTCATGTATGGAATCATTAGAAAGTGGCCATGCATACTCTAAGAAAGTTTCAAAAAAGAACCAAGAAGATCTTGCATTTACGTCTCGGTATGCTCTTTTGTACAAGAATAATTTATGACAGTAAAAAGTGCCCATCACTAAAGTAGACTTAAAAATGCTTCCAGCATGGCTCAGGGAATTTTGAGGGAGAGGGGGCAGAAAGCGTGTTAGAGCCACAAGTCGGGACATTTTGCACAGATATGCTACCTCTCCCGCATAGCTGACTGCTGCCCCATAATGCATGACCCACAATCCCCATGGGTTGACCTGCATCCCCAGTGAGAAAGGCCTCTTGGAGATGGAAAAGGAAGGTACCAACATGTGTTGTTTACATATCAAATATGTCCATATCTAATAAAAATAAAAATAATTGGGGTTAAAACAATACACTCTGGGAAAGGAGGAAATTATGGTTTCCAGAACTTACATAGTGTTGTATTTGAAAATGTGACCTTCAACAAAAGTTCTCGAGGCATTCAAAGAAAGCCGAAAGTCTGATCATTTAAAGGGGAAAAAGAATAGAAACTTTGCTTAAAAAGATACTAGATAAAGATCTTTGAAATGGTCTAAATATGCTCAGAGGAAAAAAAAAGAAAAGAAGATCTGAGTAAGATCAAGTAAATAATGTAGGGATCTGGAAATGGCTCACTGGTTAAAGGTACTTGTTTGCAAAACCTGCTGGCCAAAGTCTGATTCTCCAGGACCCACATAGAGACAGATGCACAAAGTGGCACATGTATCTGGCATTCATTTGCAGTAGCAAGAGAGTCTGGTAGGCCGTGTACTCTTCTTTCTCTCTCTCTCTTTTTTTTTTTCTCAAACAAGTAAATAAAAATAATATAAGAAAAAATGAAAGATATAAAACAACGTATGAACAAATTGAAAATATCAATAAATGGGTGAAAGCACAAAAATAATGAAATTCAAAAGCTGAAGGGTACAATAATTGGATGAATATTTACTGTAAACTCACAAAAAGATAAGAGAAGAGAGAAGACAGAATCTCCAAAGAGAAAACGATAGATTAAAGAAGCACAAATACAACGTACAGGGCGTATGGAACACAGCCAATCTGATGGCTCATAGATTTAAGAACTGCAAAAGGAAAAGAGTGACAGGGAGAAAAAGTCAGAACATTTGGAAAAAATAATAGCTGAGCCTTTTTTGGAGTCAATGAAAAAAATGGTCATCACAGACATCTGAGAAGCTCAGCAAACTCAAGTGAGATAAATTCAAAGTGTGTAGCCTGAAAGGGCAATGGTACTGAGAAGGGAAAGAGGAAAATGATGCAACACAAACAAGGAATCCTTCCTAAGTCAGTTGATCAGGTTCTCATTAAACAATGGAAGCCAGTTGTCAGGGGGCAATTATCCACAATAAATAAACAAACAAACAAACAAATAAATACATAAATGAAGGAAGGAAGGAAGGAAGGGAATAAGGAAGGAGGAAAACAAGGAACAGAGAGAGTATGAACCTGATACATTGAATATGAGCCTGATACCAAGCTAACAAAATTTGCTTGCAATTGTGAGAGAGCAGTTAAGGCATGTCGAGATGAATGAAAGCTACCAGCATGACCACTAATGTCATTCTACAAAAACTCGTACGTGTTCTATAGGGTGAGATGAAGTCATACTCACTTGAAGTTGAGTGAATAAATAATAATCTCAATAAATGCAAATGAATGGGCAGTTATAAGAGTTAGTGTTATAACCTTTTAATGTTTACTTTTGGTTTCAGACGTTATTTGAAAGCAATACAGGTTAAAATATGTATTGGAAGCTATAGCTGTTGAAAGCTAACATTACAGTAACTTCCATTTACAACTGTACCCTGTTTTTATATCACTTAAGATAATTATGCATTTAAAATATTACATTTTGGTGCACATGATATGTTCAAACAAATGTTTCTAATATAAACCATTATCATGGGTAGATAATTAATCAAAAATATGGTTCAAGGCCATTTTAGGACTTTAACTATATAATTATAGTTGAAATCGCAAAAGAGCAGAAATATATGCAAAAGAATAATGGAAAGGCATTAAAATATTTCTCCAAGCAAACAACTCAGTCTGAAATAAGCAACACAGTAAATCAGAGAAGATATCTTTGAGGCAAATAGGAAATATTTGGCAAACTGATAGCAGTACATCTCTCCTTATCAGTAATTAAAGGTAATTTAATTGAGCTGCTCAATCCAAATACATATATTAGCAGAGTGACTGTTAATAAATACAAAATCTTTGTAAAAGTTTACGAATGTGAAAAGATGGGAAAATATAGTCCATGTAGTTAATAATAAAAAGAGAGAAAGGAGCTGGCGAAGGGATGAGTAGTTAAAGGCGCTTGCTTGCAAAAACTGCTGCCCAGGTTGGATTCTCCACTATATTGGTGAGGTCAGGGCACATGTGTATGGAATTCACTTGGAGTTTCAAGGACTTTGGAATGCCCATACACACATTATCTCTGTCTCTCTCAAATTAATAAGTAAACACATACATACATAATGTCCAGAGATAAAGACAATTATCTATCAATAAAAGCTTTTTTTTTTTGTTTTTTTTTTCTGAGGTAGGGTCTCATGCTATCTTAGGCTGATCTGGAATTCACTATGTAGTCTCAGGGTGGCCATGAACTCTTGGTGATCCTGCTACCTCTGCCTGCCAAGTGCTGGAATGAAAGGCGTGTGCCACCATGCCCAGCATAAAAGACTTTTATTATGTGAAATCATCAGAATATAAACATTTTCTAATCCAATAGCTGACCATCAAAATGTATGAATTAAAAATGGAGAGAGAGCAGGTGGTAGAAATTGGGCTACAAAAATAGTAGCTTCAGTACTCTACAGCCAGGTTGAAGATAAAGAAATAAAGGACTAAACAGAATAAACCTGTTGGAATTAACAAGCATAAACAAAATAATCATCAAGTATCCATAGGACATTTTTTTTCTGAACATACCATGGTTAAAACACAAGTTAAATACAAATAGATTTTAAAAGATAGATATTATACAAAATACCAGCCTTTGCAAAAGTAAGGTAAAATCAAGTCAATAATAAAAGTTGAATTAGAAAATTTATAAATGTATAGCAATTAAAAAACTCTTAATAAACCAGTAGATTAGAATATAAATAACCAAGAAAATTATAAATAAATTAAAGACAAGAAAATTCAATACACAAATACCCAAATTTGTAGTGAAATGAAAATGCTATGAAATTCAGAAAATGCTAAGAAATTCAGAGGCACTCATACATTACATATAACGAAGATCTCAAAACAACAACCAAACCTTATTCACCTGACTCTAGACTAATAGGAGAAAAGGAATTTCAGAGATTACAAAAGAAATAAATGAAATAGTGGATTCAAAAACAATAAAATAAAATATTGGCATTAAAAGGCCGATTCTTTCAAAAGAACAATAATGACCAACCTTGCACGGACAGTGAGGGAATTTTTTTTTAAAGTCTCAAATTACTAAATCCTAGAATGAAAGTCAAAACACTATTCTCATTTCTACAGAAATGATTATAATAAGAAAATATTATTCATTCTTGCATGTTGGAAAATTGTATAACAAAGAGTGGACTAATCAACATTAACACAAAGCCACCTAAGGCTAACTCACAAATAATGAGACTTGACTAGATGTGTAACATGTAAAGAAACAAAATCAATAATAAAAATAAATCAACACAAAAATTACCCTTGACATAATGGCTTCATGTATTAATTCTATTATTGACATAATTAACACAAATCAACACTATTTTAAAACTATTCTCCAAAATTAAAGATGAAACCTTCTTTCTTTCTTTCTTTCTTTCTTTCTTGTTTTTTAATTTTTTATTAATTAGTTTTATATTCATCAAATACAGTCAGTTTGGCACCATTATTAGGCTCATCCGTGACCTACCCCCTCCCCATTGGCCCCTCCTTGTTGAGGTATATGGGTCATGCATTGTGGAGTTAGCCCACAGTTATGGGTAAGATAAATGTCTCTGCATATCATGACCCAACATGTGGCTCTGACATTCTTTCCCCCTCTTCTGCAAAATTTCCATGAGCCATGTTGGGTTCATTTTAGTTCTGCTTCAGTGATGAGGTGTTGGGGGCCTCTGAGGCTCTGGCTCTCTGATTTGGTAGGAGTTGATTTTTCTCTGTGTTGATCTCCTTCCCCCTTGTGCGGGTATCCGGTTCATCAGGAAAACAGCACCTTTGCTTGTTTCACCAATTTTTTTAAAAATTATTTATTTATTTATTTATTTGAGAGCGATAGACACACAGAGAAAGACAGATAGAGGAAGAGAGAGAGAATGGCGTGCCAGGGCTTCCAGCCTCTGCAAACGAACTCCATATGCGTGCACCCCCTTGTGCATCTGGGTAACATGGGACCTGGGGAACCGAGCCTTGAACCGGAGTCCTTAGGCTTCACAGGCAAGCGCTTAACCGCTAAGCCATCTCTCTAGCCCTGTTTCACCAATTTTTCTTAGTTTCAGCTGGGCCCTTTTGAGGTATGAAGGGGTGGCTCTCTCCTTAGGATCTACATCTATCTGAAAAAGAGAAGCAGATTCTCCAACGGAGAGTAAGTTAGCACCAGGACAAATGAGATAACCCTTACTTTTTTTTTTTATAGAGAGAATTTAATAGGTGTAGGCCCTCTTGTAGCCCATGATTGATGGTAGCTTGATATTGGAGAGTGGGCTTATGTTTGGATATGGTTCTGACTTATTTCCCAGATCCAGCTATGGGTTCCATACCAGCTGTAGGGATCAGTTAGCCAAATCAAAAGCAGTTGGTTCCCCACCATGGCTGTGTGCCACTATTACACTTGTGTGGGCATCACAACAGATTATTTGCTGCTAAGTATGTTAGACCATGAGTTGCTTGGACGGATATTGGTCATTTTCCCCCTGTCGCCCATGTAGCACCTTCTGGCACTAGACGCGCTGACTGGCTGGGGACTGACTCTCTCCTGGCTTCCAGCCATGCCGTTCCATTTTACATGTCAACTGCATATGGTGTCTTCAGCAGTAGGGTCTTACCACTAACCTTTGGTGGGTCATCAAGTACTCTGACAGAAATGTCTGTGTTTTAGGAAACCTTGTAGGTCTCTCTGATCAAAAGCTCACTGTAGAAGATAGCCTCATGCTGGTATTGGGAGTTACAGGTCAGTGCCTACTAAGAAAATGAGGAAAAAGACAACTAATATTCAAGAGTTAGAGAGAAGAGAGAGAGGGGGGAGGGAAGATGTAGAAGGTTTAGGTTAGATTGATCCTACCCTCTCAAGTGTCTTTTGGTTCAGGTGTTCCCTATAAGGGCCTGGTGAAGGTTCAGCCATTTGGTCTGCCTTTTAAGAAGTAGAATTTTATGGTACCATTGTTATATTAATTAAACATTCTAATTTTGAATTTACCTAAACATGTTTGGTAATCACATATAATTTAGCCAATTCACTTAATTATACAATAAGTTTCATGATCTGTCACTTTCTGGGTGAAATAACTCATCCTTATATTGTCTTAAAATTACCTTGCTAGCACATGCATTGCAGTTCTCAAAAGTAATTGCTTAAAGATGAACTCTGAATATTGTTGTGACTATATTTCTATATATTCAAATACTAAATCTCTTACATATACAAAAGACTAACTACAACTAACATTTCATTATTTCCCACGTAGTACAGAAAAACACCACGGAATTACCTACACTGGGCATAACAAAATGGAACAATGATGGCCAAAAGTAAATGTCTTATTCTTGAAACTGAGCAGTAAATTACAATACATTTAATTGAATTTGAGCACCAAGATTTCTTTTCCGGTCCCACCATAGCCAGTACGTCCAGGCCTTAGAAGTGTTGGGGAAGCAGCCCTGCTTGTGAGCTACATCCCAGGCTGTGCTAGATAGAGCTCCAGGTCCCTGTGTCGGCCAGATAACCAGGTGGCTGGCGCATCGCAGGCATGCTTGGTGCCCATGGGTCTGAACCGCTTTATTCCGCCCTTATCTAGAACCCTTTCTGTCTTGTTCCTTTGCATTGAATCTGTGGATTCCTGGTAAATGTGTATTTGGTGGCTGCACATTTTTACAGTTTAAACCACACCACTGCACATTATTTTCTAGAACGACAAGCATTTTGGGGGAGGGTAGATTTTTTTCACCTTTTCTTGAAAACCGCTGATATCAGGGGAACACACATTTGTTTTCAGTAAATATATCAGCCACGTGCTGATCTTCGGCTCAAAAGGGCTGTGGTATTTCAACGACATCTATCAACTGGATATTGCTCCAAATGTCAGATGCTTGGGCTATTTCCTGGACTGGCACACGGATGATGCCTGGCTGGGTGAAGATGAGTTAGCGAACAGCCGACCTCGTTGTCTTCTGTGGAGTGAGGGACTCCTCCGCTGGGGCGCAGAAGTGACAGGCCAGAGCGCTCCTAAGACCATCCCCTGCCTCCCCGGCCATCAGCGCGCTATCCGGAGAGCGTACGTGGTCAGTGTAAAGTGGGCTCTCTTAATCAGAGAGCTGCCCTCGTGCGCCAGGCTCGGGACAAGCTGCACTCCACTGACTTGACGCGACCTGCCAAGTCTCAGCCCTCGCTGCGCGCATCGTGGCTGCGCTCCCCGGTGTTCAGGTTTCAGGAAGGGAACCCTCTTGACAGATTGGATGCAATGTGCCCATTTCCAGGGTGTCCTGGATTTTAATTTTTTTCATTTTCATTTATTTATTTGAGAGCAACAGAGAGAGAGAGAGAGGCAGACAGAGAGAGAGAGAGAGAGAGAGAGAGAGAGAGAGAGAGAGAGAGAGAGAGAGAGAGGGAGAAAACGGGCGCACCAGGGCCTCCAGCCACTGCAAACGAACTCCAGATGCATGCACCGCCGTGTGCATCTGGCTTATGTGGGTCCTGGGGAATCGAGCCTCCAACCGGGGTCCTTAGGCTTCACAGGCAAGCGCTTAACCACTAAGCCATCTCTCCAGCCCTTAATTTTTTATACTAGTTGTACTCAAGGCATTCTGAAAGGCTGTCATGAAACTGTGTATGTGGGGATTATTATTTAAAGATTCAAGCAAACAAGTAAACAATGAAAAAATAAAAAACATACTCTCTGTGAATTGTACCCTTAAAATGTTTTAACAATATTAAACAAAAATGCATTTATCACTGTCCTTTTAATGCTGCAACAAATGCAATCTTAAATATAATATATATATATATTTTCTCTTTTAAATATTTAAAAATAAATAGGGTCAGGCGTGGTGGTGTACGCCTTTAATCCCAACACTTGGGAGGCAGAGGTAGGAGGATTGCCCTGAGTTCAAGGCCACCCTGAGACTATAGAGTTAATTACAGGTCACCCTGAACCAGAGTGAAACAGACCCTACCTCAAAAAACGAAAAATAGGATATGAAATTATTTCAACATGATTACATAACATTGAAAGTAGTATTTACAAGAAAATTAAGAGATTTACATTCTAGAACCTAAGTTTACAAGACAATAAAAAAAAGTTGCTTTGAGAAAATTATCATGAATTTAATCATTTGAAACACAACATTCACTGTTAGATATTTTGCTGCTGAAAACCATGCGAATGTGTTTTCTGAACTGGGTGCTAAGTTAGTTTCACTTAAAAACCCATAAGTAGATATTTTTCCAATGAATTTTTTCCAGTAAATATATCATATTACATTTTCACATTTATCTGTATTTCTTTTTTGGTTCTGGCTAATTTTTGTAATGGAATGTTAAAATAACTACATTTGGAACTAGATTTTTGAGATGCTGAAACAAAATATTTCAAACTTTTGTAAATTACTTAGCAGGCTCTATCTTTTTTTAAAAAATTCTGTTGTTGTTTTGAAATTTGACTGATAATTTCCTCCTCCAAATACATATATCTTGTTATTTTAAGGCAATTGATCATGGGCTGCCTTCTGACATGTCCTGTAAAATACTTTTGTAAGTCAACTTTAAAAAAGGGCCTCTGTCTTCCCATCCATGAAAATATTCATTCTTCATGGCTCAGTGAAAACAACATTTTCCCTGTCTCTCACCCTGCATTGCCCTCCTTCCTCTGAGTAGTCACAGGACTTGATCATGTCTTTACTCTCTCTATTCTCTAAACCCTTTAAAGAGAAAAACTGTGTTTATTTTCTTTGCGTCAGGGGTGTCAGTTCTTTCAGTTGCTGTATTAAATGTCTTAGTGGTTATAGCCTAATGGTCATGAAAATAGCTCTGCTTCAAATAGTACCACTCACACTGGGAGGAACCAGGCTTCACACCAGTAGTAATCAAGAACTGGACCACTGAGCTACATTCCAACTTCAGTCCTCCTTCTCATAGTCTGAGCAGTCTCTCAGTAGTGTTTCGTGTTTTAACAATGTGAGTGGTTTCTTGGTAGTGCCTAATGTCGGTCAGGAGGGGATCATTCCATGTCTCACCTGACAGTCACAAAATCACTGAAAGATGAATATTTTGGTTTCCATTTTAGTCTAGAGGAAACAGAGCCAAAAGGTGTTTCCTATGCAATAATATTTTCTAAAATATTCTATTTTCATCTTAAGTCAAGGAGTTGAGATTGGACACTGGGTTCATGGGCACGGTGTGCTCCCTCATTCTGAATTTAGGACATGAAGACATTTGAGCTCCTTTGAATTTTGGTTCATCTTGCAAAAGAGAAAAATCCCAAACAATGTTCTTACCCAGGTGGCAAAAATAAGAGGGCAACACATTCATAAGCCAACATCATTCAACTAGGAAAGAGGATGTTTCAAGGTCAGAGAGGTTCCCAGAGGAAGGAATACAGTATGTGGAATTTTTCATATCTGGTCATTGGTTGAATGACCTCTGTCAACACAGCCATGGTTTTCTTCTCCTACCAGATAGGTATGAACATAGCCTGTGGATGGTGGTGTCGCATATAGGATTCAGCCTTTGGGTGATGGTGTCCCATATAGGGTAAAACCTGTGGACAGTGGTGTCCTATATAGACTACCTATGAAAGCCTGGGCAAAGAAAGCATCTAATGAGCAAAGTGAAAATGCTCATTATAAAAAAAAAAAGTTCCTTGGCACATTAATAGTTACTTACAAACCTTTGCTCATTTTGTTTATAGCATTCTTGTGTGTGTGTGTGTGTGTGTGTGTGTGTGTGCGCGCGCGGGCACATGTGTGTATTATGTAGGTACATTTGTACATTTGTGCATAGACTTGTTGATGTGTGTGCAACTATGTGTGGAGTTTGATTTTTTTTTTTCCTATGTCGCTGACAACTTGTAGCCAGGGAGAGGGTGTCCTAGGCTGAACATAGAGCTGAGCAACATGATCAGCCAGTGCGTCATGGGGAGTCCCTGTCTCCACCTCCACAGACTGAGGTTAGAGTACTCCACCGTGCCTAGCAGTTTGTATGAGTCCTGGAGACTGAACTCTGGTCTTCACGCTTGTGTGGCAGGTACTTTACTCAGTGAACACCCCACAGCCCTTGTTACTGTATTTTTATGATCGAGTAGCAATCTGTTTGTCCTCACCATCATTGTTGTCTGCTCTGACATCATAAAGACCTGATGTTATTTGATTGTAAACTACATGGTCATACACAGATTAACTTTAATGTATAAGAAAATGTGAAATCCAAGGATTTTTAGCTGTGTTATCTGTACAGCAGTAGATAATAGCTCTTTGGTTATATTCATGGCAAAATTATTGACTAGAACACAAAGAAATCTTAATGAAACATCTGGCATTCCTTCAAAAACAACTAAAAAAATTAACTTGTAACAATATTAAGGAATAAAGTTCTAATTGCCAGATTAATACCGAGTCTAGGAAGAGCTGCTGGAGCATCTGAATGTTATTAAGGAAAACGCATTCCCCTTTTTCTCCTGCTGCATTTTCAAATGGTTGGCTCTTTGTTCCTTAAGCTTATTTTTCACAGCTTAAAAATGGCTTTAGAAGCTTGGAACGAATCTTCTCAAAGCAGGAGGATGAGGAGAAAGGGAGCAGAGAAGGCTGTCCCTTTGCCGTCTTCTCAGGAGTCATGGCAATGCCGCTTTCACAGCGCACAGCAGAGCACACGGCGGCCACTCACAGCCCCTGTTCTGGCTGGAAAACTTTCTGCCCATCAAAGCAGAGCAGAACTATGCCGTGGCTTCCACAGATGGTGACCCACTCGGGAACCGTTCTGCTGAGCTGATACACAAATGATCTTATGGCCCCAGTAGCCAGAAAAGAAAGAGTAAGAGCATCATTGCAGAATTCCTTAGATAGACCTTTCCAGAAATCCTTTCATTATTGCAGTAGTTCATGAAAACTAAGAATTTGCAACAGGTAAAATGCACTATAATGTTTTCAAAACATGCAATTTTTATAAAGGTTGAAACATTGCATTTGTTTAGATATTGGCTATTTATATGTCAGTTTCTCAGCCAGATTTAGTTTCGTTTTTTACCTAATATATTTACATATTAGCTTTTTATTTTTTTAACAAATTATCACATACTGAGCTGGCTAAATTACCTCCTTTTTTAGTTCAAAATTATGTAAGTCATAAATTCAAAATGGCCTTCTGGTCAGAACAAAATCAAGGTTTTAGCATGCTTAAATCACCTTACCTGCAACGGCTGAGGAAACAACTAGTTCATAATATTTGTTGCTGTTGTTGTTTTTTTTATTTGCTATTATTCAAAACACATAATTTAAAAATTTCTAACACATAATTTAAAAAACATGAATTTCCATATATCTGACATAAATGTAATTTTCCTGCTACTAACCCACTGAGAAGGGCATACCTGTGTGAATTAGGTCTTGGGAAATCATCTAATGAAATTCAACAGCTTTGAGAAGAAATACCACTATCATATCAAGTTTGTTTTCTGATACAATTTATACCATCTTACAAAGTTACTAAATATATATAAATTAGTACTTTAGAAAATTACTTTTAATAGCTATTAAGCTGTAAAATAAATAGTTTGAAATTAAAGTGAGTAAAATTATTTCCCAGGTGTAACTTGTTTTTCAACAATTATGCCTCAAGTAAATCCTTAATATTATAAGTATTTGTAGAAAACCACATTTACCATCTCATGTGTAATGCAAAAAAAAAAAAAAAAGCTTGTTTTTCTTCCTGTGGTTTTGGATTTCTCATTAAGAAAACTAATTTAGAAATCAGTTTTTCTAGTTTTACCCACTTATTGAATCATTGCCATTTTAATATTGTATATGGTTGTATTGGTGCAAAATACAGCTGCCACCACATAAGAAATTTCAGATCATTTATTTTGAGCCAAATATAAGCCCCAAATGATTACCTTTTATAAAAAAAATAATTTATTTATTTATTTGTCAGAGAAATAGGAAGAGAGAGAGAATGGGTGCACCAGGCCCTCCAGCCACTGCAAACTCTAGACGTGTGCTCCCCTTGTGCATCTGGCTTATGTGGGTCCTGGGGAATCAAACCTGGGTCCTTTGGCTTTGCAGGCAAATGACTTAACCACTAAGCCATCCCTCCAGCCCATGATTAGCTTTTCATCAGCATTATTCTCACTCTCCACAATTATGAATCCTAACCACTTGCATAATCTTATAAAAATCCTTAACGTAAGTATGGTTTTATTCTGGTACCTACAGTTCAGTCACGCCCCATAATGGGCATGAGTATGTTAAGAAACAGAGCATGGAAAGATGCCCATGCCCAGCACTCTTCACTGGATACAAGTGAGTGTAGGCACCTCTTCTACCTCGTGTCTTTAAACAGCTCTCCTGGACTCACTACTCACAGGGAGAATGAAAATGAGAGCCTATGAAACTGCAAAGACTGAGTAAGGAGTGACATTTCCAAGTTAATCCAAATAAGGGTTGAGGAAATAAAGACAACTGGCAAAATAAAATTTAGCCTGACCCCTCAGTGTTTGAAATCTTCCATCATTGTATTCAGTTACGGCCATCGTCTGAAATCTTTTCTGTTTCTCTCGTTTCTTTATTCTAGGCAGTGAGTACAGACCCCGTCCCTGTTAAATTACACTATGACAAATCACATGACCAAGTCTGGGTGCTGAGCTGGGGCAGCATGGATAAGATGTCGCCCACACTGCAGGTGAGATTTCTTGGTGTGTAGTTGGAATGGGCCTTTAGAGTGCTCAGACGTCTCCCTGGGTGTTTGTGACCTTTGAACTACGGCGTTCTTCCATCTGAGAACGACAGTTTAAATCACTGGATGTGCACAGAGTAAAGGATGTTCCAGTTGTTACTATGAATCTTCACTTTCAATTTGACTTGAAGATGCAGTGGGGAAGAGTGCTTTCCAGCTGACCAGGCAAGCGCCGCGGCCTCAGAGCCTGATTTATCCCAAGTGCCCAGACAAAAGGCTGGGTGTGAGTGCACATTCCTGTAGCCCCAGTCATGAGCGGAGCAGAGAATGGAGACTCTCTGGGGCTCACTGGTCAACCAGTCTAAGGAATAACTGGAGTCTGTGAGAGACTGCATCTGCAGGAAACACATGGATGGCAAGTGAAATTATCCAATGGCCTCTGCATGCCCGTACAGGCATGTACACCTGCACACTCATGTGAAAACACCATACACAACACTTACTACACAATCACACACACACACATGGGCCAAAAGAAAGAAAAAGAGTCATCTTGGAAACAAATCTTTGAGCATGTCCATGTTAATTCCTAAGGTGAGTTAGCTGAGGTGGGGAGAAGAACCACCCTAAATGGGGGTGCCACCATACTATGGGCTGGGCTCACAGGCTAAATTAAAGAGAGAGAGAGAGAGAGAGAGAGAGAGAGAGAGAGATCCATCACTCTCTCTCTCTCTCTGATTCTGGACTGTAAACTCCAAGTATCCACCCTCCTCATGATCCCGCACCATGCTTCCTCACAGAGACAACCCCACCACGACTCCCTTCCCAACATGGTGGACCACAGCCTTGAAACTGAAAGCCCCAGCAAACTTCCCTTATATTGCTTCTTTTTTTAATATTTTATTTTCAGGTTTTTTTTTTTTTAATTTTAGAGAGAGAAGGAGGGAGAGAGAGAGAGAGCATGGGTGCACTAGGGCCTCTAGTCATTGCAAAGGAACTCCAAATGCATGCATGCACCACCTTGTGCATCTGGCTTATGTGAGTCCTGGGGAAGTGGACCTGGGTCCTTAGGCTTTGCAGGCAAGTGCCTTAACTACTAAGCCATCTTTCCAGTCCATATGTGGCGTCTTGGCAGTTATTTTGTCATAGAAAAGATGAGAGTAACAAATGCAGTACTCGGTATTTTTTTTAATTGGGGGATATAATAGGTCATATTAATTAAAGGTCACATTTATATGCAAAAGAATAAACT
The DNA here is from genome assembly GCF_020740685.1 of Jaculus jaculus. Lineage (NCBI taxonomy): Eukaryota > Metazoa > Chordata > Mammalia > Rodentia > Dipodidae > Jaculus > Jaculus jaculus. Next base: position 106,717,304 of record NC_059113.1, on the reverse strand, counting down.
ATGATAACAAAGTTTACCATTAAAGATAGAAATATCAGAGCTGGAGAGATGGCTTAGTGGTTAAGGTACTTGTCTCCAAAGTCAATGAACCCAGGTTAAATTCTGTAGGACCCAGGTAAGCCAGATGCATAAGGTAGTACAAGCCTCTGGAGCTCATTTGCAGTGGTTGGAGGCCATGGTGCACTCATTCTTCCTCCCTCACTCCATCCCATCTCTCTCTCTCTTTGGGTGTGTCTTAAATAAATAAAAATAAATATTAAAAAATAGAAACATCATACCTTAATATTCTCTATTGTTATAGCACAGTCCCAGAGAGGAACGATTGAGTGAGCACAGGGATTTCTTTTGGCTCATTTGAGGTGTGAGGGTGTTCTGAAAGCTTCTATTGAGATTTTTCTCCTCACTACTTTTTATGTCTTGATAGAAACAAAAGTTTTCAATATGAATAAGTAGCAAAGCTTGAAAATTGTAAGTTGCTTGAAAACAGCTAATTTTGGGGAGGAAAATAGAGTTTATGCAGAAGAAAAAAGATTTTACCTTAAGTAACAAGGAATCTTATACTAAGGAAATGTACTGCATGGGTCTAAGCATCGTGTGTTGTGTTTAGGTGATAACCCTGGCCAGCGGGAATACGCCTCACCACACCATCCACACCCAGCCAGTTGGCAAACAGTTTGACAGAGTGGATGATTTCTTCATTCCCACCACAACACTCATTATCACACACATAAGGTAGGTGCTAAATGGCATGACTCGCCTTCTCTTTTCTCTCTAATTTTAATAAAAGCCACATAAAATCACTAAACAGTTCACTTATAAAGGATACATTGATACAGTCACAAATGGTTGTAAGCTGTGTCACATCTGCCTCATGCAATTATTTATCCATATTGACAGTGATTTTACAATCAAAGATTTCTTTCCAATGCCTAAGACAGAACTGAATTTATAAAAATGGACTTTTCATTTTGTTGTTCTTATCAACTTAACAGTTAATAATTTTCCAAATTGTTGCTAGGGTCTTTGGTCCTAGGCTCTTATAAAATGTCCATATTTCCTGAAAAAAATAACTTTAATATTGGTGTACTTCTCAGCGAAGACTGTTCATTTGAGCTTAGCATGAGGAAAGGGCTTAAGTCATCGAAATCTGCTCAGTATCTTTCATTATACTCATATCATTTTTGCTCATATCAAAATTAATGTAAGAAGTATGAGGAGGTACCGTAGGTTGATATGAATTATCTGAGGCCAAAACTTTGATCTGTTACTTTTTTTTTTCTCTCTCCCCAAGTATTTGCAAAAGTACTAAATTAACATTAACTGACAACAATGTCTGACCAGGGCTCCGTGGCAATGCTGAAGTGGTAGTGGTGGGGGGGGGGGGAGTGCAGGCAGGTGCGGCCCACACTCGTATGCACAGTGGACAGAGCCCTGCGTATCTGAGGCTCTGAAGGATTATTATGAAGCTTGTGTCAGAGCCAATGACAGGTAGAAAAATATCCATGTGTCATCCACAGACAGACCACATCATTTCATTACAGTTCTACATCCCATTATGAAAAAGGATGAAATACTGTTGATTATTTTAAGTACTTTTAAGTGTCTTTATTCTTTTTAGAGCTATATAGGAGGACACATTTTATGTCTAAACAGTATTTTATAAGTATTTAACTTATTATGAGCATTAACCATCCTATTTTCACATAGAATCCCTTCATAATGAACAAGAGTGATCATCCAATTGCCTATTGGAGCTTAAAGTTATGAACCTATTACTACAGGGAATGATGAGTAAAAATGGATGTACCTTTCCAGATATAAACTATTATGTGTGTAAAGTATTTTTAACATAAGAATTCATTTCATCTTGAAACTCCTGAGCAATAAATAGGATATGTTCTACCTATTTCACAGGATGTATTTCTAATCAATTTGCCACGTATGTACATATATATTGGGATTGAATTTTATGGACTGCGTGTTTTTCAGACTTGATGCTACTTTCTGTCTGCTGTTCTTTATAGACATGTCCATGCCAAGCAAAAAGTCTGACACATAATATGTATTTGATTGATATTAATTTTCTTCCTCTCACACCTTGTATCACATTAATCTGCTTTGCTGTCACATTGCATCATCTTCATTTCATATAATTGTCTGAAAGACTCCTGGACATGAGTCAGAATTTTATACTCTTAGTATCTAAAAAGTGATGGATGAGTAATTCATGTGTCTCATAGGAAGGGGAAAGGGATACTTCCTATAATCTGTCTTAGGGAAGAGCTGTCTTTCTTATGTACCTTGTTTCTCATTGTCAAACTCATGGTGAGCTACTCTGCATCCAGAACATGGGGATGCTGGGTACTTGGTGCATCCTGATAGAAAAATATCATCTTAGATCACAGCAACCCACACCCGAGTGTCATGGGGATAGCACTGGCCTTGGCTGTGGTGGCAGCTGCTTTACTACTGACATAGTGTTGGAATGTTAAGTTAGGCAGGAATCATTGCTAACTTGTGAGTTGTAATCAGCATTTTTACATTGACTTCTTTGTGAATAGTTATAATTTTGCTAAAAGCCTGTACTTTTCACTGTTTGGGTTTGGGTCATTTTTATCCTCAAACCCTGCCCACTGTTTGTTTCTGTAATCCTCAAGTTTCTTTGTTCTAGTCTGTAAGATTACTTGGGACTGAAGAATTTTAAAGCTATCAAAATGGATGTGATAATTTGTTTGACAGTAGTGGGTGAATGTGTGCATTAACATCCTGAGACACATATGCATACACATATGAGTTTGTATATATAGGTCTATGTATATTTGTATGTGTGCATATGTACGCCTAAATATACTTACCTTGGGATACACATAGATGTACTATATGCATATAAAATCACCATGTAGCAGATGTCAAATGTGTGTAATAAAACATAACAATAATTTATAAGCTCATGTTAACGTTTTATAAACATAGCTCACAAAGCTCACAAAATTAAAGAGGTTCAATTTTGAAAGTGATTGACTCTTAATATGTTAAAAATTCATGAAACATTTTCAAGTTTTTAGAATGCCTTAGGATTTTGAATATTGATAAAGTACTTTTCATGTTCGTAGTATCTCAAAACCAGGACTTGGTACCCTCCTCTCCTTTGGCTTTTCAGAGCTCTCTCCCCTTCCAGGAGTGACTCAGCCTATACCCTACACTGTCTTGGTTGATTTTCCTACAGAGTCATAGCTTCTTAAAGAAAATATTCATTTTGGGCTTTAATGAACTGAAATAATAAACTGATTTCTTATTTAGTGAAATTAGAAGATAATGTGTGCCCACGCTTTAGGATCGCCAAGTACAGCAATGACATAAAACATTGGATCTTACACAGAGTATTCCGTAAACCTCTGAGCTCTGATCAGTGAACCAAGCCTGAGCCCAAACTTTTTGCTTCCATGAAGAAGTTTCATCTAGACTTTGTTTTAATTCTTCTCCATTCCCACTGGCTCCCTCATTCCCCTGACCCACTCTTACTGGTCCCCTTTCTCCATAAATACCACCCCTTCTGTTTTCATAGACTATTTCATTATCCTTTCTTTCAGTACCACACCCTTCTCCTAAGGTCTCTTACTCCACTCTCATGGTTTCCTGTCTAGTTTTATGATGTACATAGCACACATACACACCAATTCAAATCTAGGTTCTGCATATATGATGAACTATGAGATATTTCCTTTCTGAGTCTGTTTAATTCAATCAATATAATATTTTTCAGTTCAATCCATTATCTTAAAAATGATTCATTTTTCATATACCACATTTTCTTTATTCATTCAACTGTTGCTGGACATCCAGGCTGGGCCTATTTCTTGGTTGTTGTGACTAGTACAGTAATAAACACGATGTGCTAGCATTTGCCTGGTGTGTTCACCTAGAGTCCTCACATTATATACCCAAGAGTGACTTTATTTTTGAGAAACCTCCATACTGATTTTCACAGTGGCATCATCTTATTAAAAGAAATAAACACATTATCTTTCACACTTTGATATATGATTTCCTCCTGCCTCTATTACATTATGATGGCAGGATCTTCCTTCATTTTAAACTGTTTTCAACCCTTAGCATACTTATGTGCCTACACAATGGTTATAATGCTTAGTGACAGGAAAGAAAACAGGCTGCTTAAGACAAAGTATGTATGTGTGGTCTCTGTGTGTTTGTTGTTTGTTATTTTCATTCCTTCTTGAGTTACAGGGGCTTGGATAGTCCCTCTTCTCTATTTCCAGCATTTTCTGTCCTATTTGAGAGCCATGTTTACAGAAAACAATTTACTGCCTAAGGGCCAAATAGACCATCAACTCTTCTTGAAAAATGATAGTTTAAATTGTAGCATACCTTTGCTGTTGGATATTTTTATTAGAAAAAACATTGTTGAATTTAAAGAGAAATCTGTTGTTCAGATGTGGAGATTTAAATATGTTCTTTTAAAAAAGGTAAATAAATGTTTTGTATAGGTACCATTAGTAGACTGTAAGCTTTGGTTTCAAGAAAGTCCCTAAATAGACTCATTCTACACCATTTGCTTACTGCAGGAATCAATGGAGCTCTAATAATGTGTAATTTAGAAACACTCCACATTGTAGATCTGACTCTTGAGTTTCATTATGCAAAGCAAAATTGTTCTTGCTTCCTCTCTCAGAGGTCCTTATGCTAACCTGTCACAGTTAGGATGGTTAATCTCCATTGGACTAAGAATAAGCTAGAAGTCACACTCCTGGGTTTGGTGGAAGGCCACTTTGGATGTAGATGGCAGGACCTCCTGGGCTGGGGTTTCGGGGTAAATAAAATGCAGGAAAAAAAGGAGAGAAAAACAAGAGTGCTGGCATGGCATCCCCTTTTCTTATCTCCCATATGTGTGCACACAGTCTACCTCATGCCTTGCTTGCCATGATAGGCTATTTCCCTTTAAGCTATAGACAAAATAATCTCTCCTTCTTTAGGTTGGTTATGTCAGGAATTTTGTCACAGCAATGAGAAAAGTAACAAATGCACCAGAGTCCAGGTCCACATGGGTGAATATGTTGGAGAGTGCAAGCATTCTCCTTGAGAGACAGCCACCATGTACATGTAAAGCAAATGTCTATGCCCTTCCTGCCCTTTCTCATACGATTGTTGGTGTGTTAGAAATGTTAAATCAAGAATATTTTATCATTAACAAGGAAATTAAATAATTTCAATGATTACTAGGCTCAGTTTGCTTTATAGTGAAACAGATAAAATATTTAAAGAACTAGATTCCTATCATTTTAAGATGGGGCTCTGCCTTCATAGGCCCATGGTTAGTTGAAAATAATCTTAAGTTAAAAAACATGAAAATAGGAGCTGAAGAGATGGCTTTGCCTACAAATACAAAAGACCCAGGTTGATTCCCCAGGACCCACGTAAGTCAGATGCACAAGGGGTGCGTGCATCTGGAGTGTGTTTGCAGTGGTTGGAGGCAACAAGAAAAAAAACATGAAAATGCACCATATCTCAGCAGCATGCCCATAACTATGCGTAATAATGCATCTCTCTGTGTTCACATCGCTGAGTGGGAGCTACAATTTGCTGCTGTTACCAGGCATCTTGAGACAGCATCCATAGTACCTCTCCCTAGCCTCAGGGAACATAAAAATCCAAAGCTTGAAGTATAATTTCTAATGCTTTCTTAACTTCATAAAGCTTAAGCATTATGAAAGTGGGGCAGGGATGGGCAATATTGGTTGGACTGATACTCATCTTTATAATCTGAAATTACAAAAATTATTCATTGTGAATCCAAATGAATTAATATTTTGTATCATTTTAATTTGGTTGTGAGCCTGTGAGTACAGACTCACTATAGCTTTTCATGTAGAATAAAGAAATTATTGTGAGCCAAACCAGAATATTTTAGTAAATATGTACCTAAAGTTTAATTAACTATTGATAAAGCTTCTTGGTCTATATATGTCTTAGTTTTTATTCTCATATTGGAAAAAAAACAGGCAAATGTATCAGAATATAACATTCAAATATATGTATTTGAGAGAGGAGAGAGAGAGAGAGAGAGAGAGAGAGAGAGAGAGAGAGAGAGAGAGAGAGAGAGAGACTCGAGTCCTGGGGAATTGAACCTTGAAAGCAAGGGTCTTAATCGCTAAGCAAGCCCAGGTTATAACATTCTTAAAACGGATTAAAACCCAACACATGAAAAGAATGTGAGAGAGCCTTTAAGATTTACCTTACAGCAGACAGGCATTCATTGGAGGAAGGGTCCATTAAATGCAATATGACGTCTGTCATGAATGACATACTTAACACAGTCACATGAGTGTATTAGCAACACAAGGCAGCGTTGCGCTCCAGGGCAGCATCCTTTGGGGCATATGGCACAGTCCATCTGTGGCAGACAGCTTCAGTTTCACTGGGATGAATGTCCAGACCAGGCACAGTGATGGAGGAAGGGATTTATTTAAGCTTACAGATCCAGGGGAAGTTACATAATGGCAGAAGAAGCTGGCCTGTTTTCACAGCTCCAAGCAGAGAGAAAGAGAGATTGAAGCCACAAGCCAAAAGCCACACAACACACTTCAGGAACTTTAGAAGGAACTAGGCACTTTGCATGTCTTTAGATTGGAATTTCAAACCCACCACCACACCTTAAGATCTACCCAGTGACACCTCCTCCAGTAAGGTGGCTACAGATCCCAACTAAAACCAATGAAACACTTAATATACAAGGGCGGTTTATTCAAACTACCACATCACCCATGTTACAGACCAGTAGAGATGGGCAGTCTCGGAGGACAGAAAAATGATCCCTGTGGTAAACTCATTGTGCAAACTGCTTAACTGAGTTATTTGTGATGAATGCTCCCTGTTTTTTCAGCTACACTGAAGTATGCTCAATATTTTTCTTGGTGTTGAACTTGTCCTTTCCTTTTGTAAGATTTGTTTTTATTTATTTGACAGAAAGAAAGAGGGAGAGAGAAAGAGAGAGAGAGAGAGAGAAAGAAAGAATGGGCACATTAGTGTTTCTAGCCACTGCAAACAAACTCCAGACACTGGTACCAGCTTGTGCATCAGGCTAACATGGGTTCTGGGGAATTAAACCTGGGACCTTGGGTTTTGCAGATGATCACCTTAACCAGTAAGCTGCCCCTCTAGCTCAAACTTGTCCCTTCTTATTACATACTTGTGATTGTTACTCTTTTGGGAAAGAAGGATGACAAAATATTTATAGATTTTATTTTTCTGTCTCCAAACTCATTTCAAGGAAAATCAGATAAAAATAACAGTGATTAATCTCAGGCTATAGTGTAAAAGGTTTCTTATGATTATGTAAGTTTGGATGTGTAAATATAGCTTTTAGTTTTCTTCTTTTCAATATGTCAAGGGTAAATAGAAGAGAATCAGGATCTTCAGATGCTGAATAAGTAGTGAGATTTCACTGAATGGAACCTCAGAAAAACCTACAGTGTCCTAGAAGTTTCTTGATCATGCAAATCAAATTAATTCAACAGTTTTACATGATGAGATACAGTGTTCATATGTTTAATTAGAAAGCATATACTGTTTAGCTTCCAATTTCAAACTGAGTGGTGGGTAGAATGTAGCTCAGTGGACAAAGTTTTCTCTTCTTAAGCATGAATACCTGAGTTCAATTTCTTGACCCCTGTGTAGCAGACAGCTTCAGGTTTGCTGAGATGATCTTCCTGACCAGGCACAGTTATGGAGGAAGGGATATTAATTGAAGCTTACAGATCCAGGGGGAGTTCCATAATGGCAGAAGAAGCTGGCCTGCTTTCCCAAGTCCAAGCAGTGAGAGAAGCCACAAGACAAAAGGCACACCACAGCACACTTCAGGATCTAGAGCTAGGTACACTTTGCCTCTCTTTAGATTGGAATTTCATATCCACCACCATGTCTTAGGGCCAGATCCAGCCCAGTGACACCTCCTCCAGCCAGGTGGCTACAGACCTAAATTACAAACTGTAATAAAACACGGAATGTATTGGGGTCATCTATTCAAACTACCATGCCATGTAAAATGCGGAAAGTAGGTTTCTGTAATTTCACTACACTGATGGTGAGATGGGAAGGGGAGACAAAAGAATTTGACAGAGTGTCAGAGTGAACGCAGCAGGGACAACAGTAGACTACAACCAAGAAAATTCCTGCTTCAAATGAGATGGAAATTGAGGACCAATCTAAAAGCTGTTCTCTGATCTCTACATACAAGCACACACTCAAATTATATGCACATGTGCACACATACACACACACTCACACACATATACACACAATAATAAAGATTTAGCTTAGCTATAGCTATTAGTATAACACACATACAAGGATCTATGTCTGAACATACTTAAAAAGCTTCTGAAAACAAATTAATGGACATATGAGAATAATTTAATTGCATATTATATCAGAAGGCACTGTTAAGGAACATTTAGAGAGGCTGGATGAAACGTTTGCGTGGACTGGAGTCTGGAGGAAGTCCTGGCTGTGGACTGAAGTCTGGAGGAAGTCCTTGCCTTGTACTGGAGTCTGCAGGAAGTCCTGGTGTGGACTGCAGTCTGGAGGAAGCACTTGCCTGGACTGGAGTCTGGAGGAAGTCCTGGTGGTTGCCTGGAGTTTGGCTCCCAGAGCATTCACATAAATTCTTGGCAGTCTTGGAGGTCTGCCTGTGACCTGGCATTCAGGAGGCAGAGGGCAGGCATCCCTAAGGAAAACTGTCTAGCTAGTCTAGCCACATTAGCAAGCTCTGGGTTCAAGTGAGATACTCTGCCTCAGTCAATAAAATGGAGAGCAACTGAGGAAGACGCGTGACCACAAACTTTTGAGTACACATACACACACATATGCTCACCACACAGATGACAGACTTGTAAAAATAACTTTAGTGGGTCGTGCTTTCATATATTTAGGTTGGATAAATGAACTTTTCTTATTTCTTGCATATAATCTTAGTTTGATTGTTAGTGTTTAACATCAAAATTATTAACCTTTCCCCAAATTATTATTCACAGCAGGACATAATTTAATCTGACTGAAACTGATTTATTAGACAGTAATTTTTTAAAATAGTTGACTGGTATAGAAATCACTCTGGAATTCATAGTCATTTGAGAGGTACATTGTTTGGTAACTTAGTATTCTATGTTTTGTGAATTTTCAAGATTTCCTGTATGAGCATAATCAATGTCTTTGCCATGTAGATACAGATGCATTTGTCTGTTTAATACAATTTTTTATTTCCCAACTCTCATCAATATTCTGATAACCTGATCAAAGATATGTTTATAATCTTTTCAAAATTTTTCCTATTCATCTAATTTTAAATAGATATGTGTTGGCATTTATTCATTTGAAAATATTTTTGGATGAGTATAGCATATATTTGCTTTCACAGAGCTGAAGCAAAGAAACAGGGCTAAAATGTCATATTCACCTGGAAACATTTTTCTTTTAGGAACTTATAAGCATAAAACAAGACTAACATTTAAATCTTTATTATAAATTTATAATGTAATTAATTTAAACATATTTTCTCTATAATATTTAAAAAGTCAAAATGATTTTCCAAGTCCTGTGTTGAAATAAATCGGGAATTTTAGGAAATAAATAACTGCAAATATTCACGCAGGCCGAGTATAGATACTAATGTTTATTGTTAGTGTCTAATACCGAATTTCACCAGCATTTCTACGTTCCTTCTTCTCTTACATGGAGAAATCACTTTAAGTAACCCTGTACAAATGTCTTCTTTTGATATGGGGGAGAAAGCCTGCATTCAAGCTCAGTCAGGTTTGAGCTTGCTATGCTGTTTCTATGTCTCTCTGATTTGTGTTTAGTTGTGTTTCATTCTTACCCCTACGGTTATTATAGAGGTTGATGCTACCAGACACTGAGCACGCGCTCTGTGCTGCACTGAGGTGCCCACTGTTCATGGTCTGTGTCATTTAAATCTAGCAGCCACATCGTCTTGTCCCTCATCTCCTTACGAAAAATTACATAACGTTGAAGCCAGCTATGAAATCAGTGCCATGTAAATTTATCCTTAGCACAGCACATTTAGTACTTTCCTTCAGCTTCAAGTTGAAACCTAATGACTACTCATATTATTCAAAGACCACTTTTCTGCATTCTCATCTTCCTGAGATTTCATGAACCTTTGCTACAATACTCAACTCCTCAAACTTGCCCTACATACATTTTCTGGCCCATCTGTATTCATGGTCAAATTCATTCCTTTTTTACTCTGTACCTCAGTGAAAGTGTATCTCAAAACTACTTTTTATAAAATTGTTGCAATTTTCCAAATAGAAGTCCCTTTAGTATTTTGAATTAGCATTATTACTTAATTGTAAGAGGTGCAGAGAACAAAATTCCAATACCATGCAGACGTAGGTTAGAAACCAGCTCTCCAGCTTCTGTGGTTCCTTTGACACAATGTTTAATATCCCTTAGATCAGCATGGCTTTCCTTTTCAAAGGCAAATGACTTAGGACGTGACAGAAGAAATTATATATATATGAAGTTTTCTGTTTTCAGGCTCTAAGGACATTGCAATGATTGGTTGTGGGCTCATGTCTAACTTCATAAGGCCTGTTTATTAATCTGTTCCTCTCTAGTCTCACAAACACAGCCCTAAGTTGAGCTCAATTACCTCTCACCTGGTACAACTCACTTTCCTAATTCCATCCTTCTTACTTTCTTCACACTCCATTTCACCAACAAGGGATCAGTTGTTAAGAACACCTTCCTTAGCTGTGCCCGGGCTGGAAAATGACAAAAGGGAATGTTTATGACTGCCTGTCACTATGGAGCTAAGTTGTGTGATGGCATGTCCTCTCACAGTCTTGTCTCCCAGTGTTGGTCTGCACACAGCACACAGCACAGTCCAGGAGAAGGTAGTAGCTCCCTTTTCTCTTGCTTCCATTTAACTACTCATGTTATCTAATGAACTCTTTCTGATCCTGATTTAGATACTCCTAATTTATGTCAGTCCTGAAAAACCCAATTACATTCCACTTCATAAATCTCCTATTCCTTGAGTCATTTATAACAACGATCTTCAAACATCCTCCTTATTAAAGGCATCCAACAATCACGTCACTGTGCACACACTTCGCTGGTTTATTTGGTAAAGATGCATTAAACACCAACTGCTCACCTGCCAGTTCCCAGCACAGGTTCCAACTGGAAGCTGAATAGAGATTTTACCTGCCTTCATTACAGGGCTGCATCACTGTCTTTATAAAATGTATGTGGTGGAGAGGTAGCTCAATGGGTAGTACGTCCCATGCACGCATGAAGGCCTAAATTCAATCTCCAGAATCAACACGGAAAACCAAAACCAAAACAAACAAACAAACAAAAACCTGTAGTATGCACACACCTAATCCCAGTGCTGGGGAGGTAGGGACAAGTGGAATGTTGGCCCCAGCTTAACCTGCCTATTTCAAAGCCAATGAGAGACCTTGTGTCAAAAATGATGTCAGGTGTTCCTCAGGAACACCTGAAGTTGTCCTTCAGCCTCCATTCTCATGGGCACATAGTGCATGGCCACACCTGCACACACAAACATGTGCACATGCATGTGCACGCTTCCACATACATGCACACTGTGAAAGAAAAACAAAAAACCTAGGTCATCCTTTAAAGAGAGACCTTGGAATTCTCAAGCTGTAGATCTAAAACACGGCTCTGCCTTGTACTGCAGTGTGACTTCCAGTAAACGAAATGATGGATGAGTGTTTTGACAAAGCTTCCTATCGCCGGGTTCCAGTTCCATTTTATAGATGTGTCTCTTCTAAAGCCACAAGGTTCAGGGTACAAATACCCTAAATTTCTTCTGGCCATGATGTCTACTCAGTCAAAGGCATGTGACCCAGTGGAGTCCCTATATTGCAATAAAGTTTTGAAGAGTCTTGCATGTTCCTTTTCTGCTTCATCTGGTGGGCCAGGCCTCCATGGGGAGGCTCTGTGTGGTGGGCCAGGCCTTTGTGGGGGCTCCATGTGGTGGGATAGGCCTTCATGGGGGGCTCCGTGTGGTGGTCCAGGCCTTCGTGGGGGCTCTGTGTGGTGGGCCAGGCCTTTGTGGGGGCTCTGTGTGGTGGGCTAGGCCTTCATGGTGGGCTCCATGTGGTGGCCCAGGCCTTCGTGGGGGCTCCATGTGGTGGTCCAGGCCTTCGTGGGGGCTCCATGTGGTGGTCCAGGCCTTCGTGGGGGCTCCGTGTGGTGGTCCAGGCCTCTGTGGGGGCCTCTGTGTGGTGGGCCAGGCCTTCATGGGGGGCTCTGTGTGGTGGGCCAGGCCTTCATGGGGGGCTCTGTGTGGTGGTCCAGGCCTCCGTGAGGGGCTCCGTGTGGTGGTCCAGGCCTTCGTGGGGGCTCCGTGTGGTGGTCCAGGCCTTCGTGGGGGCTCCGTGTGGTGGTCCAGGCCTTTGTGGGGGCTCTGTGTGGTGGGCCAGGCCTTCATGCGGGGCTCCGTGTGGTGGGCCAGGCCTTCATGCAGGGCTCCGTGTGGTGGGCCAGACCTTTGTCATGGCCATTCAGAATTATGCAGTGGCTTCACCACCATGGAAACGACATGGCGGTAAATATGGGGCAGAACTGTCTTTCTTCAGATGAAAATATGAGTGGTGACTATACTGCTGAAGACCAGAATTCAGCTGCAATTGAGACCATCCAACTTACTGTTTCTTCCTGTGCGCTGCCACATATTCTTTGCTTTAATGATGTTTGGATGATTTTCATTATTATTACTTAAAAGGTCTAAATCGGGCTGGGGAGATGGTTTAGCGGTTAAGCGCTTGCCTGTAAAGCCTAAGGACCCCGGTTCGAGGCTTGGTTCCCCAGGTCCCACGTTAGCCAGATGCACAAGGGGGCGCACGCGTCTGGAGTTCGTTTGCAGAGGCTGGAAGCCCTGGCGCGCCCATTCTCTCTCTCTCCCTCTATCTGTCTTTCTCTCTGTGTCTGTCGCTCTCAAATAAATAAATAAAAATTAAAAAAAAAAAAAAAGGTCTAAATCATGGTCCCCCCTTTGTTTAAAACAGGTACATTACCCACGTGATCTTCTTAGTGCAGCTTCTTGCATAGGTCCGGGCACACACTGCAGCTCCTGGCAGCGAGCAAATGCTGCTCTCCATTTTCCTCCGGATGAGGGATTGTTCACTGGAGCAGCCCCTGTGGTGGTCAAAACAACGAATACTTGGTATATCTTTGTTGAGCAAACAACTTGCCTGAATGCCTGTTCAGTACAAAGGAGAAAGCACAGTGAGCTAGGACACCACGTGTGGTTTCTGAACGTTTCTCTCTGGCTTTAAGTAAAATGAAGACCGAATAGCTAGTTATCGGTTACCTGCTTAATGCTTCAGAACAGCCGGATGCCGGCTACTGGTGAGCGTATTTGAGCAGTGGCATTAACTCCTGAGGAAAACGAGACATCCAGATGACGTCTGAAGAAGCTTTCTCATTGTCTCTTAAACCATAGCAGGTGTTAGAGATGAGGAATCTAGTCTCATTCTGGGCATAGTATCATTGTGGCTCATAAAAATGAAGGTTTTTCTAACTTTTGTTAACTTTGTTCCCCTAAATTTTTGTTAGAAAATTGATTCTGACAAGCACACAAAGCAGCCGTAAAATTTTGAAGAATTTATTTGAGGAAAGGATAATTCCTGCATTAGAGATCACTAGCGTGGAGATCGTTTCATGTGTAGGCGAGGGAGTAAGAGAAGGTGCAAACATGGAAATAAAGGACATCCCTGCTGGGATCAGATGTGTGATGTCTTATTGGGTCTACCCCTGTGAGAATTTCCTAGCAGTTGAAATTTGTTGTTGGTGGCTTCATTGGTGAGCTTAAGTTATGTTTTTCTTTGAATTAAAAAAGAACATAGCTCAACCTTCACTGATGTTAGCCAATGATTGGATTATGCTTGAAAATCAAGAAAGGTCAAAGTTACCCCATGGCAGAGCAGGCCTGGTTTTGTCTTTTCATCTACTGTTAGAACGCTAAGAGACAACTCACTAGAACTTTCCTCAGAGGTGGTTTTATTTCATTTAGGACTGCACCAAAGTTGTGATTGAACCAAATCTTGATATTGGGGATAATATTAAATTCTCCTAAGATGTAGAGAATCAGGTTTTTGCACTCAGGTAGATTTCATTATAAATGTCTTAGATGCTTGTTTGAGGTTTATGTCTTTCAGATAATTTTGAAAATGTTCTAGAAGACAGTTACTCACTGAAGTTTTCCTTTCTCTCTTTCTTTCTTTCTTTCTTGCTCAGGGAATGATATACTAGAGCAAATTTGTTTCTCAGTTTTTATTTGGCATCAAGCTAGTTTACATAAATGAGAGATGTTAGTCTTATAAGTAAGTGGCAACTCAACCAACTCATGCTAACATATCTGTGAAGGGTTCATGAAATGAAATTTGTGAAATTGTAAGACAATGGAAGAAATGTATTTACAACTGACGTTGAGAAAGAAATTATCAAATCATCTACAAATCAGCTGGGAAAATAGCTGGGAGTTAATGTCTGCCTAGTAAATGCAGAAGCCTGGGTTTACATTCCCCGTACGGGGGGGGGGGGGGCAAAACCTAAAATGCTTAGGAATCCTTACAGAGTTGTTTATTTTAATTTGGACTCTTAATATTAGTACTACATAGAACACCTTTCATATTCTTCAGAAAATCCTGTTGCTAACTTCATTGACGTGATCAGAAATTGAGAAAAGCTTTCTCTAACAAAAAGGACATGAAAGGATTCTGAAAAATGCCTGTCAAGTAGAAAATGAAATGATTTTGTTTAATATTAGTGTTACAGATAATGCATAGCAAAAGTGTTTCCTGCCTACTAAAGACCAGGAAGGTAAATGTTTGAACACTCTCAAAAACCATTAGTCAACTTGATAGCAATATCAATATGTACTCAAAAAAATACATGTGGCCACTCAGTTATTTGTTATGCTCAATATGTCAACCAGTCCAAAACTGTAAATGTCAATCTTATAGTGTTATGTACCTTAGAGCCTTTCAGGAAAAAAAAAAAAAAAGGCATTCGTGAGTTCATATCATAGCTTTGTAGAGATATCTGTTTCCCCAAGGCTGAAAGAAAATTATGTCAGAACCAAGAATCTCCAAAATAAGACACTGAGATGAGATACCCAGGAGCTCTCAAGGCAGGTGTCGTATTTAATGAGGCTGACCGACTGTTAGAGGTGCAGATGTTCTCCAGGAAAGTCAGAATACCTTAGGGGAAGGAGAACGGAGCCTCATTTGGCTGGAGAATAAGGTAGTCACAGATTTTCTGTAGGTGCTGAGAGAAAATAGAGTCAACAGGCCTGTGTGTGTGCTCTTACCCTCACCCTGTACTCACCATACGTGGATGCTGGTGAATCCCTATGCACTCATTTCTCTGCATGGAACATCACGGCCATTCTCTTTTCTACATTGAGAGAAGTAAATCACAGGGTTGCCATTGTTAGGTGGCCTGTGAAGTCGTCATGTTCTTTTTGATGGCTGTGACTGTATTGGCAGCCACTACGTGGTTGGCACTACCTGCTTCTGCAGGAGCCTGCCCTTGGTGAAGACAGGAACAGTCAGTTTGTACAAACGTTCCTAACCAAGAAGGACAAGGCTTACCTCAGAGAGAGCTCTCTTTGGCCATTATTTGGGGGGGGTACTTACCTAAAATCCTCCTTAGATGCACAGAAGTCTGGGGCTTGGTGTGCAGGTGTCTTGACTTGGGAGAAATGAAATGACAGAAGGGCTTGTTGGCTTCCAGTCACCATGCAGGGACACCTTTGTCCACACCCACACATGTACATACGTAAAATAACCAGAACTTTTTATAAACAAGGTGTGCGACTTGTTATACATTTTTAGACAACATTTCACAGACATGATTTCTAATTTAGTGATTAATTTGTCCCAGGCACAGATTAAACATTAAATATGTTATCTTCTGTGTGTTTAACTCTAGTAATCAAAGCTACTATGCTCGTCCTATTTCGTAAATTAAGAAACTTGCAGAGGACTGACTTTACTCAACTTAGTATGATTATTACATGTTGGGTCCATAAGACAGACAGACCTCTGGAGTCTGCTTGGAGTGTCATCAGTTCCTTCTCAACCATGTTGTTGGGTTCCTGAATGAGATGGCTTCGGCGTCTCGTCCACATGCACAAGCATGCAGACGCTGTTGCCCTTGTTCATAATCTATCCATTTGTAGACGCAGCAGTTGCTTTTTGTTTGGCTGTTTCCTTGTGTTGTGGAGGAGCATGGAAGCTATGATGTGGTCAGACATATTCCTTGTTTTATGAGTGTCCTGTGGAGATGTGTCTATTGTTAATATGTTATAAATACCAAATCATATTACAAAAATTGAATAGATTACATTGTACTGCTTATAGTTTATGTGACATGGATAGTTCAGTAGTTACTCTAATTTGGCATTTTCTGCTTATCTTATGCCCTGGAAAGTAAATATGAGTATTCATTATAGTCTTCACTATCTAAGGTCACCCATTACAATCATCAAGGTGCCATCACAAACATTTGTAATCCCAGTGTTTTTACCTTATGAGATACCAGCATAGGCTTCAGAGAGGGTAACACTTAAAACTCCAATTTCAAGAATTAAGGAAAAAGGGGCCTCGTAGACTTTTATTTCTGATCTAGTATATCAGAGTAGTGTGTTTTGGCTCTTCCAAACATTACTTCACATGTGATAATTAAATGCCTAAAATTTTAAAGCATCTACTTTGTTGTTAAATCATTACATTATTCTTATTGATTCAGTGTTACTTTTTATTAATCCTTGTACAGTCATGATAGACTTTAATCCAATTCAGTTATTCTTCTCTCACTTATCTGTATAAATTACAGAACTGAAAAAAAAAATAATCCCAGATGTACTTTAAACATTTAGAGATATTTTTATTGCAGGGCTTTGTAAAACCGCTATTGTAGCTTCTAAGCACCTAATTGTGTTAGCTTTTTCCCAGCAAGTGAGGCAATTGGATATTAAAAGGCAGCACACAAAAAAGATGAGATGTAGTGGATCTTCATTTCACATCAATGCTTCTAATAGTCAGTGAGCTCTCTGCCCGTTTCGAAGTAGCACTTGTTATTTCCTCTCTGGCACATTGTATATATAAGGCAAAAAAGAAAAAAAGAAAAGTAAAATCCTAATCTTTGCCCACTTAGATATAAATGGGAGATCTCAGATGGGCAGATCAGCCATAGACAAAATCACTTCACACAGCTCAAAATTGTATATTTTGTAGGCAACTATTTGCCTTGAATTGTTTTTACAGTCTCACACATTTGCCAGTGTTGTTCTTCGTTTTCACATCTAGAAATTCATTCTACTTACTGAGGTTTCTTAACATAGGTGCCTAGTATTCATTCCTCCTCCAGATGGCCTGGGTGGGGGAGAAATTGTATGTCCTTCCCATGGTCGCCTGTGCAGTCATTCATGGATGGATACTGACTTTTCACCAGCTGAAAATGATATCCTCTAGAAATAGTCATTTTTGCATCTCAGCTGCATCCCTCTGAGATCCTCTTACTAGTTATGGAAAAAAAATAGCCTCGCCATCCTCTGTCCACAGACACTTACTGGCCACGCCGTGAACTTGGCTTGCCCCACGCTAGCCCCTGTGTGGACCTTCTGCTTCCTGTGGACAGCGCGTCTGCTGCCCCACTTCCCGCTCTTGCAGGATCCCCAAGCGTTGGCGACTCGAGCACCACTGTGGAGTTTTGATTTGCTTACCTGTTCCTCCACCTCATGCATTGCATTTGCAGTCAAATCAGTGCTTCAGACATAATAATAGCATCAGCAGCTGTAGACTAAATATTCAATTTTCCGTGGATTGAGAGCCCTTGCGTCCGTGACTCTTTCTATTGTTTTTATCCTCAGTACCTACTCCTTCCTCCTGCTCATCTCTCCCCTCTGCCAAAGCCCCCATGGTGACTCCATTTGGCCTGTCTCTCTTCAGTTCCTCTGTTTGCTCTTGTGGCCTTCTCTGCTGAACCTGTTCCCCTCCCTCCACTCTGTACCTACTAGAACTGCATGCCAGCTCCTCTGACAACAAACGTCCTGGCTGACGATTACCTTTACCACAAGGATAAGGCTCCTTGTACCACGGTCGGAATCACCGCATTGTTCCCACAGTCACATAGCGCTACACGTGGTGTGCATGCAGGCTGCAAGGCACTGGGGAATGTATTCAGTTTAAATTTTTGGTAAAGATGTTGAAAGACTTTCTTCTGCAATATTGAAAAGGTTTCATCTGTCTCTAGAAAACTGCTGGGAAATCAGTGTCTCGGTTCATGTCTACAGTCTGACACTTGGGAAGCTGGGGTAGGAGGATAACAAGTGTGTGGCCAGCTTGTGATGCAGGTTCATTATCACTAGTATTGTTGTTTATTGTCACAGAAACATGAACCTCTGCCTTCTCCTCACTGACCAGTGTGAACATTGCCTTAGGAGTCGCCAAGTCTGCTTTTTGATCACTTACTATGAGGAAGGACCCTTTAATTAATTAATTAATTAAATTTATTTATATCTTACCTTTGTTGAAAATCCGTCACATTCAAGACGTGGCTTCCAAGCAAATACTGTCTTTCATTGACACTTGGGTGCTTCACATGAAGGGTCATCTGAAAAGCCAACACCAAGCACAATGCACGGAACTTAACAGGAGCAGCACTTAAGATAATGATACTGGAGGAAACCCAGCAAGGCCGAGGAGCCACCTGGCCCTGGAGACTCCTGAGTGAAGAGCTAGAAGAAAGGCAGGTAGCTTAGGTGGAAGCATCTTACAGTGCCATGGTGGGCCAGGAAGACTTAGTGAGTTTGTTAAATCCTTAGAGCCCCAAGTCCCCATTCAGAGTTAGAGCTAGGACTACCTTCATATGAGAATCGCGTCTTTTTGCTGGCTCAGAGAAGTCTGTGGGAGACGTGCTTCTGTCTTTCACAAGTGCAGTCTTCAGGAGGTATTGCTGGGGCCTGTGCTCAATGAAATCCCCACTGCGGGGGCTCCAAGAGGCTCCTTCCCTGGCCGACAGGGGAGTTCTGCGAGTCCTGGGGAAGGCAGTCCTGCACCACTGTTGAATGCAGTAATCGCACCCCTCACCAGTTATTGTAGCCATTTAAAATCCAGCATGAGAGTATTGGCATAAATTAGATTTAACAGGATCTTTGATAAGAAATATATCTTTTCATGAACTTTTCTCTTTTTTTTTTTGCTTTTGCTGCAATGTGTTCTGGGTGACTCTAATTCCGAAGTAACTAACTCAATGTGAAAAGAGTACTTTCAGTCACTTACAGCTGGATATCAGGAGCATTACATTGTTGACTTAGTCGTTGTGATTAGAGCAAGCCGTCCCTTCGCTGCCATGCTCTGCGCCCTTGAGCTTCGGCAGGAGCACGGTCGTGTGGTAGAGCTGTGCTCGGGGCCGTTTCCACGCTGAAACACGCACTCTCACATCTGCCTTGCAGTTTTACCTTTTGATAAAAGCCTGCCTAGAATTGTGTGTTTCTGTCTGCTGGTTGCAATGTATCCTGTAACCCGGGGCACATGGGATATTTGCTGCATCCAAGCTACTGTTTCTCATTTTCTTGGAGCCTATGGTAAGATTACGGCAAGGGTTACTAGGCTGCGGTTCTTATCAAATGATTGTGTGTTTCTGTTTTTGCTGATAGAAATCTTCAGAGGACGTGGCACTAGAGTGTGGAAAAACTGCTCTCCCCATACAGGGCTGACAATTACTGCTAAATCAATGTTGCATGAAGAGCTTCACTTTGCACAATTAATTAACGTCAGTTATTTTAATACTTAATTGTGGCATGTAGTAGAAAATACGTGAAGATAAGATGTGCCCAAGTCAGACAGCACAAATCATACTGAGCTAGAAGCACACACTGAGATCTTATCTAGAAAGCGTGATACTTTCTAGCTCCCTTTTAAAATTTTTATTTAGGGCTGGAGAAATGGCTTAGCGGTTAAGCACTCGCCTATGAAGCCTATGGACCCCGGTTCGAGGCTCGGTTCCCCAGGTCCCACGTTAGCCAGATGCACAAGGGGGCGCACGCGTCTGGAGTTCGTTTGCAGTGGCTGGAAGCCCTGGCGTGCCCATTCTCTCTCTCTCCCTCTATCTGTCTTTCTCTCTGTGTCTGTTGCTCTCAAATAAATAAATAAAAAATGAACAAAAAATATTAAAAAAAAACCGAGCCTCGAACCGGGGTCCTTAAGCTTCACAGGCAAGCGCTTAACCGCTAAGCCATCTCTCCAGCCCTCTACCTCCCTTTTAAAGTTCATTTGTCTTTTGTTGTTTAGAACCTTCAAAACTCAATATAGCCTTCACTGTTTCATTGTCTACCAGCTGGATTTTCTGTTTTAATTCCCCACAGTAGTTTTAGACTCTAACCTTGGCCACGCCATTCCCGAGAGAACTGAACTTGGGAATGTAGGCTGTCATTGGAGCTCTTCAACAACGTGTGGTGTGGCTCGGGTTGATCCTTTGATCTTGCTGGCTATCAAGGATTTCATTTTAAAATGAAGGGATTTAAACAGATCATCACCAAAGTCCTCCAGTTCCAAAGCAAACTCTGAAGTCTCAAGCTTGCCTCAGTCGGGAATGTCTGGCCGGCTGCTTCTCCTTGGGAGCCCCCGTGGTGACTCACAGCAACCAAACCTGGCTCTTGGGTTGGCACACATTCTTTGGAATGGGGACTTCTTGGGCAATGGACATCTTCACAGATGCAGGCACAGTCTTTAGGATGTGGACATCTCCAGTGTAGCTCTATTCACTGCAGTACCACACGATAGCCCTTAACTATGTGGAAGTCACAAGCTTTATGCTGTGCTAGGGGTAAGCACTTCCAGGTTTTAAGGACCGCAGGTCACTGACACTGTATCTAAATATGGTAAGCATGGGTAAGTTAGTGACATTTTCTAGTAATTTTTTTTTCTATCCAATTTCTAGTTTCTCCCTAATCTTTCTGTTTGTCTTCATAAACTTCCAATTTCACACATTCTACAATTTATAATTTCTTAAAATGGAATCTTATTTGCAGAATATGTTAAAGATTCAAAGTGATGTTCTGTCACCTTCTATCCTGGCCTATAAAATGTACAAAAATATAAACATATATAGTCAATAGAAGTAATTGAGAGGATTATTCATATTATTTAAAAATTCAATTAATTGTTTATGTAGACAAAATTTCTTAGAAAAAATAATTATTCGTTTCACTATAAATAATTATTGGCATGATTTTTCAAGACAGCATTTTGGGAAGTCTTTAAAGGAGAATAACCACAGTTCATACTGAACAAAATGCTACTTTTATTTCATTTTTACTGGTGAAGACATGAGCTGGAAAAGATTTTTCCATATGAGAGAAGTGGTGATTGCCCAATATGCTTTTGAAATCTGTTTCATGTAAAGAAATGGAGTTTTGAGCCTCATCAATTTTTAAACACAAAGGAAGTACTTGACACACTATAGTGAAAAAAGTTATCTCTCATTATTAATTCACAGATCAGCTGTTCAAGCAAAATTGTCTCTGAATTTATAGCAAACTAAAAGGAGTGTAAAAATTATTTCTTCCTTGTGGTTTCCATAAACAGCTTTAGCAGGTACTTGGTAATAACAGCAATATAAATGCTGCTCCACATAGATAAGTGGAGCTGTGATGGGGACTATAATGGACTGAAATGCGTTTCAGTCCACCGGCCCAGTGCAAGGCAACACTTTGGCTTCTTTCAGACTCTCTGTTTCTAAAAAAGAAACGTGTTGTATTATGTTATTGCTTATTTCAGAGAAATAAAACAAACGCTCCTGGGCACTTTGAAGGGCAGCATTAAGGCGTCCTGCAGGGATGCTCAAATCACTTGCTATTTTTGTTGTTGCTGCTACACTGACTGCTGGGAAAAAGGAGGGAAGCATGATAGGCCACTGGTGCCCAGGCTGCACGAGAGGGGCCGGTGCCTCCTGTGTCCTCGGCATCGCTGGAGACCACCTTCTTCTCTGTGATGACTTCCAACTTCCCTGGCTTCTATGTTATTCTAAGGCAGTCTAAACAGGAAAATTGACTCAAGACAAATAATTTTGATTACCTCAGGTGTAATAATTGAGTGTTCCTGGTTGGGACTCTCAGGAAATTCGTTAGAACACCAGTAGCAGAAATGGTAAATTCTCTTCAGGACAAGCATGTGGGCGCCCTCCTGGGTGTGGAGGCAGGATCACCAGTTCTGCGCCAGCTTGTGTTCCTATGCCAGTTCAAAATATGCCTGGATTACATAGCGAGACCTTATTTAAAATCACCAAGGGCCAAAGTATACAGGTATATAACTAGGCAAGTGGTGAGGCCATGGGTTCCACTCCCTGTACTAAAAAAAAAAGGTCCTACCAGGTTTTTGCTAGTCTGCTGAGCTCTCCCATAGTATTCTCAATAGTCCTGCAAGGCAGGCATTTATAGACATTAATAGAGGATGGCACATTTAAATTGCATGAAGCCGAATACAGTCTTACAAAATCCCCAGAGGAAGAACCAGAAGTTCACACAGATACAGGACATGATGCATCAGAAGGCCCTGTTTATGTAATTGTGGAGTCTAAGGTCCACAACAGGACATTTGTAAACTTGAGAATCAGGGGATCTTGTCACGTAGTTCGCAGCCCTGGAGTTAGAGAGTGGCGTGGAGTCTGGTCTAATCCCACAGCTTCAAGTCAGCGGCAAGCAGGGAGGTGAGCGCACTATGGACGCCCAGCACACGATCACGCGGATGGAGACTTGGTTTTGACCTAACTCCCTGCTCACCTGGCCCTGGACTGGTGGATATCTTGGCCCACACTGAGGAGCACCATCTGTTTTATTGGTCTGCCAATTCCAGTGCTAATCTCTTCCCGTAACATTCTCCAAGGCATTCCAAAAATAATGTTTAACCAGTTGTTGGGTATCCGGTGGTCCAGAAAATTAAACAATAAAATTAATCATAAAAATTCAGATTCTTGTCAACTTGGAATACTTACATACTTACTTGCACAATATTTATTGCCCAGATAAAGATATGAACAAGGTTCATGCCATAATTATGCTGCATAAAACTAGAGGTGCTCTAGTCCCGACCTAGAAGAGAATATTGCACACTTTCCTCCATGTTATCTTGTAAATACTGTACTATGCAGTGGAAAGTAATTTATGCTGTCTAAAGATCAACATGGTATATGATAAGAGAATAAGCAAGGAAAGAAAACAAAGATATTCAAAGATACCACCTTACTCTGCAGATACACTCATGACAAACTAAGGTGAAAATACTCACGACAGGCGCATTCCTCCCAGCTCAAGTACATCTGAGCCCAATTTTTCACCTGGTAAGATGACTCAATCTTTCGTTTCTTCTAATTTTTTCCCCAAACCTTCATTCAGAAGGATTTTGATCTTTATTAATCCTGCCTTGATTAAGTTGATGCAGTCTTCCTTTGATCTCACTCTACTCACAGAGTTTGGCAATTCTTTTTTTTTTGGTCGAGGTAGGGTCTCACTGTAGCCAATGCTAACTTGGAATTCACTATGTAGTCTCAGGCTGGTCTTGAACTCATAGCAATCCTCCTACCTCTGCATCCTGAGTGCTGGGATTAAAGGCATGTGCCACCATGCCTGGAGAGTTTGGCAACTCTAAGAGATATGTTAAAATTTCTCTCATTTTTCAGACTTCTTCTCCCTTACCTTCACCTTCTTATAGTTAACAAATTCTCCTTTTACCTCAGGCTGAGCCAGGACTAAGACTTGTTGCTGAGTCCTCATGTGACGAGAGGACAGAGGCCGAAAAATGAGGAAGTCCTTTTCATGCAGGAACCTGATCCCATTCTTGACTGCAGAGACCTGTCCAAAGACCTCAGCTCCCCAAGCTACCCTGAGCTTTAATTGCAGTGTAATTCTGAAAAGGACAAAGGCTGTTGAGTGAAGGCTTATGGCTCAGAAAATCGTCTAACATGTTTAATCCGAGTCACATCAGTCAGACAACACACCCACTCTCTTTCCTAGATGTCAGAACAGTGCGGGGTGACACAGAATCATGTTAGCCTTTTATATTTTTTTCTTAAAAATAGTTTGTCCATTTATGTTGTGATGCTTTAGGGAAATCACTCACCGTTTATAAATTAATGCTGATGGGTTGTCATGGAAAAAAAATCAACAAAAATGAAGAGGTACAATCAGAATAAAAGTCAACCATGCCTCAAAGAATGGAATGTGTGAGGCAGAAGCATTCCTCTCTATGGCATTTGAAAATACCTGAAGTCCGTGAGGACATAACTGGCATGTGGTGGTCATCCATCATCACTCACTCACTGCAGACATAAATTAAACAGGATGTCAAGCACAATTAGCACCTGGTGATTCCAAATGCTATACAGGAGGCCTATATGTGCAACATGCCCTTTTTGACTAATTAAAGCTGAGAGATTATTCAAAACAGTTAAGTGAGTCTCAAAAATGAACTTAAAAGAAAACTTCCTCAGGAGAAAATTGTAGACCTTACATATATCTATGTATCATTCTTTCTCAGGCAAGTGTTCTAAATTCTTGACAAGAATGAACTAATAACTAGTATTTACATTCTTTGTCATCTTAATATATTTTCTTGACATCTTAGCATTAGCATTAATGATAATAGCTATAATTTGCTAAGCACCCATAATACATCAGACTTAGTACACATATTTCCCTTAATTCTGATTATGCATTACGAGGAAAAACGGCAAAGTAGCATTAGTAGGAAACAGACAAACAAAAAGAAAGAGAGCACCAAGGTTCCGACAAAGTAACACTTTCAAGCTCTCAGTAAAGGGGACATAAAAGACAAGTTCTTAAGCCAGGCCTGACCCTGAAGCACATCTTTCTCATAGCTGAGAAATGATTGGCAATCTTAATTAGAGTATTCTCTTTGAACAGTAAAATTCATATTAATATTTAAAAGAAGAAAATACTAAGTCTATTCATATGACTCCTCAGATGGGAGAACAAAAGCAATTGTCAGTTAAAATGTTTCTTGAATTGCTGGAATGTTTTTGTTATTTTCATTTAGATATTTTCTTAATTCTTCCATGTTCTTTTTTTTTTGTTGTTTTACTAGTAATGTTTTCCTTACTTTGTGTTGAATTTGGTTGTTTAATGTTACACAAACATCTACACTTAGCTTGTATGTATTAGACATAAAATGGTCGAGGACAGCTAGCTCATTTTCCCAGGACAAATGAGTGACTTCTGAACTGGAAACAATAATCACATCAAAGACTCAAGAAATAATCATGATACAAAGTTATGGTAGACCAGGAGTATCTTGACCTACACATTAAAAATGTGTTTATTGCTTACTTCTTTTAAGAAAATGACCTTCACATTGCATTGATAACTTTTATCTTGTGTCTATGTCTAATGGCCTTGCTGGTCTTTTATGGGATGATTATGTTTTCTTAAAACTCCATTAGCTAATGTTAAGTAACGACCAAGGTTGTAGTAAATACCTAATTATATAAACCCTGAATTATTTTTCTCACAAAGACACAAGTGAGGGGATGGAGTCCCATTTTCAAACACAGATCAGTGATAGAAGAAAACAGGAAGAAAACTACTGGAACTTGACCCAGAAAGGGTACACAAGACTCTCACCTGCTTTTCATATTTTATTTTGATTATTTATTTATTTATTTCTTTGAGAGCGACAGACAGAGAGAAAGACAGATATAGGGAGAGAGAGAGAATGGGTGCGCCAGGGCCTCCAGCCACTGCAAACGAACTCCAGACGCGTGCGCCCCCTTGTGCATCTGGCTAACGTGGGACCTGGGGAACCGAGCCTTGAACCAGGGTCTTTAGGCTTCACAGGCAAGCGCTTAACCGCTATGCCATCTCTCCAGCCCTCATATTTTATTAGGACACATTTTCTAGAACCATTAATCATTTTTCCAAGTTTGAAAAGCTTCATGAATGTTATTAATTTTTAAAAGATTCCTGTTGGGTTTCAGACAAAGTAAGATGAATTAATTTTGTAAAGATAGTGGGAAAATCTAGTGCCTTAAAGGCTTAAATACCAAAAGAATCAGAAAGAAAGTGTCAAGATGTATGGCAGTACTTTTTAATGTGTTGAAATGCTTTAAGCTATTGTCACACTGATTCAGTGATCTTATTTTCCTTTGCATTCAGGAATTACTAAATATTCCTGGAAGTTCTCAGTATTATTTCGATTTTTCATAGAAGCAAATGGGGTTCAATGAAGAACTAAATCTTGTATACATACTTGAAAAGTAGACACACATAAATAGGATTTGCATCCTTGTCTTGAAGTTGGTTGAAAAGAAGTGGTGGGTGTCATGAAGGGATCTCAGACATGCTCAGCTCAAAGATCAACACCTCAGACTTCCCATGTGTAATATCTATCTATCTTCCATCTATCTATCTATCTATCTATCTATCTATCTATCTATCTATCTATCTATCTATGTAGAAACTCAACAGGAGGAAGAAGCCAGAGTACAAGTCCTTTGCTATCAGAGCAAAGCTTACAAAATTCCACTATTATTCAAAACAAATCACACAATCCGCAAATGCTATAACCATGTTCTGAAAGTTCAGCATATCGTGGTGCTAGTTAACAAAGACATTGTTCAGCAATTACAGGGAGGGCTCAGTCTCACGTGTCAAATAATTTATATCAACAGTTACAATTTTATTGATAATTTATAGCATTGTTTAAAATAATTTTATTTGAACAAAGTTTAAATATGTATTTTATGTGATTTGTTAAATGGGAAGTTGTTTCAAATATTGTATTTTTCTGGATAATATATCTGTGTACACCACTTCCTTTCTTAATCAGAAATGTGAAGTATATCCTTCTAACTGGATAGGTCCCAAAAACAGTTCCTTCTTGTCTTTCATCTACTCTTAACAGACTCATACCGTGCAGAGATATATAAAATCACTTAAAATCCTTTAAGCAAAATCTAAGATCAAAACTAGGAAGAAAATTTTAAATCAACATAAGTAAAAGAACAAAGACTGTCATTATTTAATTCCAAATTAATTAGCATTAATTATACATTTTTATAAAATAGCAAAAAAAAGGGTTGCTGAAGTGGCTCAGTAGGTAAAGCACTTGCCACACAAGCATGAGGACCAGCACCCATGTAGCATGCTGGGCTTGGCAGTGCCCACCTGTAATGCCAGCCCTTGGGGTCAGAGACAAGGAGGCCCAAAGACTTGATGTCCAGGTTGTCTACCCCAGTGGGTGAGTGCCAAATTCATTGAGAGTTCTTGTCTCAAAAAGTAAGGTGAAAGATGACAAACAAAACAGCCCTCATTGATCTATGGCTTCAAAAATATGTAGAGCCACATACATGTGAACATGCTACATATATGTACACAGTACACACCCCTCATGCAAAAAAGAAGGTACAGCAATATGTTTTCCCTCCAAGTGAACTACAACTAATTTTCAACTTATAATTATAACCATTTTAATTATATGTGCTTCATCCTTGAAAGGAAAGTCATGATTTAAAACACTGATATTCTTAAAACTAATTTATTCTCTGAGTATTCTGGGAATTAGCTAGCATAATCACAATTACACAAACAGAAATTAAATCCACGAAATGACAATCTTTGAAGAGACTTACATTAGTAATATCAGGCACATTCTTGTATTTCTATTTCTACATCATTTTCAGCAACATTTCTCAGCATTTCTCTGTTGTGCCACTGGGCCAATTAAAAAGAAATCAGCAGGGAATGGCTATAAATTTACCAAGACCAGGTTTTTCAGCAGAATTGAAAGTTAACTCCTTCTACCTTGTTTTTCCTTCTTTCTGCCCTTACTTCTATGTTTTTGGTCCGTCTCTGGAAAAGACACACTTTCTGAGATTTGCAACTTCACATAGATTTTTAAATTCTGGAATCCAGTCATTGAATTGACAATGATAATTTTTAAAATAAAATTTACTCTAATATAATTAAAAAGGAACATTCAGACAGTTATCACAGGTACACATTTGAGTGCAGAATTTGTGTTAGTGCCAGAATGGATTTTGAGGGAAGATTTCAGAAAGTGAGTAGTTCAGAGAACAATGAAACTTACATTTGTTTCTTTTGTTACCATGGAGTCGTTTTCTGGTGTAACCTGCTGTGCATTGAAACACAGGTGCAAGTTTTTTTTTTTTTTTTTCTGGAAAATGTTTAATTTAATTCCCTTGTGAAAATTCTTTGTTGTTATTACAGACAAGAACATGGTATGTTGGCCCTGTGTCCTGTTTAACTGTTACACACGGTCTTTCCTGTACCATTGGTGTACCAGTTGGCCTGTGTCTGAGGAATTCATTCACTGTATGGATAATCTTTGTTCCTACAAATCATTTCCATTTTCTTAATAGCCAAGCATATTCTGGTATTTAGTAATCGTTACATTTGTCTCTGAATGTGAATCTTTACATGGATAATCATTTATTAATGCACAGTATGGAGTCTGGACATGTATATTATGTGGCTGAGGAATATGTATTCAAGATTAAAAGGATGAGCAGTTATAATGAAAGTCACTCAAGTTTAATTTAGTACTAACAGGCTTTTGTGTTTCTGCCTGTGCAACATCTATGTGTCAATCTGTATATGTAGCTTAGTTCAATGAGCACAGAAATAGGCTGTGCTCATTGATAATGGACAGGAACACCAAAGAAAATGACAAGGCAAGCTAATGCATCTTCTGACTTCATTTCTGCTCTTGAAGATATCTGCAGTCCATGCACAGGCTTGTTTTATTTTTCAATGTTTAATTATACCTTCATAAGATGTCATTACACCTTCACGTAGCTTTACAAGCATCACTCTAAAGTTTGTGTTGTGCAAACATCACTTAGACATGTCTATTCTATGTTCACATGTAGTAATCTTTGTAGTTATGAACAGTTTATATAAAACACACTTATATCTGGGCTTGTACATTTCTTGTACTTTTACTTTTGTATACAATGGTGTTATGAGTGTATTTGCACACAACTTTTTTCTATATTTATTATTGTTTCTTCAGGATAGTGAATCAGGAGATGCGTTATCACAAGCCCAACAAGCTTTCATCAACAATTGTTGAATGATCTTTGAGATCATTTACTTAAGTGCATTAAATTATATAATGTTTTAATGTAGCATGTATTCATTATTTAAAAATCATCAGTCTCTGTCAATAGTGATACGCTATTGTTTTTGTAACTTTTCTATGGAAATTCATTAGGCAGGTGATTCATACCTCCATCATATTTTTGGTTTCCATTTAGATTTCTCTTAATTACCTTATTGTAACCAGTATTGCAATGACTATTATTATCCACGCTATCTCATGAGCATTTGGGGGAGGATATAATGACATCAATTATTGCTTCATTAAATCAAAGTCATAATTTAACTTTTAGGACATAATAGCAAATTATTTTCCAAAAGGCTAAACCAGTGATACTTGTACCGACCGTGTGTGAGACAATATATATCCACATCAAGACTGGTCTCAGAGCTTCACATCCTTCGAATATTGTTAACAACAGATTGATAAAATTCTTTCATTCTTAATTTATATTCATCTATTATTTCAGGATTTTTATTTATTTATTTATTTTTTTAATTATTTATTTATTTGAGAGCGACAGACACAGAGAGAAAGACAGATAGAGGGAGAGAGAGAGAATGGGCGCGCCAGGGCCTCCAGCCTCTGCAAACGAACTCCAGACGCGTGCGCCCCCTTGTGCATCTGGCTAACGTGGGACCTGGGGAACCAAGCCTCGAACCGGGGTCCTTAGGCTTCACAGGCAAGCGCTTAACCGCTAAGCCATCTCTCCAGCCCTATTTCAGGATTTTTGAACATTTCATGTTACAGGCCATAAATTTCTTAACTCAAGAGAAATACTCATTTATTTATTTAGTAGCTAACTCTTCAGGTTTTATTCCTTTTAATTTTACTATTTAATAATATAGGTGAATAGTGACCTTTACTGACATTCCTCTCTCACTTTCAGCTTGCATTAAAATTATTTATTAATAATATGGTCATACTTATTAAGCTTTATCCTTCTGATTTATATCTTGCTGAAAAGACCTTATCTACCAATATTTATGTGTTTTTTGTTGTGTGACTGCTTTGTATTGATCTTTTATTATTTATTCTAAATCTATCTACATATATTTTATTTTGTGTAAAACTGTGATATATACATTTTTTTACAGAGCAGACATACAAGCCTGTATCTTGTCTGAAATGTGAAACAGGAGCTAATTCATTTATTAACCTCCTACGTGTTGTGACTCTGCTTCTGAACTGTTTGTTCTACCAGTACTTCTCCATTTCGGTGAAACATCGTGACGGACTATTTCTTTTTGTTGTTGTTGATGTTGTTTTCAAGGTAGGGTCTTGCTCTAGTCCAGGCTGACATGAATTCACTATGTAGTCTCAGGTTGGCCTTGAACTCATCCCACCTCTGTTGTGATTCAAGGCATGCACCATCACACCTGGCCATGATGGACTTTTTAAATGATGGAGTATAGTATACAGGTGTAAATATGTATTTCTGTATGTATTTACATACATATGTTAGAAAATTTATATTTTCTCAGGGAAAAAAAATCAAATACATTGTGTATATTGTTTTTTTTTTTTTTTGAGGCAGAGTCTCACAGTAGCATAGGCTGATCATGAACTTGCTCTGTTGCCTCAGACTGCGTTCAAACTCATGATAATGATTATCCTACCTCAGCCTCCTGAATACTGGGACTAAATTACCATGCATGGAAATTTTCCTTCACGTGTGTTACCAAGGAATACAATTGTTGAATGGATAAAAAACCTACATGTTTAAAACATATACACACATACATGTAGGAAAATATCTCTCTTGTCCCTGTCATAGCTGAATTTTCTGCACTCTTACAATGGCTCTAATCTCTATTTCCTCTTGACTCTACTTTTCCTTTGATCTCGGATGAAAGTAAAAAGGGTGCCATGGAAGAGTGTAGGGATCTTTTAGTGCAGGATTTTAATATCCACATACCAGAAACTTGACTTCTTATTTATTTGGGCAATGGGTAGACTGAAAACTACACATTTAGCTCCTTTTCTGAGGATGCATGTTTGACCATCTATTTTTTTTTTTTTTTTTAGCTTAAAGTTTACAGTTTTGCACAAAGAGCACATTTCTCTATGACTCAATTCCTCTTAGGCTCTGGCAGGTAGCAGCTGTATGAGTGGACTCACCCAGTCACTGCACCGACCCTATGGCTTATTTCCGTCACCACACATGGTTCCTTTGATGTGTTCCTCTCTTTATTCTGATTGTATATTGCCCTCTTCCTTCTGGGATGCAAGCTAATACAGACTCCTCAGAAGACATCCAGCACACCAAAAATGTAATTCAGCAGTTTTTTGCATGTGTGAGGTATGCATGTATGAATGTTTGTGTGTGTGTGGTCACACGTGCCCTCAGGTGCTCTGGTGCACATGTGCATGTATGCCCAGCATATGGAGACAAGATGTTGATGTTGAATGTCTCCCTCCATTCATCTCCAACTTGTTTACTGAGGCAGGGTCTCTCTCTGGAACCCAGAGATAACCAATCTGGACAGTATATCCAGCCACCTTCCCTGAGGATTCACTGTCACTGTATGACTGCCATGCCTGTATGGCATTTGTGTGGGCACTTGGGGTCCAAGCTCCAGTCCTCACACTTGTGAGGCTTTTTTACTTTACTGACTTAACCGTCACCCAAGGTCCCCTTACTTCTAGAAATAACAGCTGAGAAAGAAATAATATAAGCATAATATTTAAAATGTTAGTAACATACTTACAAAAGTGAGGACAGGGGGCATGACACAGTTTTTTTTTTTTTTAAGTGTTTTCAGCCCATGTTTTGAAAACAGAGAACTTCAAAGTGCCATCATTTCACAAATACACCAAAGCATCAAGTAACCTAGAAACTGTCTTTGTTCTTGTGATAAATCTAAAAAAAGTCATAGTTCTACTTATGAGTGCCTCGCCTCTCCCCAAATGAACATTACCACTACTTATAAAGAGGTGTGATTTACTCAGCTATTTATGTGAAGTTCACATAAAAATTAAAACTTCTGGTATTTCAGCAGCAACAGAGTTCAGTTTTTGCTCACATGGGCTGGTGGAGGATAATAGAAAAAGATCAAATAGAAAGGAATTCATAACTTGCTAAGTAATAACTCCTATTGCATTTACCACCCATGTCTATCAAAACACCCAACAGTCACAGACTGGAGGGCCATGGCATGGGCAAAGTATGTGGCCATGTATGTGAAAGTATGTTATATGTTTTCACTCTGTAGGATTGAGCCATGCCATTTAAAATATTTTATTCATGTATTTGCAATCAGAAAGTCACAGAGCAAGAGAGAATTAGGGGCACCAGGCTTCTAGCCACTGTGAACACACTCTAGACTCTTGTGCTGCTCAGTGCATCTGCCTTACATGGTCATTAGGCTTTGCAGGCAAGTGCCTTAACCACTGAGTCCCCTCGCCAGTCCAAGCCATGACATTTTTATATCTCATCTCTTCAGCATGTTCACCTTTCCAGTTGGAAAAAATAGTAATAATTTTGCATTGCATTATTTAAAATTACCTTTGATTTTATCATATGTTTTTGGATGAAGGCTTTATAGATAAAATATCCATATGGCTAACTTCCTGGTGAAATTATTTTGGTGTAAAATTTTATTTCAAAGGATGTAGTTTTAATACTCAGGACATCAGAAAGCATTAGGAAATACATTTTCTTAATTCATGGATTGTAGCCTCTTTAGGAGAGGAACAGCTGCTCAGATACACTCAGCTTCTCCTCCCCACTTTCAATTGCTGTCCATCAGTGTGTGTGGGCAGACTGGCATGACAGCCTGTGGAGGTGTATGGTGCTGAGAAACGGGCTCGGGAGGAAAGGCAGAAGAGGCACTTGGTCCTCTCCTGGATTCTTATGTGAAGATTGAACTTTAAATAGTAAAACTAGTCATTATGGGGGACTGTCCTAAGGGCTCTGAGGATGGAAGGTCTACATGAAGACTAACGAACTATGACAAATATTAATCATTAAATCTTACAGACATTTTAAACTACTACCTTTAGGACATCTCCCACCATATGAAGACTTGCTCTTTGCACAAATCATGGAAAATTTATGTTTAATGTAAGCTGCAATCTGGAATTTCTTTATTAGCATTTCAGGGGATGAATTTGAGGTCAGCACTGGCATAGAATAACTATCAGATGCTATGGGTGACAATGACTGGTAAGTGTTTTACAGAAGACTGTAGGAACAGACGTTCAGTTACTGTTCAAGGGACAGTGGAAAAATATTATTTGCATGGTTTCAGAGAATAACACTGCTCTACGGAGTGTGCTGATCTCGGAGGTGTTGCCTTTAACCATTGAGCCATCTCCCCAGCACTGAGTATGTTTATCTTTAACACATGAAAACATTAGCTGCAAAATATTGATAATAAGTTTGTTTTTGCTTTTACCATTTGTGGATTGTAATAATTTGTCACAAAAAATGATGCCTACAAATATTATATGAAAGTTGAAGCCAAACTGCTTAGGGGACAAAGAAATCTGATGAGGGTGAGAGGGAAGGAGAGAAAGGGAATCTTGGAGCATATGCTCAACCTACAATATAGACTTGTCTGAAAGTGCCCTGATGCAACACAGTTCCATGTACAATGAATATATGCAATTAAAATTTTCTAAAGAAGAAAAATTAGCTGCTTGGAGTGTGGCCAGTAGGTACAAATCAAATTTGAGGTTACAGAGAAAGAATATTTTATAGGATTCATAATGGGCAACTAATTCTCCTTATGGTCTAAGAACTTCTGTCTGGTAATATACATGCTTTTATTCCCAGCCTCTAAGAAAGGTAATGCTTTTGTCTTTGTTCTACTGATGCTAAAACTGAAACTTGTGGAAGTGAGGACTCCATGTAGTCACCCTTAAACAGGGCTATCACAGTGAATGACTGGTCAGGAAACTAGGTCAGCCTGGGATGAAGTGCATGCTTTAACAAAGTCAACATGACCCTCATGTCACGACCCCATTTCGAAGCCTGAAAACGATAATTAGTGGTGAGACTTATTTCACACATTTCACAACTGGCTACACTGATTACAGATTCATAAAAATTTTAATTGAGAAAAGAACACCATCACACTAATTCTCGACACCCAGTCTCACCAGTCTCACACTACACTGGGAAAATACACAAGCAGCAATCATTTCCCAGTAAACATTCCAGAGTAAGATTTAAGCAATCTCATTTCTAGCAAGTTGCTATCCATGTTTTGACAAACATTAAATAAACCATGTGAGGCCCAGTTCTTGCCAGGCAGGGAAGCTGAGAGTCTTGTAACACTTAACCACAGCCAAATCAACAGTGGGAGACTCTCCAATATCAAGCCATACTAAGGGAAAGTTTTGAATGGAAACACCACTTCCTAACCAATAACTCACTGGTGAGGACTAAAGGTACCTTGCACATCTACTTACCTTTGCCAGC
Source organism: Jaculus jaculus (assembly GCF_020740685.1). NCBI lineage: Eukaryota > Metazoa > Chordata > Mammalia > Rodentia > Dipodidae > Jaculus > Jaculus jaculus. The sequence goes on along the minus strand of NC_059113.1, from coordinate 106,682,666 downwards.
CAGTCCTGATGGAGTGTGTGGATGCCAAGGTACCTATGTTATCACCTCTTGCAGTGTCATTAAAAAAAAAAAGTATACATTTATTTGCAAGGAGAGAGAGAGAGAGAGAGAGAGAGAGAGAGAGAGAGGGAGGGAGAGAGAGAGAGAGAGAGAGACACAGACAGAATGGGCACACCAAGGCTGAGCTATCACAAACTCCAGATACAGGTGCCACTTTGTGCATCTGGCTTTATGTGGGTACCTGGGTCCTTAGGCTTTGCAGGCTAAGTGCCATAATTGCTAAGCCATTTCTCCAGCCAAGTGTCTACATTTTTACCTGGACTTTTAAAAAATCTATGTGCCAAAGTGGCGAGGCAACATCCCAGGAAAAACTGGGCACGTTCTTTTACTGCCAAAGTCAAGATAATTCAGGGGTACACTGAGTTTGTCTCATTCTTTCTCATTAGCATTCAAAATTCATTGCCCAAAGGGACTAGTTAGCTGAGAGTTAAGAGGAGATCTGAAATACCAGGACATGATTGGCTTGTTGCTTTCATTAAGTGAGCCTATTACTATTCTTTTCCTTCTCTGAGCTCATGTACAATTCATATCAGGAAAAAAATGACATCTTCCCCTTAATGTATGATTTCACAAAAAATACACATCTACACCAACATATCCATAGTAATTACCCACTACAAGAAAGGTAATGCTTTTTCTTTGACAATAGATGGATATAATCATTTATGCCACCTATGAAAGTGGATAGTGAACATATGATGTTGTAATCTTCATTCTGAGAAATAAAAACATAAAACTTAACTAATGGTTTGAAGGACTTTTATGCTTTAGTATTCAGAAAAGAATGAAAACCTACAATGTGCTTTTGCACTAGATAGCATTTAGAATGTTTGCAGGTGCCTGTGTTAACAACGTGAATGCTCCTGTCTGGCATCAGGACTTAAGTCTTGTCTGGGACATGTAGATACAAGTCGTGCTGACTAGAAGAACACAGACTTAGAAAAGACGATGAAGAATCAAGAAATAGGACAGAAGTGCTGAATGTCATTCATAAAGACATTAGAAATATTACCATCAAAGATATTGTTTCATATAAATGAGGGAATTAATAGTTTCTGAATTAGGTCATAGTTAAACAGAATAATAGCTAATAATTAGTCACTAATAACTTTTCAATTTTTCTATTTCTTAAAATGTCTAGACTCACAAAATGAAACGCAATCTTCAGTGTTTTTTCTATTTTAATATTTTTATTTATTTATTTTAGAGAGGAGAGACAGAGAGAAAGAAAGAGAGAGAGAATGGCTCACCAGAGCCTCTAGAAACTACAAATGACCTATAGATGCATGCGCCACCCTGTGCATCTGGCCTAGGTGGGCTCGGGGGTATGGGACCTGGGTGCTTGGGCTTCACAGGCAAGCGCCTTAACAGCTAAGCCATCGCTCCAGCCCTTTATTGTGTTTTCTGTGCTTTCTTCAGAAAATACTTAGTAGAATTCTTTTAAAAAGTAGTTACATTAACGACTTTACTATGAAATAACATTCTCTGTAGCTGCAAGTGTCTCACAAATGTTCAAAAATAGCTAAACAAGGTTTAATAACTGTATGCAATGTCATCAAAATAGAAAGTTATATTTTATATATTTCTGCATTTCCATGATGTCAATCTCTGTCATGCATAATTAAGGCATGACTAATTTTTGAATAAAATATGTTATTTTATGATATTAAATACATGGGTTTATTTATATTTTTGTCCTGTCTAAATACTCCTATTTGAATTTTGAGGAGACTTAAATGCAACCTATTTTGTATTACAATTAAGAGATGGTTTTTATCAACATAAATTAACTTCACATGATGATAAGCATGCAGACAATAAACTATACAGGTGGTGTAATTGTCTCTCTTTAAACATTTTTTAAGCTTTTGTTTTACTTTCCATCAGACTACAATAGCATCATTTACTTTTTCACTTACAAATATAAAAGATTCAATATTGTCTCACTGACCTTTACTTTATGAGCTTTTGGGATTATCAGAAAGTTATTGAATCAATATGACTAATACAAAGATGTGTTCTCTATTATTCTGATGACCAGTGTTAATTTAAATATAATTTTCCTCTATAGTTCTCATTCTCTTTCTCTCCCTCCTACTCTTCCCTTTTCTTTTTCTCCTTTCCACCCTGTTTTGTAGTTTCATAGCCCAGGCTGACCTGACCTGGTGGTTCTCCTGCCTTGCCTCCACGATTCAGGGATCACAGGTGTGCGCCACCATGGCCAGTGTTGTCTCTGATTGAACTTACTTGATATTGCTAGAAATCTGCTTGTACTGTAGCTCGGAGCTTCTCTCTCTCTCCTCTCTCTCTCAAAGATTTCATATATATATATTTCATATATATATGTTTCATATATATATGTTTCATATATATATTTCATATATATATATTTCATATATATATTATATATATATATTTCATATATATATTTCATATATATATTTCATATATATATATTTCATATATATATATATATATAGTTCAGTCAACATCCAGACTAAAAAACAAGTAAAGTAATAAAACTAATAAAAAGGAAGGAGATGGCTAACTGGTTAGGGCACTTGCCCGCAAAGGCTAACGACCCGAGTTTGATTCTCCAGTTCCTACATAAAGCCGGATGCGCAAATGGGATGCAGGCATCTGGAGCTCGTTTGCAACAGCAGGTGACCGTGGTGCTCCCATTCTGTCTGTCTTTCTTCTCTCTCTGTTTGCAAATAAATAAAAATAGTATCTTTAAAAAACTAATAAAAGGAGGAATTAAATTTGATATTACTAGTAGTGAGGGAGAGGAAAGAGAAGGTTATTAGAACAAAATGTGAATTATATAAATGTATATAAATATCAAAAATGGGAAAAAAAGGAAAAACTGAATTAGCTTTAAAAGAAAAATACCCTTAATCCCCAATGTTTTCATTGTTCCATATACCATAGCCAATGAAATGCATGTACACCATTAAAAATGGTAACAATATAAGCTTCTCAAGGTTGAAAAACGTATTAGTTTTATAATTAAATAAATGTTAAAATCAAAAGGCTAGCTAAAGGCTCCATAGATGGCTCAATCAGTAAAGTGCTAGTTGGCATAAGTACCTCAATTTGACCCCAGAACCCACATAAAATGTCAGACATGGTGGCACCTGCTTGTTAAGAGTCCTTAATATTCAAAAGACGTTATACAAATAAACAGCCACAGAATGGGGCTTGGTGCTTGGCAAGCATGTGTGAGAACCTGCACTAGAAAAAAAAAAAAATAATGAAAGGAATTGAATGAAATTTTATGTAAGTGCACACATATAAACACAGATACCTACCTTTTCAAGCCTTATGTTTTTGTAGGGTTTAATATAAGCTATCCATGTTTATTTAGGATCAGAGTTTTAGAAACATAGGAAGTAATGTTTTCTTTATCCCCTCTCTGTTCAAGTAAAATTTGCTTGATTTTTTTTTTCAATTTACTTTATTTATTTATTTTTAGGATTAGTTATGTACACAACGTGTACACAGCCACGTTGGTGCCATCGTCAGCCTCCTCCCTGTCTTCCCCACTCCGCAGGACCCTCCTCGTTGGGGAATGTGGGTTGTGTGTTGTAGGGCCAGCCATCAGTGATGGATAAGAGGTGTTGTCTGTGCAGTGCATCATATCCCAACACGTGGCTCTAACAATCTTTCCGCCCCCTCTTCCGCGAATTTCCCTGAGCCATGTTATTTTTGTAAAATTGATTTATCTATTTCAGAAAGCGAGAGAGAGAACGCTTACAGCAGGGCCTCCAGCCATAGCCTACGAAGGGCAGACACATGCACCACCTTGTGCATGTGGCTTTACATGGGTACTGGGAAGCTGAACCTAATTAATCGCTAAGCCATCTCTCCAAAACCCCTAAAATTGGCTATTTAAATTGACAGGATTCCTTATTTTATTTGTTCATTTTTATTTATTTACTTGAGAGAGAAAGAGGCAGACAGAGAGAGAGAGAGAGAGAGAGAGAGAGAATGGGTACGCCAGGGCCTCCAGCCGCTGCAAACGAACCCTAGACGTGTGCGCCTCCTTGTGCATCTGGCTAACGTGGGTCTTGGGGAATCGAGCCTCGAACCGGGGTCCTTAGGCTTTACAGGCAAACGCTTAAAAGCTAAGCCATCTCTCCAGCCCGCGGGTTCCTTATTTTTAATTGCGTTGCTTCCTGCCGCATACATGACCACTGCTCCAGTGTCAAGGAATCGTGACCTAGCGGGCGGAGGTGTGCAGAGCACCCCAAAGATTAATCCTAAATCTCCTGCAGCCCCCCCTTGGTCCCTGCGGCAGGTCCCCTGGGCCCGGGCCGTGCGCTCCCCGCTCTAACTGTGGTGTCCCCCTCCCCTCGCCTTTGCAGGTTCGGCTTCATCCTGCACCGGGACGAGGCTGCGCTGCACAAGATCGACCTGGAGACCATGTCGTACGTGAAGACCGTGAGCCTGCAGGCGTGGCGGTGCGTGCCGCAGGCGCTGGCCTACACGCACCTGGGCGGCCACTACGTGGTGCGCTGCGGGCGCGGGCGCGCGGGGGCGCAGTCGCCGCCGCCGCCGCCGCAGCTGCTGGTGGACGGCGTCACCGACGCGGTGGTGGGCGCCAACGGCGACGTGAGCGGCACGCCGTACGTGTCCCCGGACGGGCGCTACGTGGTGAGCGTGGACGAGGCGCGGGGCCTGGTGACGGTGCAGCGCGTGAGCGCGCGCGGCGAGCTCCGGGCGGCCTTCGCCGTGCGCACGGACGTGCGCGTCGCCGAGCTGGCCTTCCAGCCGTCCAGCACCGAGGCGCGCGGCTACGACGCGTACGGCAGCGCGGGCGGCGGCGCGCGCGGGCTGCTGCTGGAGCTGGCCTCGGGCAAGCTCACGGTCCTCGAGGGCCTCAAGGAGCCGCTGGAGCCCCGGCGCTGGCCGTGGAGCGCGCGCAACCGCAGGGTGCAGGGCAGCGGCCTGTTCGGCCAGTACCTGATGACGCCCTCGCGGGACTCGCTCTTCGTCCTGGACGGGCGCCTGCGCAAGCTCAACTGCGAGATCACCGACGTGCGCGCGGGCAACACGCTGGTCTGGGTGGGCGACGCCTGACGCCCGCCCCGGGGTCCCCGCGCCGCGCCCTGACTGTCCACCCCGACGTCCGTCCATCCCAGCCGAACCGCGTCCACGTGCTTGCCCCAGACAAGCTAGCCCCCCCACCCCACCCCCTCCTTGGTTGATTATAGAGACATTTACTACTGCGGTCTTTAATGAGAAATCACACCAATCATAAGAATTGAATATTTAACGGTGTGATTTTAGCCCGTAAAATGACATTTTGAAGTCTTTCTAAAATTACTTTAAAAAAAAATTAAACTGCAGGGAATTTCAGGTGACTTGAGTATAATTTCATTTCTAAGGTAGTCTAATCGTTTCTCTGTCCTCTTCACGACGCTTAACCCAGAAATACAAGGTATTGTGCCACCTTAAAATTCAAAAATATTCTTTCCCGTGTCCACTGTTGATAATCTTTTTGTGCCTTGAAAGGAATGTCATAGGGGGAAAAGGCTGGCTAAGAGTCACGTACTACACACCCTCATAGATACGGATGTTGTCAGTAAGAAATGTCCGGTGTCTCCAGTCATTCACTTGACTCCCAGTGAGGTATCACTGGACGGCCTGATTTGGTCTTAAGTTATATACAGTTGACAAACCATTTGCTATTTACAGTTCAGTCTGAGCATGCAATGGAACATGGATTGAAGGGAGGAAAATTAAATATAGTGAAAACATTTGCCATGTTTTGAGCACTCTACTTTCACTCGCTAGAGTGCATTATATTTTTAAAGTAAGTTTGCTTGGATTTTTTTTTTTTTTTTTTTTTTTTTTTGGTAACCCCAGTGTTGCATAATCTGAAATTTCAGTTCAGGAAAAACATTACTTGGGTCTCCTTAGAGAGAGCCACATCTAAGGAAGGGTAGATGAGGGAGCAATATCCAAGAGCACTGTGGAGTGGGCGGAGGCCAGGAGAGCAGTGCCCCGGGGGCCCCTGCTCCACCTGTTCAGACCTGACCCATCCAAGAACCCCACCCTTCACTTTCCCAGATGACTTCTATTCAGTCGTGACCCTCAAGCAACCTTCTCCCTTTGGGCTGTAGTTCTGATGCTCTTGAGACACTGCAGAGAAATAAAAGTGATTGTTTCTTCCCTTGTCTTAAAAAGGGACAACAGAAGGCAAGTAGACATAGATAAATACCAGTTAGTTGAATCATTGAAATAAGCAGACAATTACGCAGGCTTGTAGGAAGCGCTTACATGATTGATTTAAGAATGCTGTTTGCCTTTTGTTCTATTGTTGGTAAAATGTGAACAGGCTGTTGAAATGACTTCCATTTACTGAAGGTAATCTAATAAAGGTCTTTTCTAAACACAAATTTTGCTCAAGTTTAAATGGTGTAAAACTGCATAGAAGTCTGGAATATCTGTAATGTGTCCTATCTCATGTGCATTGTGGCATCCTGAGCTGTGTGATACAGTAGGTTGCTTCTTAGCTTAAGGAACCATTAAGGGAGATAGATTTAATAAAACAACAAAAATCAGCTTATGTTTTTCCTTATCCAGTCAGCTTTCCTTTCCAGTGATTCTCTGCCCTGTGAACATGAACAATGCAAAGTGTCAGTGACTTAACAGTTTAGTGTCTGTCTGTCACACACACTTCTTCAGTAGCTCACACCATGTGGATGCTCCTTCGGTTGTCACTGCTTGAGAAAAGAATAAACCTCTGATGCTTTAACTTTCGCGTGCTCAGTCAATGATTAGGTGTGCACACCATCTTTGTTATGCTTCCACTGTAATCTCTTGCTCTGTGCTATTGTGAAAGTGGTGGCGTGGGTGGAAGTGTAGGGAAAGCACAGTGACATCAAAGAAATATATATATATATATATATCTACAAATGCTATATCCTTTATAGTGTTTTTTGCAAGACATATGAGATGAGTTTAGAATCTCATATTTTACAGGAATAATATCAAACTAGGATATAAAAAAAGTGAACTCAATCACATGCAGACTCTTTCTTTCCATACCTTTGCACACTAGGACATTGGGGACACAGTTATTCACCTTTCCTTTCCTCAGTGAAGAAACCAAGGTTTTACCCACACTAAGTGTGTGATCTACCACTGAGCCATGCTCCAAATCTTAGCCACAGTTTATTATTATTGACATACTGATTTGGCCTTCCTTTTCGGGCAGTGTCTCATGTATCCCAGGCTGGCCTCATACTCAATATGTAGCTAAGGATAGCCTTGAACTCCTGATTTGTTTGCCTCTGCCTCCTGAGTGCTGGGATTAGAGGCATGTGCCACCATCTTGCTTATGCGGTCCTGGGAATCAAACCCACAAGTAGGTGCAAGGTAGGTGTTAGGGCTTGAATGTAAATTGGCCACCACAGGTTTGAGTATTTGGTCCCTAGCTGGTGGTGCTGTTCGGAAAGGCTTAGGAGCATTTAAGAGATGGAACCTCGCTGGAGGATGTTGTCACTGAGGGTGGGGCCTTGAGGTTTCATAGCCAGGCTCCACTTCCTCCTTGTCCTTCGCTTCCTCGTTGGATGTAATGTGAACAGCCAGCCACCTGCTCCTGCTCCCAATCCTTCCCCACTAGGATGGACTGTACCTCTGGAATGGTAAGCCAAAATAATTTCTTTCTTTCCTTAAGCTGCTTCTGGTCTGGTCTTTGGTCCAGTCACGAGTCAAGTAACTCACACACTAGACAAGCATTCTACAAACTGAGCTATCCCCCCCTCTGAGTCATTTTCTGAGAGACCATTCTGATAGTTAAAATGCTCATTTGTGCACCGAGAAGAAAAGTGGGTGTCATGTTCATGTTGCAGTTGTTTCTCATGGGTGCATTTGCTCCTTAAAATGTGGGGTAGAAAATAGCGCAGGAGGTGAGCCTCTGTTCCCCAGTGCTACTCTGTGCGCATGGTGACTGGAAGTCTGTTGCTCATATTTATCACCACAATGACGGGACTGTGTACATGCAGAAGGAGAAGAAAAGCTAGGATAACAATCTGCCTTAAAAAGAAGCTGTCATATCAGTAAGTGGAAGAAAAAACTGAAGTTACAGCTATGAAGGGCAGGGAATGAATGATGGTGTGAAAGTGTGGAGGCACATGGAGGGTCTTTAGTCAAATCCGGCTGGAGGGCTGGAGAGATGGCTTAGCAGTTAAGCGCTTGCCTGTGAAGCCTAAGGACCCCGGTTCAAGGCTCGATTCCCCAGGACCCATGTTAGCCAGATGCACAAGGGGGCGCATGCATCTGGAGTTGTTTGCAGTGGCTGGAGACCCTGGCGCGCCCATTCTCTCTCTTCATCTGCCTCTTTCTCTCTCTGTCTGCTTTCTCTCTCTCTCACATTCAAATAAATAATAAATAAACAAAAAAACTTTAAAAAAGAAGTTAAAAAAAAAAAACGGCTGGATGTAGACAAGCATTATTGGAAAGATGGTAATAATGCCAAGGTAAGAGAGAGGATGACAGTCCAGGCTGAAACCATCAAATATCATGACCATTCCACAGCCACAGGAATAGCTTTTTTTAAAATTTATTTTAAGAAATGCAATGATGAGAAAAGCAGTACGTGGATTTTTCAATTTGTAGTCTCAGGGTGGCCTTGAACTCATGATGATGCTCCTACCTCTGCCTCCCAAGTGGTGGGATTAAAGGCGTGCACCACTATGCCCAGATGAAACTGTGTTATCTCAAATGCAGTGACAAGTTAATTGATAAAAGGGGAAATTAGTGGGAAAACTATCATTGTGGTGATCATTTTAAGTATGTTGTCAGTTTATGGTGTTTAAGACAAAATATTGAACAACCACAAAATATTGAAACTATGTACTATAAAATAACTTTTGTTAAAGAATCATATCTGAAATAGTAATTCAATAAATGCCATTCAGAGAAAATGACAGGCTTAACACATGACATTAGTATAAATTACAAATGCCTGGAGGTAAAATAGGTTCAAATGAGAGAATGAAGATTCAGATACAAGGTAAATTGCATTAAAATAAGTAATAAGCTGGGTGTGGTTTGCACATTTTTAATCCCAGCACTTTAGGAGGCTGAGGTAGGAGGATTGCAGTGAGTGAGTTTGAGGCCATCCTGAGACTACATAGTGAATTCTAGGTCAGCCTAGGCTAGAGTGGGACCCTACCTCAAAAAACCAAAATAAAATAAAATATGTAATATGGTTATGTTCCCAGAGGAGGAGTTAAATCACATACAGCCAATCACCTTTGTGTTCAGAATTCACTCTCCCATCAGGTTAATTATGTCTATGTGAGGCTGAAACACTGTGAAAACACAATTCAGAACCTTACCACCTAGCAGAGTGCCACTTCAAATATTTTTGCAGACTTTCCTTTTGTGAAATTAACTTAAATTGAATGCTATACTCACTAGCTGAGATTTCTTTTTTCAGGGTGAAACAGTATGTTTAATTACATCTGACAATTTATCATATAAATTTTTAAAGTGAAACGATTTTTTTAAAAAAAATTGCTAGGCTGAGATGGCTTAGCGGTTAAGGTTCTTGCCTGTAAAACCTAAGGACCCAGGTTCGAGTCTCCAAGTCCCACAATGGCCAGATGCAAATTGTGGCGCATGCATCTGGAGTTAATTTGCAGTGGCTAGAGGCCCTGGCGTTCCCATTCTCTATCTCTCTGTCTCTCTCCCTCCATCCTTCTGTCTCTAGTAAATAAATAAATAAAAACTATAAACAAGAAAATATTTTCTATTTGTGGAAACTAGTATAACAGAGTTGGATGGGACCTGAGGAGCTCATGAGGGGCCATTGCTAGTGTCACCTTACTTGTTTGCCATTCAGTATTCTTTAAAATTTTTTTTATATTTATCTATTTATTCATTTGACAGAGAAAGAGGGAGAGAGAGAAAGAGAGAGAGAATAAATGGGCATGCCAGGGCCTCCAGCCACTACAAATGAATTCCAGATGCCTGCGCTCCCTTGTGCATTTGGCTAATTTAGGACCTGGGAAATTGAACCTGGGTCCTTTGGCTTTGCAGGCAAGCGCCTTAGTGGCTAAGCCATCCCTCCAGCCCTGCCATTCAGCATTCTTAACTGGCACAATATGAAGGAACAACACGATAACACTAAGACCTTACAAATATTCTGGCTCCAGATGAGCACAGATCATTTGTGTTTGTAACATCCCAACTTAAGAAATCTTTAAACACACATTATTTATCAGCAATTTATTTTTTGAGGTAGTGTCTCATTCTAGCTCAGGCTGACCTAGAATTCACCATGCAGTCTCAGGCTGGATTCAAACTCACAGCGATCTTCCTACCTCTGCTTCCTATGTGTTGGGATTATTCGACTCTTTCAGCAATTTTTGTTTCAGCAGTTGTATTTAAGTTTGCCACTTAGTCAGAAGAAAAAGTAAACTAGATCCCAGTGTGAGGGGTTTCTGTGCTTTCCTGTGTGACCTTAATTTTCCCCACCTTTCTATCCTACCTTAATCAGTTTTTGTTTGCATCTAGTAAATGGCAGTCCTATTTGTAAATGGAAAGGAACTCCTATCTAGTAGTACTCACCTGCAAAATTCTATGGTATTTCTTGATTATTAGACAGGTATTTTATAGTAATTAATAGCTTTAGTTGATGAAGTAAAAAGACTTAGAAATTCTGTTTGTTTTGTGTTTATTTGGGATTTTTTTTTTGATTATTTTGAGACAGTATCTCTCTAGGTGACACAGACTTCAAACCCACAATTCTTCCTCAGCTTCCTCAGGGTAGGATTGAGCTCCTATGGCTGGCTGGCTACAGGCAGTCTTTTTATAATATTTTTATTTGAGAGTGAGCAATACAGAAACAGGGAGGAAGAGAGAGCAAGAAAGAGAGAGAGAGAGAGAATGAATGGGCACAACAGGGCCTCCAGACGCATGTGCCCTCTTGTGCATCTGGCTTATATGAGTCCTGGGGAGTCGAACCTAGGTCCTTTGGCTTTGCAGGCAAGCACCTTAACTGCTAAGCCATCTCTCTAGCCCGAGGACTTTTATACTAGAGTTTGGTCATAATAAATTCATAATGTCTTTTTATTATCCTTTTAATGCATTTTTTTCATTTTATTTTTGATAATTACCTATTATATTTTGCTTATGTTCACCCCCATTGCCCTTTTTTACATCTCAAAATTCTGCTAAATCCCTTCTTCTTCCCAATTAGTACCCTTATTATTTTGTTGTTGTGTGTATGTGTGTGTGTGTGTGTGACTAAGTGGAGCTAGTGTTCCTTGCATGAGCGTGGTCAGTACTTTACCAGAGTGTGGGTCACTTGCCAGTTGCAACACCATTGGAGAGCATGGCCTTCTCTCCACTAACAATCATGAACTTCTACTGCTTCTTCAGGGAGAGTTGGGGTCTTTTGAACCCCTGTGCCATCCATGTTAGAAGATGATGGGCCTAAAAGTGTTCTGGAAACTGCCAGAGCTGTGGATTCATGAGTATAATGTCCATGTTTTGTCTAGAAGACATCGCCCCACAGCACTCCTTTCCATCCTCTGGTTTTACATTCCTTTGGAACTCTCTTTCTCAAAATTCCCTCAACCTCGACTAGGGTGAAATAGATACCCTCTGCAGTGCTGAGCACATAAGAGTCACTTATTCTCAACTTCGGGCATATATGTTTCTCTAAGAAACTTCTGTCGTCAAGGTGGGAGTGACATTAATCTGTGTCAATAAGCAGATATATTTAGAAGAAAAGTTACACAACCTCTCCATTTACCACTGCAATACTTATGAGCCTATGAGCTCCCTAGCTGTGAGCTTTTGACCATGTTTACAGTACTAGGCTGGACCTGGCAGGGAGGAATCTTCTAGCTCTGATCTAGCTTGATTTTGCTCTGTCCTTCAACCAGCACCTGAGGAGTCCTCAGTGATAGGAACTTGTCATCTGTTTTTGGCAGACAAACAAGAACAATGACAATCGCCTGGACTGCTTTAGGAGCCTCTCTGGCCTCCCTGGTGAAGAACTCATAGGAAGGGACTAGCTCACCCCTGGCGCTTGGATGCTCCTTTAATAAGTAGCAGCCTTGTAAGGTACTTCCATCCCCGTATTTCTGTTTAATTTTATGCTTGATTAGCTTACAAACTGTAGGTTTCTATGTGGCTTTTTGATACATCCATCAATTTTGAAGAACTTTTCCCCTAATACCTCCTCTCATTGCTCTCCCCACCCCATCTCTGCTTAAACATTTCTCCCCGCTATTACCGTCCTCCACTTTCATATCTAATGGGTTCAACTATCTCCTCACGGCCTTATCAAAAACTTCTATACACATGGTTCCTTTCTAGCTTCCCAGCCAGGATAGATACTCTAACATAAACGTGCAACTGGAACATTTGGCACTAGGACCTGCATATGAGTGTGAACATACAGCACGTGTCTTTGTGGGACTGTGACACCTTGCTTGGTAGATTATTTCAAATCTATCCATTTTCCTGCAAATCTCATTTTTCCTTACAATTGAATAAAACCCTATTGTTTATATGTGACACATTATTGTACATTATCATTAGATAGGCACCTAGCCTCATTCCATTTTCCAGCTATTGTGAATAGAGTAGCAATGAACAGATGTGCAGGTTTCTCTGTTGTAAGATAAAGAATTCTTTGGGCTTATGCCCAGGAGTGGTATAGCTAGGGTCTATGGTAGTTTTATTTTCAGCTTTTTGAGAAATCATACTAATTTCCATAGTATCTGTCCCAATTTACAATCCCACCAACAGTGAATCAGGTTTCTTTTTCCCTACTTTTTTGTCAGCATTTGTTGTCACTGGGTTTCTTGATAAGATCATTATGATTTAACATATATTTCCCTGATGGCTGAGAACTTTGAACACATTACATAATATTTATTACTTATTTGTATCTCTTTCTTTACAAACTCTCTGTTCAGCTATATAGCCTGGTTTTTTATTGGGTAATTTGTTGTCTTTATTGTTTAGTTACGTGAATTTTTATAGTCTATATAGGAACCTTCTGTCAGATATATATAGCTGGGAAAGATTTTCTCCTACCCTACAGGCTTGTCTTCACTCAATTAACAGCTTCCTTTGCTAAACAGAAGATTTTCGTTTCACGGGGCACCGATTCTCCATTGTTGGTCTTATTTCCTGAGTGATTGCTGCCCTTACCAATGCCTGTATCTTGCAGTGCATTCCCTGCTTTTGCAGCTGAACCCCAGCACTCATCACTCTGCTTCCCAAGAGTGTACCCAATGGAACCAGCGGCTCCAGGCTCCTGCTACGAACCCCTTCCTCTCTCCCTTCCTTCCTTCTTTCCTATCTCCCTCCCTCCCTTCCTTCCTTCCTTCCTAAGTAGCTTTTCTCTGTTACTTCATCACAACAACAAGAACTGTAACTAGTATATTTATCTCTGTGTTCTCCCATAGACATGTGTTATGGATAAAATTGTAAACTGTGCTGTCCAGCTATAATATATTATCTTCCCTTCCGCAGCTAGCTCACATTTTCTTTGTTGTATATTATTACTAATGATTACTTGGACTGAAAATCACTATTTACAAAATAATACTGTTTTAAAGAAAATTATGATAGAAAAATAAATATACTGGATATAGTCATTGTGCTGATGTATGATATTCAGAATTCATATTTTTAAATTATTTCATAAATTTTGATTACAACATTTCCTCTGTAAAATAGTTACTAATTTTAACTTACCCTAAACCTTTATCTCCAGAAGTATTGTTTACACATGTTCTTTTTGCTTGTAAAACTCAATGCAGATACATGTACTACTTCAAGGGTCGAAGAAATATACATATCATAGAAGCTGGTGGGGGAAATTTTCATATGGCAGGTAGAGAGAATTCAGAACATGAGGTAGGGATCAACTGAGACTATAAGGTAAGGGAATAAAAAAGTTAAGTTTTCAATACACTTTCAAAGCACAGTTGGCCATGACTGGAATGTTTTCTACTGTGGAAGAAGCAAATTACCAGTGGCTAAACCACTGATGAACACGACTTCCCCTCTTTCAGCAACCATTAACGGACATTAGATACTCCAGGTTGTCTGAGGTCTCTCGTATCCTTTCCTTATCAATGATGTCCTACTGACAGTATGTCTTTGATCTTCCAGTTATTCCTCCTACCTCTGCTTCCTGAGAGCTGGAAGGATAAGCACATAGCCCATACCAGGCCAAAATAATCTTTAAATGAAAGGCAGCTTGTTGTTTGCTACTACATGCTTGCTTAGAGATGATGACCTGTGGACCATGTTGTTCAAAGTTCCTTGTATTTACCTTGTTCACCAGAATATTAGTATGCCCTGACATGCTCAAGTGTGACACTGGATTCCATGGTAGCCTGCTAACAGAGTAGAGAATAGACCTTACTCCAAGTCAGCTGAAAGGAGCAAGACCTTGCCTGAGAGAACAAACTTACTTGAAAGCCAAAAGTTCATGCAAAAAGAGGAAACTCCAGAATACCAACTCAAGATAAGTGTTCTTTTTTCCGGCATGTGTCTGAGAAAAGTGAGTCCCCGTCCCTACACTTATTTCCAGAGAAATTCCTATGTGTTTTGTGGAAGAGAAGAAGAAGGACATTAGGAGAAAAATCTCTAAAATTAGATTTTAAAAACATACTATTTGAAACAGAGCATGAAGAAACTCAATTTATGGGCACTATTAAAATTAGTGAAGGTTTGGTTTTAAGCAGTTAAATGGAATCTGATAAATACATGAAAATAACAAGGTAAATTGTAGGTCAATAGTGTTTCCAAAGAGAACTAGATAAAGAAACAACAAGGAAAACTACTCCTGATGTGAGAAAGAAGTACAAAAATAAACTTCAAACAATATCCTTTTGCAGAGGCCTGGCTACATTTTGATAGACAATGAAACGATTTGTTCCCTGCACCCTAACTATTGTTACAACATCAAATGTAGTGTCAATCAATAGCTGAGTGTCATACCTATAGAGATGTACAGCTAACAGAGAATCCTTATAGAGGAATAACCAAAGAGAGTCTTACTAGCAAATTTCATTCTATAGTTATTAGAAAAATACCAAAGGCTTAACTCAAAGAATAGTGATTTAAAGGATATATAGTTTATTTGTAGGGACCATATTTCACCAGGGAAATCTCTAAACAAATGCACCATCACTAAGAACTTTTGATAGGGGCTAGAAAGATATTCATTTTGCAGGTGCTATCATAATCCCGAGAACCTGAGTTCAGATCCTCACTTCCCACCTAAAATGCAAGAGATAGTGGTGCACACCTATAATCACAGCACTGGGGAGGTGAAGAGAAGGACTCCCCAAGGCTCACTGGCATGCTTATCTAGCCAAATTGGTGAGCTCTAAGCTCAGCAAGATCACCTGTCTCAAATAATATGGTGAGGATCAATTGAGGAAGACACCCAGTGACAACCCCTGGCCTCTACATAATGTGTACACAATTGAAAGTGCACCTACACACAAATGTGTGACACACACAGTTTATCATTGCTGTCACAAACACTTGACCAGAAGCAACTTACAGGAGGAAGGGGTTTATTTCAGGTTTA
Source organism: Jaculus jaculus (assembly GCF_020740685.1). NCBI lineage: Eukaryota > Metazoa > Chordata > Mammalia > Rodentia > Dipodidae > Jaculus > Jaculus jaculus. Next base: position 106,667,017 of record NC_059113.1, on the reverse strand, counting down.
TAGAATCCAGGGGAACTTCCATCAGGGCAGAAGAATGTAGTTCACTTCCATACATCCATACAAGAAAGACAGCATAGCCAGAACCAATAAGCACCAGCTGAATCTCAGTACCCCTCAGGGCTGACCTCAAAATCTGACCCCAGTGACACACCTCCTTCCAGCAGGATACTGCCTGCTGGAGACTTAAGCAGAAAGTTTAATCTAAATCAAACACACCTGAGACTATGGAGACATTACATTCAAACCACCCCACGTATACATATGCATGGTAGATAAATAAGAAGCCCTGCTAGATTATGGATTTGACACAATGCTTTATATAACCTAACCTTTGCTTATGACAAAGAGGCAGATGAAATTGCAAAGTGAAAAGAAAATGTAAGTAGGAAAGATCAACAACAGAATTATATGGAAGAGGATCCAGTTACCACTGGAACGATTACAGACACAGAAAATGTGCTTAAATAACTGAAGCAAATACATTTAAATAAGTAAGAGAAGATATCATAGCAATGTCTTATCCCAAACAATATCTTTTAAAAAGGGTGGAAGTGAAGGTGACAGTGAAAGTGGACACAAATTGAAATCACGGAATTGGAAGGTGAAGTGACTTGAAGGAAAGTGTCACTCGAGTAGCCCAGCATTGCACGGCACCTGGTAGGAGACACAACCAGTGAGGCTGAGCACAGGTAACACCATGACTATGACAATGACTTGATGTATAAAGGCAGAATGAAAAAAGAGGCCTCAGATAAATGTAGAACATCAGGAGGGAATACAAAATAAGTTTAAGGGGAATGAAAGAGGACATAAAGCAGAAGAGAAAATAAGAAAAATAATGGCATAAATATTACAAATTTTGTAGGAAACACTAACCTTCATGTTTAAGAAACTTAATGAACCCTTCCTGCATGGCATGCCCACACAAGGCTGGCGTCACAATTGTCCATCCCCTCCATGAGAGACGCAGGAAAATTCAGCCCTGCCTGTCACTCACAGTCAACTAACCAAGCCCCAGTAATCTCAGCCACCCAACGTGAGAAACTGATTAAATCTCTGAGAAAAAGTGATTCGTTGAAGAAAATAAAATTGATGACTTTCTAGCAAAATTTTGAAAGATGATAAAAGAGAAGGGACAAATCAGTATTGAAATACAGATAACATATACTCCACTTATTAAAAGTGTGTAAAGATCACTAAAAGTAATATCATAATCATTATTTGCCAACTTAGAAGGAATATAACAATTCTTCAAAAATCTGAAAATTAACCAAACCCCAATCAATACGAATTAAAAATTTTGAATGTTTCTGTAGCCCTGGAATGGACTGAGTTCATGGCTTAAAGCTCCTGAAACAGCAGACTTGAGAACCCAGGCACCAGTGTCTCACTGAAAAATAGAGCTTTAAAATTAATGTCAATTTTGTACTATCTCTTCCAGGAAATACAAGATGGGGGAATGTTACAAATCATTTCTGTTTTATCAGAGGCCAGAATTATCCTCAGATCAAAGCCAAATTCAAGGAAAATCAACAAACAAAAACAGCAGTAAGAATAGTCAAGTAGGAAGAACGAGAGAACAGATATGCCTCTATGGAATGGAGAAGCAAGCCCTGGCTAATACCTTAATGAAGGACGTCTAGCTCCCACAACCACGAGACTCAACATTTCTGATTTTTTTTTTTAAGCCATGCAGCTTGTATTACTTTGGTAAAACATCCCTTGAAAAACAACATAAGAATGAACATAAAGAAATAATGCAATCCATGTTGTGGTTTGAAAATGAAATGCCTCCTATATGCCCGTATGTTTGGATGCTTGATCCCTGCTGGTGGAGCTGTTTGGGAGGCTTGTAGCACCTTGAGAAGATGGAGACTTGATAGAGGAAGTGAGTCATTGGTGGTGGGCTTCCAGGTTTGGTAGCCTGGCCCCACCTCCTATTCACTTCTTTTTGCTTCCTGACTATGGGCATTTGTGAGCAGCTGTTTCACTCCTGCTGCCATGCCTTTCCAAGGCTCCCTGAGACTGGAAACCAAAATAAGCACTCCTTCTCTTGTCAGGTATTTGGTCACAACAAGAAAAGTGACTAAGAAACTATAAAACAGAGAATTTATACATAAGAGTAATAAACTACTCTGGGAGGAACAGAAGCAAAATCAAGTTGTGATATTTACAGTATTTTATTTATTTATTTAACAGAGAAAGAGGGGGCGAGAGAAAGAATGGGTGCACCAGTGCCTCCAGCCACTGCAAATGAACTCCAGTCCTGTGCACCTCTGTGTTCATCTAGCTAATGTGGGTCCTGGGGAATCAAACCAGGGTCCTTTGGCTTTGCAGGCAAACACCATAACTGCTAAGCCATCCCTCTAGCCCTTCACAGTATTTTTTAAAAATATTTTTATTTATTTATTTGAGAGCGACAGACAGAGAAAGAGGCAGAGAGAGGGAGAGAGAATGGGCGTGCCAGGGCCTTCAGCCACTGCAAATGAATTCCAGATGTGTGCGCCCCCTTGTGCATCTTGCTAACGTGGGTCCTGGGGAGTTGAGCCTCGAACTGGGGTCCTTAGGCTTCATAGGCAAGTGCTTAACTGCTAAGCCATCTCTCCAGCCCCCCTTCACAGTATTTTATATTAAAAAAAATAATTTTAATTAAACTGCACATAGAAGTCAAATATGTTTGGCTGGAAGAACATGAAGAAAAAAGGATCAATACTTTGGTTGCTACAGATATTTCTGCTTATTGGGTACTTGAAATGTGGGTTCATGATTAAGGATCTGAATTTTATATTTGATTATTTATTTGTTTGTTTAGTTTGAGATTGGGTCTTCCTTTGTAGTCCAGGCTGGCCATGAACTTCAGATCCTCCTGCTTCAGGCTCCCAAGTATTGGGATTATAGGTGTGTCCGCCAGCATGCCCAGCTAGTATCTGACCGACAATTAAATCAGGCTCAATTTAAATTCCAACTTCCACTGCATTGGGTTTGTGCCTTTCCTATTAAATAACACTAACTTGTCAAGTTTACAGTGTGAAAGCCCTTAATTTAGTGGAAACAACCCCTTTGAGGTAGCAAGTAAACTATGATTTCTAATCCACAGGTTCATTTTCACCACTTAATGTCTGAAGTGCAAACTTGTCTTTAAAATGGAAGAGTTAGAAGACAGTACGGTTTCACCTTCTTGTATATTCTCTCACCACCTAGTGGTACCGCATTGTTAAGGTGTTTGCCTTCTTTGGTGCCTGTGTACTTGCCATCCCTTTTTCAGTTGGCTCGTACAGAAAATATTTTATCAACGCGAATCAAGTTATCAACCAAAGTACTGGATGCAGGGCTCTTGTTGTGGGGAAGCTGTGTTCTTTTAGAAGAGACACTTTTCAGGGCCAACTGAGTGACTTATCAGTGATGTAAATGCGCCCTCTCTTTCTCCCTCTCCCTCTCTCCCTCCCTCCCTCCCTCCCTCCCCTCCTCCTCCTCCTCCTCCTCCTCCTCCTCCTCCTCCTCCTCCTCCTCCTCCTCCTCCTTCTTCTCCCTCTCTCTCTCTCTCTCTCTCTCTCTCTCTCTCTCTCTCTCTCTCTCTCTCTCTCTCCCTGCCAAGCCATCATCTTTTGAAGGGATGGCAGCCAATGGGTGGCAACAGACTGCCTTACAAGACAGATTTCAGTGTTTGCCTCAAGTGAGGAGATTATGAAGGAAACATTTAAGAGATCAAATTAGTGTCATTGTCACAGTTCTTAAAAACCAGAGGTACATTTTGCCAATGTTACCTGTTTTACAGAAGATTTAAAAAGGCAGCAGAACTGAAATTCTTTGTACTCCTGATTCTGTCTGGCAGGATGGACTATTTCTTGAGATTTTTTTCAATTAAATTAGCAATTTCACATCTATAGTGAATTCAGACAACCTATTACAAGAGACACAGACAATTGAAACACTAGTTCTGTTCCTAAACCATCCATCTTGTGAGGAACAAACAAATATTGAAATTTTTGAGGGTTTTTTTATGAAACAAAATTTTAATTTATTTTCAAGCAAAGAGAGACAGACATAAAGAAAGAGAGAATGGATGCACCAGGGTCCCCAGCTGCTGCAAACAAGCTCCAGGTGCATGTACCACTTTGTGCATCTGGCTTTACCTGGGTACTGGGGAATTGAACCTGGGCCATGAGGTTTCATAAGCAAGTGTCTTTAAGTGCCAAGCAATTTCTCCAGCCCCAAATTGTTGTTTTCAGCTTCATCCGCTTGACCATTTACCCTTGTGATCTTCAGTGCTGCTAACTTAGACATTTGTATATAATGTATGATATGAGCATGATGCCTTTGTGCCTTTGTTAGTAAAGATTCTTTCCCCAAATTAATCAACACACACTGCTGAGATGAATGGGCACTGCTGATATTAGTAGCGGGACTTTTGACAGCAGTGTTCCTTTCCTTAGCTCCTCTAATTCCCCAGTCTTCCAAAGATTTGTTTATTGCGCACAGTTCTGTTGTGCATTGGTTCCCATATAAGCTCTCTGGTAAGTAGCTGTTCGGCTCTGCTCCAGGTGCTGGTTATACATGTGATAAAAACAAAATTTAAAAACAAACAAATAAACAGGAAAAGGCCTTGCTTTGGGAACTTAATTTCCAGAAAGGATGGAGAGCCAGGCAGACGAACCTTCTGTTGTTTTCTTTCCTAACTTTTTCACTTTGAAGCCTGTCCCCACCCCATCACTCCACACCTGACACCAATCTTGGTGGTTTCAAAAGAAGTGCTCTAGCCACGTCCCGATTCTATTCTCTGCGCTGCGCTGGTCAACCCTTTATTATGGTCCTCTCATTCTTTCTTTGCACACCACTTCTGAATGGTCCCATCATTCTTCCTCTGCTCTCAATCACAGGGTGCTAAGCCCCCTGGGGAAAGAGCTAGAAGGGACACATGTACACAAATGCACTAGGTTAAAACACGGTTAGAGGGGCCGCCACTTCACAAAGGCACAGTGGACATTTTCTCCATGGCTGACAATGGTTTCTTTGTCAAGATTGTCACACTGCTATTAATTCAGTCTTAAGCCATTGGGCATCTTCTGAATACAGATGCATTACCCTGGTTCAGGAAAATCAATACACAATAATATGGCTTCCGGCCTTATGTTGAAATTTAAGAAATGATTGTGCAAGAACAGTGCAGATGAGTTGATCATATAAGAGCTCGTCAAAGTATTGCATTTAACACAACCATTTTAAAATATCTTAGAGTGGCTTGAAGGGATGAATGCATGGTTACGGGAGCTTGCTGACTAAGTACAAGCCCCTCACTGGCTACAGACCTCCAATTTCAACTCCCTGGAGCCCTCTGTAGAGAGTTGGGCATGGCCATGTGTGTTTGTAACCCGACATGTAACCAATACGCAGGATTGCAGAGGCGGGGACCAGAGAGTTACTGGCACTTGCTGATGCAGAGGGGAGCCCCAGGTGGGTGGAAAGTCCCTCATCTCAAGGAGAGGAACACGTAGATACGCGATAAGAAGAGTCCCAACGTCCCTGTGGCTGCTGCATCCATGTGCACAGGGAATGCGTCTGCACACACACATGTGCTTATAGGCCACATGCTACACACACACACACACACACACACACACACACACACACACACATACGCACACGCACACACACATGCAAATCATAATGTAGAATGTCAGACCCGGTGCCTGTGGGTTACCTAAGGGGCTGTGCCCTATAGCTCTGACCCCCGCTCTAATTCTACAGCTTTGAGTTCAGAGAGCACGGTGTGCTTGGTGCCAGCAACCCAAAGAGCCTGTACGTGACAGAGGAGGTGCATGGAGTGCCTCACCTCCCTCCGGCTACCAAGGATGTAGGAATACCCAGAGCAGATGAGACGTACACCCTACTTTAAGTTAATGTCCGTCGGTGGCTCTCAATCTCTATGTATATGTGATCTCCAGCATGTAATGGTTTGACTTAACATTTTGGACTTTACCATGGTGTGACAGAGTCATGTGTTCAATATGAATCATCTTTCAAATGTTGGTCTTGTCCAGGCTGTGCTACATGGTGTGGTCCTCACATGAAGCTGGTCAGGGGCAACAAATTGCAGATCTGTTTCATCACCTGCTGGATCCCAAGAGGAGCAAGTCACTTTGTAGTGCACTCTACTCTAAAAGCATGAAGGGCAGAAAGGCAGATGAGGTCAGCCTGAAGACAAGGTTCACCTCCAGCAATGATCCTGAGGGCCACGGGGCTGAAATGCAGGACAGAGCATGGTAGCCGCTTATGGCTGGGGGGATTGTTACACATACGTCATAGTCATGGAATTTTCAGTGAGCTTTGCGGTCTCTACAGAGGCATGCTCCCGTTCCAGTTGCCAGCATACACAGCTGACCACACAGTCTCATTTGGATGTTGGGAACTACAACTCCATCATATTTGTAACAAGTCAGTCAATCAGGAATGGGCTTTTTATTTGTATCGGCTTCATTTACATAGGCCAACAAATTATAATGAAGCATGTTGGCATCCCTCATTGGCATGTGAATCTTGAGGAGATAGCCTGCCAAGGAGATTGCTCTTTCAAGTTAGGCTCTCCATTTTCCTCTTCCAGTTGTGCTTGAATTTTCTTTCTTTCTTCTTCTTCTTCTTCTTCTTCTTTTTTTTTTTTTTTGAATGTGGCTGCAGTGCACCAACTTTTTATTAAAATTAAAGCCTCGCCTTTTCCCTGATATTTTTCTAGAGAATTGTGAAAGCATCATATTGAATGCATATTTGATTTATGACATTTCCACCTTCTGATGGGTTTACCAAGAACATCTGCATAAAACTATACAGAGCAGATGGCTTCCCTGAGCATCCTGTAGAACGGATATGACTGTCTTTCGTATGATCGCTTTTTGGAACACTTGAGAATTTACAAGTTTCAGAACCTTGCACCTCTAGTTCTCATGAATACCTTGACATCCATATGTTCAGATGAATAATTTCTAAAGAAGCTATAATCTACTTAGGGGAAATCTTGGCAGAAGAATTCTGGTGGGATGGGGTGGAAGTGGGTGGAAGAATGTAGCCCTTGATTGCACCAATGACCCCTGTGACTCACACATTGAGATTTATCACAGCAAGTGGAATCCCAGTGGGGCATGAAGAGGCTTCTTTGGGGTCTCCTCATTTGATGACATTAGAATTTCAAAAGGAAAGAACCCTTGAGTCTTCTTGTTAGCTGCACCAGAGAACACCAAGGCCACTAAATTTGCATAAATAGGTGAAGCACACTTCTCCTTGTAACTTGGGGCTTATACCTTCAGAACTCAACCACTTTGGACAGATGTGGGGCAGTAGTGATGAAAATGTAAAAACAAGAGCATGAATCCCTTTTGAGCGGCATGGCTATTGTGGTAATTCCATAATGTGCAAACTGTGACTGGTGCTGAAATGCAGTGTGTTTGCAGGTGCCCCATCTTGCTCTCTGGCTTAAAAGAGCAGACAGAATAGAAATATCTTTTTTAATCGTTTACTTATTATTTATTTATTTGAATGAGAGAGAGAGAGAGAGAGAGAGAGAGAGAGAGAGAGAGAGAGAGAGAGAATGGGCACCCCAGGGCTTCCAGCTACTGCAAACAAAATGCAGATGTGTGCGCCCCCTTGTGCAGCTGGCTTACGTGGGTCCTAGGGATTAGAACATGGATCCTTTGGCTTTATGGGCAAGTGCCTTAGCCACTGAGCCATCTATCCAGCACAAAAATCTCTTAACTTTTATACTAATGCTGAAAGTGGAGGAAAATTTGAAATAGTATTGGCACTCAGGGAGACCTCAGGATATAAAATGTACATGTATCCTTGTTTATACTATTGGGCCAGAATTTCCCAGATAGGAAGATGTGGCACTGGACATCTGTCTGCAGAGCCTATGCTTTTAGTTCTTGGAGGACTGGAAGTCAGGCAGCTGGAAAACCCTACCATTGATCTTCATGCTAGCATTTCCCATCCCAGTTTCCAGCTCATGAGGAAGAGTTTGCATTTATTTGGGGGAAATTTCAATGTATTGTGTTGTCCTGGCAATAAGATTCTGCTTAATGATGTTAATAATTCATATAATGGTATAGTCTTTTCAGAAGGATCATGGAAGTCATTTCCTAGGCTCTGAAAAAATTGTACTAATGATTTCATGTACTTGTCAGTCAGGAAGTGATCTTTCAGTCAGCTGACATGTGACATACCAAGATAAGCTGTTTCAGGTAATTGGAAAGAAGGTTAGTTCCCAGCCTTTCCTGAAGTTATGTGTCAAGTAAAAAGTATATTTCTGGCTTAGTATAAATTTCCATTTTCTCTATGATGTTTATGCATTTATGTATTTATTTATTTTTGATTATTTGGCTTCAGTGAGGATCTAACCCAAGATCTTGTGCCTGAAAAGTAAGCACTGCGTCATGAAGCTCTAGTCTGCACTTCATATGTTTGTTTTTTGTTTTTTTATAATTGTGAGGTAGAGTCTTCTTGCTTTGTAGTGCAGGGTAGCTCTTAATTTGCGGCCCTCCTCCCTCAGCCTCCAGAGTGCAGGTTTTTGAGGACTACAGCTATAGGCCTAGCTGGCTTCTGTGATTTGTAAAGTGTCAGCTATGAAAAGTTTCACAAATGACTCGGCAGTGCCCGAGGCGTTTAGCTTGAATATGACCAGCTGCCTCAAGCTTTGGTCACCGGCCTGTCCACTGTGACAGACTGTGTCCCCTTGAACTATAAGCTGAAGCAGAAATTCTTCCTTTAAGTTGTTTCGTGTGAGGTATTTGATGAGAACAATAAGAAAAGTAACTAATACAAAAATATTATCAAGAAGTGAGGCCACGACTTATATAAACATAGCTATGTGTTTCATGTAACTTTGGAACTGGTTTACAGAGGGAATGTGGAATAGGCTGGAGCTATGGGCTGAAAAAAAATCCTCTAGAATTCTTCAAAGAGAGTGTGTTTAACGAGCCATTCTACTGAGTGTCTGGAAGAGCAGAGCGCAGAGAGTGGAAGCCTGGCTCACGTGGTTCCAGGGGGAACAAGACCTCCATGGCGAGCTAGGCTGGAACCAGTTTGTGTTATATTCTGACAAATAATCTGGTTACATTCTGCCTGTGTTTTGAGAACTTGAACGGGCTGACCACAACAGTAATGTACTTTTTTATTTGGTGGGGGAAATATGAAGACAGAATAGCATTCAGGCTCTGTGGTGGTTTGAATGAATGACCCTTTAGACTCCAGTGTTTTTTATTAAGAGTGAACTTACAACTTGAGTCTCCAGTATGCAGAGCCCTGCTAGGGAAGAGGCATGTCACTGGGGCAAGGCAGGGGGAGCGGGGATGGTGGTGGATCTTATAGTCCAGTCCTGTTAGGTACATAGGGAACAGTTTGAGCTCTGAAATTTGTGCTTGGTGGTGTCTCTCTGCTGTGAACTATGGAAGTGAGCCACTTTCTTCCACCATTGATGATGTTCCCCTGGATTCTGCCAGCCTGCAACAAAGCCTTTCCTCCCATGAGCTGCTTCTGGTTGGGTGTTTGTCCAGCAACAAAGGCAACTGCCCATTGCTGTGATTCAGGTTGACAGTGTCAATCACAGCAAAAAGATATGGAAAAAATGTCTCATTTGGAGGAGAAAAGGAGTTTAAAGTGACAAACAAGACTGGTTCTGAGAAAGCAATTATACTTGCTAATGAGATCAGCACTATTAAGAAGTCTTCTGGGAGCTGGGTCACCTCCACCTCATTTTCCCAGGCCCAGAAGTCATTATGGGGAAAGTGGTGACACAAATACTGCTGTCACGGCTAACCTGAAAACCAGTTCCAGGGACATAGCAGCAGAGGTCACTTAATCCTCATGAATACAGAGATCCAGAGTCTACAGAGAACTCAGATTTCTATCTTGCCCACCAAGGCTCAGGAAGCATTGCAGAAGAGAGAGAGGAGAGATTTAAAGAGCTTCAGGATGTCTGAGATACCATGTTTCCCCATCCCTGCAGAGACTGACTGAGGCTCCTTTGTCCCCACAATGAATACCAATATCTCCCACCAAAGACCCTCAGCAGAAGTGGGGCAGGGGAGAGGGGTCTATGTGCACAACTTTTTATTAAACAATGAATAGATCTGGGCTGGAGAGATGGCTTAGCACTTAAGGCACTTGCCTGGAAGCCTAAGGACTCATGTTCAACTCTCCAGATCCCACATAAGCCGGATGCACAAGGTTGCACAAATGTCTGGAGACCGACTGCAGTGACAGAAGTCCCTGGAGCACCAATTCTCACTCTTGCTCTTACTCTCTCATTAGAAAAAAAAAAAAAAGATTTTTTTTAATGAACTTTCCTGTGATATACTGAGGTTAAGATCCCACCCACAGAAGAGTCCACCTTGTGAAAATGCAAATTTATTTGAAAGGAGAGAGCCTAAACTGAGAATATTATCCAAGGGTTTCCCTGCTTAAAAGGGAATATTTCTCCACTGTCAGTACACAAAAGATAAAGCAACTGTGGTCCAAATGGTTCCAGGATCACCCTGAAACTGTAGTCAGAACTCGGCATCATTGCCCACACAGTGCTGGCTTGGAAGTCATGAAATATACAAGTTGCACAAGATCATGGAGTCTTGTGCCATGGTTTCTGGGAGCTGCTGTGACCAGACAGTGTGTGCCAAAGTCTGGGTCTCTGTAATGAATACAGAATAAGAACTCACTGCATGAAGCTGTGAAGGAGAAGCAAGAGCCATGAGATGTCACCTAAGGAAAGCTGTATACAGGTAGTGGTACTGGTCCAGGAGAGAGGCTATGTTTGCAGCAGACCTGGAAGCACGGGGCTGTCCAAGCCCTTTAGAGTAAGATCCTCACACCTCAGATGTAGGACAGGGAGGTACAAAGTTTGTTTCTCCCACTGGTTCCCACTACTCTCTTCTGGAATGAGGATGTTTACTATGTGCCCTTGTATATTGGATGTATGTGACTTAGTTATTAATTTTATAGAGACTCACAGTTAAGCAATTGCTTTGAGTCTCAGAAGAGACATTGTACTTTTGAACAGTGCTGTGATTACTAAAAACTGTCGGGACTGTTGAAATTAGACTAAGTGCTCATGGGGACAAGGAGTGTGGTGGTTTGAATAGATGGCCCCCAATATATTCAGTTTTTTATTTCTTTGTAGTTTGCATCTGCAGCCACCTGGATGGAGGCAGTGTCACTGGGTATATCTTAAGGTGTGGTGGTGGGTTTCAGATTTCAATCTAAAGATACGCAAAGTGTGCCCAGCAGGAGTTCCTGAAGTGTGCTGTGGCTTTTGGCTTGTGCTTCTCTCTTTCTACTTGGTCCTGTGAATGCAGACCAGCTTCTTCTGCCTTTTATGGAACTTCCCCTGGATCTGTAAGCTTCAATAAATATCCCTTCCTTCATAACTGTGCGTGGTCTGGAAGTTTATCTCAGCGAACCTGAAGCTGTCTGCTACAAGGTGTAAGAAGATTACTGCTTTCAAAGGGTAATTTTTGGAGGTAACAGTCACAAGAATAGAGTCGTGGTAGTCATTCTTTATTGCCATTTTGATTGGATGTAGAATTAACTAGGAGTGAAATCACAGGTCATGTATGCCAGGGAGTTTGTGGACTAGATTAAGGAGGGGGTTCCCATCTTAAATGTAGGTGGCACCTTTCCATGATCTGGAGTATCAGGCAGGATGAAAAGTAGAAAGTGAGCTGAGCACCAACATTCATCACACTTGGATTCCTTATTGCTTTTACTAGGCCATATCTCACTCTAACACAATCGATGAATCTCACTCGGTAGCCCCAGGCTGGCCTTGAGTGGTTGGGCTGAAGGTGTGCACCACCATGCCCAGGTTTTCACTTTGCTCTTCAAAGCAGGCTCAGTGTGACTGTACCTCATACATCGTCACTGCGCCTTCCCCATGATGGATGGTGTCCCGTGTCCCCTGAACTTTAGGCCTTCTCTCCTTGCTTCTTATCAGGTATTTTGTCACAGTGGAGGAGACATGTAACTAATCTCTACCTAGTTTAGGTTACATTTGACAGTGAAACTGAAATGTATAAAATATCAATCATATTTAAATGGAGCATGGTGAGCAGTCATTTACCTTTGTCTTGTGAACACTTGCAAGTAGCAGAAAAGGGTCCAGTGTAGACACTTCATCCAGGCAGCATCCGTGAGTGCCAGGTGTGCATCGCACTAACAGGGAGGTAGTGTACGTACGAAAGACATCACAACCACGGAGTCACTAGTTCTCTCTCGGAATCTATCAACAGTCACTGGTCTGAAAGCGAGGAAGGAAGTGGATGGCCTCTCAGGATCCTTTCCATTTCATCCTCCTCTTCCTTTCCCGTTTCCAAAATCAAGTCCCAGAAGAGACACGTACCAGGTGTACATGCTTCTGACACACACGTTCTGTTTTCTTCTTCAAGTGTGTAAATCATTCCCATGCAGTGACTTGAGACTATAGAAGGCAAACAAAAACTTGTGGCTAAAACCTCTCAGATATATTCTCATGATGGAATGGAAATGTATTCTGGAAAGAAACTGCTCCAAAAAATGAATGCAAAAGGAGTGAAATGTACTAATAAAAATTTTATAATTTTGTGGTAGGCTAGAACTATAAAATCAGTGATGAAAATGGAGTAAAGGTACATTGTGATTGAGTAAAAAGGCGGTAGTTTATTTTCAGTTACTTTGCTCATACTTATGATTAATTTAACAGAAAGCATACAAGATGATTTATACAGACCTTGGATGGAAGTTTCAGAAGAGCATTTTGACAGTAATTAAAGGTAAGTATTGTAAGTAATTCTATAGGACAATATATGGGGCAGGTGCATGGTTTAAATAGTGACTAACATGGTTTAAGTAGTGACTTGGAGAAAGTTTTTGATCTGCAAGACAGTAAAAGAGCAGAATAGCATTTAGAATGGAAAAGACTGGACTTGAAGTCACTGGATATGTGACAAATAGTCACTATAATATAAAATCTAAGGATTATAGTAATTTTGTTTCAACCATATATATGTCACAAGTACCTTGAATTTTGAGACATAATCCTAGATCATCTTTGTGTACTATACAGTCCTATTACTATATAAAAGGATATTCAATACTCTGAATGAAATGTCCTATTGGAGTTGGTTTTATGATCAACAGAAGAAAAGTTGCAGGGGAAGCCAGCAGCAAAGATTTTAAAGTTAGTAATGAGAATCAAGAGATAATCATTATAACAAAGGAATTCTGGATGATGAGGAAAAGAAGTAACCTAAGATGGTAAAACAGCTGAAAGTTTAATCATTAAGAAAAATAATTTATCTTTTAAGAAATGTTTGTGTTGTGTCAGGAAAGAAGAAAAGGAGCAAAAAGCATGTGTTCTGGTGAGGCTTATGGCGTAAGAGATGATAGTACTTAATATTAAATGTAATGAGTAAATTCTATTAATACAATGGTAGCTACCTTCATGTAACCTGTTTGAAAGCAGCTGATGGGAGGAAGTATGTATTTGGCTTAAAGTCTTGAGGGGAAGCTTCATGATGGCAAGGGAATTGTTAGGGCACAGGCTGGACATCATCTCCAGCATGTGGAAAATTGCAGCAAGAAAGCAAGCTGAGCTAGCACTGGCAAATGGGGGATAACAAACCTCAAGGTCTGCCCCAAGTAACACACCTCCTCCAGCACAGGCCCTCCTCCCAGATCTCGCGAACCAAGCACCCAGAACACTAAAGTTTGTGAGGGACATCCGGTTCAAGCCAACACAAATATTCAACACAATTATACTTTGTATTAAAAATATGAAATAGCTGGGCATGATGGCACACGCCTTTAATTCCAGCACTCTGGGAAGCAGAGGTAGGAAGATCTCAGTGAGCTAAAGGCCACTGTGAGACTACATAGTGAATTCCACATCAGTCTGGACCAGAGCAAGACCCTACCTTGGAAAAAAAAAAAGTAGAAAGAAATGAAACAAAGTGCAAAATATACAGCTGGTTAACTTGTTAGAAAACTTCTGGATACAAACACAGGTGTGTTGACTAATGCTGGACAAACAGGATTGGCTGGATCAAGTTTATTGAGAAAGTGTGGATTGATCAATAACTCAAAGTAAATATCTTCCAAAGGAAAATAAACTATTTTAGGTAGATAGGAGGAATCATTACAAGTAGTTGTTGAAGCTAAGGTTTGTGTGTTGAAATTAATGTGGAAAAGGACATTCTGGCTTGAGTTAAGCAGAAAATGGAATAATCCAGAAGGTTAATATGGGTCTTTACAAATGAGTTTTGACTACTATACAGAGCATGGTGGGCTGGGGCAACCACGGAGATACATTTCCACAGTTCACAGCTCTGCGGGCCCTGCCCCAGTGAGGACGTCAACACGTTCTAGCATGTGTTCGCCCGTCATTCTGCCTGCTATCTTCTCAGTGGGGTAACACGACAGAGAGAGCAAGCGAGCAAGCAACCTGCTTTCTCTTCTTACAAGGACACTCATCCGGTCATGAGGACTTCACCTATATGACCGCATCAAGGCTGAGTTATCTACCAAAGGCCTCATCTCTGAAAAAATCATATGGGGACCGGGCTACATGATAGGAATTTCAGGGGTGGGGGAGTATGCAATTTAGTCTACCACAGGGTCCCATCCCAAAATTCTGTTTGCTTGTTTATTCTTTTGCATCTGAGAGGTCGAGTCGATTCTTGGTTTTGTTTGGAGAAGAGAGAACAATGACTTCTCATCTCATAGGATCATGGGAGCGTCAGTCTAAAGACCAGAGTCTAGACAGGAAGGACAGAACCACTGGTTCTAATCCAGGTAGCCTTGACACGGCAGCATTATGGCTTAGGGCAGAAGAGACAGAAACAAACACTAACACGTTTCCTGCTGGATGCTGGTGTGATAAAGAGCAGATCTGGGAATGATGAGCAGGATGGAGTTATCAACAGAGACGGAGGAGGTCTGGCAAGCAAAAGATTAGGGGTTCTGAAATGTGGGCTTAGTGTGTTCGCGATTTTCATGTGATACACGAATTACAGATATGAATTCTCACGTTACCAGGCTGGGATTGTTAGCTCATGGCAGAGCCCTCAACGGCATGAGTGGGCCCCCAAATTCCAACACAGAAATGAGGGGGTGATTCACAAATCCCACTCCCGTTAGTCTTCTCTGCCAATGGAGTTTTGTTGTGGTGGAATAATTTTTCATCTAAGTGATGAAAATAGAGAAATATTTTACCAAGTTCTCTCACTTTAAGCCTTATCATGACATCAAAATATATTTTATGCTTTTATCACTAATAACTCTGAAATTAAAAGGCCTATAGCACTCCTATTGGTATTGCAACAGCAGTGCACACTCAGGACTCTGTTTTTAAACCTGTCTACACAGGTTTAAACATCATATATAAGTGCTCTTCCCTACCCCTCAGGTCTCCTACTCCCTAGAGGCACCCTGGTTTAGTTTCAGACAAGAGAGGCTTTAGATGTTCAAATTTCTTCAAAGGACATTTCCTAAATCCCTCTTTTTCAACATTGAAGTTTCTGAAGACTTTAAACAGCATTTTTCCTAGAGCTCTTGGCGTGGCTCAGGTTCAATAATAGCACCAATGTCTGTCTGAGTGACACTGCATTTGGTATTGGGTAGTTGGCTTGCAGTAAATTTTAGTAAACTAAAATTTTCTCTCAGGTAGTTTACATCAAAGCTGTAAAGCCCAGTGAGGAGACATCTCCGTGAAGGCGATGGGGTAAGGGAGTAGGCACGGGAGCTGCAGGCAGAAAGGACGCTGACAAAGAGCTTAGAGGCTGGCAATTAGGAGAGAATAGCAAGAATCCCAAACAGAAAGAGAACAGCTCAGATGAAGAGATTGACAAAATACCTTGGGTCATATATTTGAAGCTGCTAGAAATTTGAGCTGAGTTTAGTTCAGAGTGTCAGTGAGCAAGGGCCCAGTAAAATTGGATAAAAGGCAGCTAAGGATTTGAATCTCCATCTGTGAAATGTGAGCTTTGTCATGGATAAACATTTCAGATAGAATGTGTTTAAGAAATATATGTGAACTAAATCCCCTGTTATTCAGAGATAGCTAATTATTCCTCATTTTATAACATCAATTCTCTATTAGACAACAAGGTGAACTACACATGCTTATGGGTAATTTTTACATAAGAGTTTCATTATCACTGAGACATTTCTCTTACCATACTGACCACATGCACATAAATACAGTAAGTTAAGTCAGGTGTGGTGGTGCACGCCTTTAATCCCAGCAATCAGGAGGCAGTGGTAGGAGGATCATATGAGTTCAAGGCCACCCTAAGACTACATAGTGAATTCCAGGTCAGTCTGGTCTATAGTGAGAACCTACCTGGAAAAACAAAACAACAGCAACAACAACAAAAGACACCAGGTTAGACTAGAAGGTGAAAAAAATGTCATTAGAGCAAGAGAGGTAAGAATTTGAATATTGTCTCAAAAAAGCAATGTTGTCCTCTCCAAATATAGTATCATTTACCTTTGATATTTTAAAACTCTTAATTATATCTTCAATGATGCTACTTTTAGTATTGAAATTATTTCAGTGCATATTTTCCTAATTTTGCTTAATAATATAATTATGTAGAAGATAAATATTAGGAAATGGAGCCTGGGAGAAGAAGCTAAAGACCTGTTTTCTCTTTGAGTAGCCTTCTAGTGCAGGGGAAACTCTGGTTCCAGACATCAATCTACAGAAACAGTTTAAAAATAACAATGTCTTAACTCTTGGGCAACAAACTGACTTAGCCAACAGAGAGTCATGAGATTAGCAACTGGACCATGAGAAGTATCAAAGGTCAGGTAGCTATGAGATGAATAAGGAAAATCATACTTTTGTTTTGGTAGCTGTTTTCTGATGGTAAGATGCCCTTGGGACTAAGTAGACTATTTTTGCTGTATGATGCCAGGGCACTTCTCCACCTGGGCTTCATTATATTATCGTTGGCACTGTGGTTTAAACACCCCCCTTTGTTGGCTTTTCTAAAGGCTAATGGGAAGAAATACCCTAAAAGATCCATCCTGCTTTGGGAACAAAAAATAGTCGCCTTACCCCATGATGATGCCACCTGGTGCACAGATAAATTTTCATAAGTGTGTCTTCAAAATCCACAGTGCAGAACTGACTGTGCAGTGACCCAAATTTGGGGCGTCCCTCTATCATCTCTGAAGTTCCTGCTTGGATTCACTTTGCTAAACAGACTTTAGAAACTGAGCCTTTTGACCAAAGTCTTGCCTTTGAGAAGACAAGGACTCAGAGACCCCCACAGCAATATTATACAACACATCAGGCTGTGTCATGTTAAGTACATTAGGGTACCTGATTCCATATACCCTATCTCACTTGTATGACACCCACTGAAATTTATAAAAAAGAACCCTTTCTCTTGTCCCTTCACATTAATTAAGAAGGAATTGCATTTGAGAAATTTCAGAAAATATAATTATTAAAAATCTATCTAAGAGCCAAATACAAGATACTAAGTGCTTTTTGTCATTTTTGCATTGCTTAAACGAGGTCTCACTTTGTATCTTAGCAGTTCTGTGCCCTGGCTGGGCTTGAAAGTCATTGCAATCTTGCCGCTTCAGCCTTCAAAGGGTTGGGAATGAACTGACATGGCCAGCCCAAACACTTTTTTAAGAGTAAGAATTAAAGACTTAATATAGTTAAGATGTCAGTTATGCCTAATACGATTAATGGTAATGAGCATTTAAACTATTTATTGGTGTAGTAGTCGTCTAAACCTGATAGCTCTCTTCCTTCTGTACTTGCTCATAGGAATGGTGTTGGACATTAAGCAGGTGTTTTGAGAAAGATGGTTATATAGTAGACCCCAGATTTCCTTGAGCAGCAAGCTCTGTAATTGACAGGGCAACAAAAACAGACATTGACATTATATAGGCACTGACTTATTATGTAATTTAATAAAGGAGATCTGTAAAGAGGCCAAGGGTCAGATTGGTGGAAAAGGGGGGGTGTTCCTCTGGGTATTGGTAATGTCTAGAGTTCCAATAGATAGGAAGCAGAAAGTCAAATGCATTATCAAGAATGTGGGTCTCAGGAAATTTGAACTTGGCCCTGGAAACTTAGGGTGAAGCCACGTGGGAGATCACTTTAACAACTATAGTTGATGTGGTAGAGTGGCTAAGGTTAGATTAAATGTGCCAGAATATAGGGCCAGACTACAATGTGAAGGACGGCGGTCAGAAACTTGTTTGCTTGTCCATGTGGTAACAGTGAGGATTGAGGCAGGAATCAACGTGCAGGTGAGAAGCTAAATATCTCTGCAAAATCTCTGAAAGAAAATGAATTTAAACCGGCTGCGATTGCTAGTGGGTGCCTAGAAGCATACTCTGAACAGCCGGTGATCCTTAATAAACACTCTCTTGATCCTGCCTCCAAGTTTACTGTAAACTGTTTCCTGATTGCCTTATTTCTAACAGTGTTAACTTCCTTTTGCTATAGCTCTCTGATTCTGAGTCTGCGTGTCTTGAGTTTTTTTTTTTTTTCTTTTTTACTTAGAGTTTGGGCTTCAGGGCAAGACTATCAACTTTCCATTTACCACACTGTTCAGTGCACTATACCCCAGTGAAAAACACCAAATAAAAACAATAATAGCAGCAGCAACAGAAAACCCATAAATTAAATGAGAGTTGATTTTCACCCTGCACACAGATAAACTAAAATGGTTTCTAAATTCATTCATTGAAAATTATTATGCTTTATTAGTAGTTATCACTAGAGTAGAAGGTATTGGAACATTTAACACAAAACCTATTTAGAAAACAAACAAACAAACAAACAAACAAACAAACGAGTTGATGTAAGGGCTCTGCAGAGAGAGATTCTGAGTGAATTTTGATAACACACATGACCGAAACAGATGATGAAAAGCTAAAAATTAAAAGACAGATTCTCTTCCATAATAACTAGATCTGTGCACATATATAATACACTGTTCTTTTCTCCTCAGAATACCATCCGTAGCGCATTGCAGTAAGACAGATTTACACACAGGGTGCTTTGCCACACAGAATATGTTGCAACTTTTATGATTCCAAAATGTACTGTGTCCCCAAACTGCAAATATTGTCATATTAAAGCACTCGTCATCTGGATTTGCTGAAACAATGGCTTTTGCCAGAATTTGCTCTTTCCTGAAAATGATTGCCTTTTAGGGATTCTTGCAAATAGATTTATTAGCTTTCACACTGAATAAACAACCAAGAGCTCACTATGCAGATTGGCCCCGGAGCTGTTACTGAGGATATATTTCTAACTTTATAGCAACATCCTTTACTTTTATATCCCGCCCTCTCTCAAATTGATAAATTGGGTTTTGTTTGAAAAATACAAGAAAATATGGTGGAATGAAACGGGAAGATTTCTCCTGTTTTTATAAGCCCAATTCTCAGTTTCCTTAGTTTTAATGCATGCGAGCTTTTACAAGACCAGAAGTTTTCATGGTGATGTGGCTGGAAATGAGGACTCAACAGGGATGGTCTGAGGCAAATTAGGAGTAGTAAAGAACTAGAATTTAGACATATTTCAGAATACATAGCTTTCTGGTCACTTTCTCTTCCCACTGGGTTTTTGTTTGTTTTTCTTGTGAGGGTAATCTTAAGAAATGTATAAACATATAAAAGCTTTATGTCTTGACAGAGCATACTACTTTGTCAATGCAAATATGTTTAACTTTCATGATACAAAATATTTTAAAATGTAGAAAAAACTTTGAGCAATGGAGGAAAGAAGAAGGGATAAGTGAAAATGTGAGAACTGAAGAGTAGAAGCAGAGGAAGAAGTTCAGACATATTTGGACCAAAGTTGCTGGGTGTCAGCATAAGAGAAATGGCTTACTAATTCCAGTGAAAAATTACATTTTATATGAGATAAAATACAAGTATTTCCATTATGAACAAGTCAGATTGCCACACTATTTATTTAAGTGCGTTCCAATCCTATGGCATTAGTATGTCTTCTGTAGGATAAACTAACATTCAAGTAATTCAGCCTATTGAATAGTTTGCCTTCATAGCCTGCCTACCAAGTTTGTCCTGGCTGCCTGCTTGGGAGACACGGTCTTTCTCAACAGAAAGGTGTGAATGGTTAGTGGTGGTGGGAACACTGCAGCATACTTTGGATTTTGGATTTCTGCACAATGTGTCTTCTTCCTTGAAAACATGGGTGATTTTATATATATATATATATATATATATATATCAAATATATAATATATAATATATATATATATATATATATATATCAAAACAAGGTAAGTATAGTAGCCTATGTCTAGAATCAGATCAAAAAGTTGAAAGTTTTGAAGCTCTTTGTTTAATTATTTTCCCTCTAATTTCTGTTTTCTATCACATTCCAAGATTATAAGCACACATATTTTCAGCTATTATCCCTAGCCAGGAAGGATGAGCACCAAAGATGATAAAAAATGAAAATAACAGGAATCATTCTTAGAGAAATGAAGAAAATTTTCTAGATGAAACAGAAAATTTGATCGCTGTGGGAGTTTGATTGTGAAATGTCTCCCGTAGCCTCATGTATTTGTTATTAAGCCACATACTCAGTCCCCAGATGGTGACAATTTGGAAGGCAGAGCCTTGCTGGTAGAGGTGTGTCACTTGGGACTGACCTTGGGATTCTACAGCTCCATGCCCCTTCAGTCACTTGCTGCTGCCTGCCAGGTGCTGTGGCAAGTTGTGATGCCCAACCTGTGCTGTGCCATGCTTACCTTGGTGTGATGACACTTCCTCTGGAAACTGCAAGCTCTCTGGTTGGCTGTTTCTTCCCAGCAACAAGAATGTGGCTGCCACAATAACCTTATGTAACTGGCACTTATCTTGTGTAAGAAAATCAAAACTACACACACCTTTGGTGTCTAGATTCACATTTCTTTTAAGAACATATGGGAAATAAATAAGGTGTAAAAAGACCCAGGGAACATTTTAACACATCCTTTCACCCAAATTATCTTCTCCAGAGGTGAGAAACAGTAATTGATAGGCTATTTCCACTCAATTATTTTACCAAGTGTAAAGAAAACAACTGTCTGAAAAAAATCATACTTTTGTTTTTATCCGACTACTTCTATCTTATTGACATGTTGCACAAATGTGTAGTAGAGTAAATTATGTTCTCAGAGCCATATTTTCTCTGGCTATTCAAGGAAGCAGAGGAAATAACGACAGCTAAATTAGTTGTTATCCATTTTCATATCATACCTTCATCCTGAGTATTTTATTTTTGTTAACTTCACAGTAATCTTTGAGTGAGTTCTTTTTAAATTCCTCAATTTTGAAAAGAAACTGAGGCATGGAGAGTTAGAATGATTTACTCAAAGTGCTAAAAGGAGAAAATAACAAACCCATTCCTGTGCAAAGTGGTGTAATCAGGTGGTTCTTGCTGGGTGAGGATAATATTGTAAGATTACCAGATGGATAGACTCTCCATAACAGTACACACACTCTTATGCTGGTATGCATGCAGATTTATAGCCAAATACTTCCTCCTCCAGTGTCTGTATGGGTTAGTGTGTGTGGTAATGCCAAACATACTTCAGAACTTTTTACATGGATCCAGATAATAAGTGAGGGAGGGAGGAAAATGTAGGGGGTCTATGGTACAGTTATCTAGAAGAAAGAAGCAGAATAATTTCATTTATTTATTCTAAATTTTTTCAAAAATATTAGGAAACTTCATTTTTAACTACACAAAGAATATAAGTTAATAATTTTAAGATTGCAAAGAAATGATCCAACAGTGTTTATTAACCAGGGAGCTGGCAGAGAGAATGTGTTATACTCTGTTCTTGAAATGAAGGAATTCGATAGGGAATTGATTAGATAAGTACTGAATGATCTAAACAAGGGTAAAAGCTAGAGAATCCTGAAGGAAACCATAACTAATAACTAAAAGAAGAATGTGTCTTGGGGAATAATGGGAAAATATTGGAATTATTGTAATGAAGACTGCTCAGAACTGGTCTGTACCCTCTGAGCACAGGTATCAACCTGTTGCTACTAGTACCAGATGGTCTCAGGGGTGCAGTTGCTGGCAGGGTGACATGTGCGTGGAAGGTGGATCCAGCTTTTGCTGTTAGGCAAAGAGATACTGCCGAGACAGTGGTGGAAAGAACAGAAAATGTGCAAGATAATGCTTCCTTCTTCCTTCTTCTTCTTCCTTAGTATTTCCTCCTTATGTGCCCCATGTTGTCCAGATGTAATAAGAAGTCAGTCACAATCAGAAATGTTGTTTGCAGTACTCGTAACTGAGGAGCCTAAAGTAACAACGTGCAGGTTAGATGATATAACAACCAGGAAAATAGGCTAGTAGATACAAAACTTGATTGTGACTCAGTTGTCTCTTTTATGAGCTTTGAAGTCATCTTCAAAGTGATTGTATAAATATTGAATGGGCATGTATGTTCATTAGAACAATAATGGCATATTAAGTGGTTAATAAGTCTTAGTGATTAAAATATATTTCATCTAATGAATACTCTAAGGTATAACTTACAAAATGGAGGTAAGAAAGAGGAAAGCTTTCATTTAACTTACTCTAGACAAAAGAAACGTATCAGTATGAAAATTTTCTCTCTCTCTCTCTCTCTACACATATATATAAATTTATTTATTTGAGAGAGAAAAAGAGGAAAGAGAGAGAGAGAATGGGTACTACGGCATCTAGCCACTGCAAACAGACTCCAGATGCATGCACCACCTTGTGCATATGGCTTACGTGGGTCCTGGGGCATGAAACCGAGGTGGTCCTTTGGCCTTGCAGGCAAATTCCTTAACCACTAAGCCATCTCTCCAGCCCTGAGTATGAAAATTCTAAGGAAATTCATGAAGCTATATTGAAGTGGTAATACCAAAAGTAGGACATCAGGTATCTTCCTTGTGTGAGAGAGGAATAAGCCAGCAAGAAGATCACATGTAAGAGACAAGCAAGTGCTTTCATTCCTGTTAAATTCCAGGAAGAAGGCTTACATACCTCTCCGACTAAAGTGATAACCCACCAACATCTGCTTGTGAACACTTATATTTCTTCAAATTTAAATGTGGAAGATGGCATTATTTTAAAATATACAACATGAGCAAAAATATGATTAATCTTAATATTGACTTCAATTACTTCCAAAGTGTTTAATGAGAAAGCATGTCAGGGCTGAAGAGTTGACGCAACGGTTAAGAGCACTTCCTGAGGAGGCCTGCGAAACCCCTCGAGTCCAATACCCAGCACCCACAAAAATGGCTGGCTGTGACCACACACGTTTGTAACCATAATATCATGGGGAGAAAGACCAGAGACATGGTAAACTTTGGGGTTAGTAAGAGATTCCAGCTCAAGAAGAACAGAGGAAAGAGTGTATAATTGATTTATAATGTATTTTGGTCATATTCAATTCCATTACTTTATTCCACCCCCTTTCCCATTCATTCTTTGCCAGTTTTCCTTCTCAGTTAATCTACCTATACTTCAATGCCTTCTTTGTGGTGACTTACTGTTTAATTAGGATAGCTTTCATAAGCGTAGGTGAGGGGTTATTTAACAGATCATGGAAATGTACCGGTGGCCACATTATTGGAGAAAATGTCTCTTCTACCCTTATTGCCCCTGCCAACTGTGAAAAGCCAATGGACCATTATAGAGAGGTAAGCCTTCATGAGCTCATTCTCCATCTATGACAAAATGTTCAAATCACATGCAGGTCATGTCAGGTAGCCATAGAGCGGTGAGTTCATGGATACAAACATCACATCCAATCTAGAAGATGATATTACATAGCAGTTCTTCCTAACCTCTCTGGCTCTTACATCCTTTCTGCCCCCCTTTTGTGATGTTCCCTCTGCTGGAGATAATGATAAGAAAATTCAGCTTAGGGCTGAGCACCCTGTAGCCTGAGTTACTAGTGTCTGCAATAACCATCCATCACCCACTGCCCAAAGAAATTTCTCTGACAAAAGCTGAAAACACCACTAATTTATGGGCATAAACATAAATATTTAGATGGCATCTTGATGAGCACAACATAGGTATTTATCAAAACAACAATAGTGACATCCCCTCTAGGGCATATGGCTTCCAATACCATGGGCTTCAAATAAAATCGGAAAGCAGTTGTTTCCACCCATCACACTCAGCCACTATGGCACTGGTAGGGTTACCTTGTCTGCCTGAACAAGTGTACAGCACACAGCCATGGCCGAGTTAACAAATGATGACTTTTTTTCTCTCAGAAACCTGCACAGAACCTTCTAGCACTGTGAATGTTAGCCAGAAGAAACAGTTCTAATTTGACATCTTCATGTTAAACTACCAAAGCATGATATGTCTTTAGCAATATTGTCTTACCACCTAGACCTGGTACGCAACCAGGAGCAAGAGCAACAGGCTGCATTATTTGGGAGGGGGGGCTTTATGGACCTTCCTGAACAACAACTCCTAGGGAGACATCCCAC
Source organism: Jaculus jaculus (assembly GCF_020740685.1). Classification (NCBI taxonomy): domain Eukaryota; kingdom Metazoa; phylum Chordata; class Mammalia; order Rodentia; family Dipodidae; genus Jaculus; species Jaculus jaculus. Next base: position 106,642,519 of record NC_059113.1, on the reverse strand, counting down.
TTCAGGCATTGGGATTTAGTTTTAAAAAAATAAGAGCAGCTGAGAACAGCATTATCTATCAAAGGAGGGCATCTCCCTTAAAACTCTTGAATTACAGGTTTATTTAGTGTGCAAACTAATAGATTTCCTTATTACTTCTTCATAAGCGCTGCTTTGGGTGACCATCCTTCCCACTCTATCCTCTCCGCCATTGCCCTGGCCAGCATTTATGTGTAAACCTTTCCACTCGCAAGAGCGCTCGCTATGGTAGTACCACATGTGATCTACTATCCTCCACTGATGCCCCACCTTTTCATTTTGTAGTCGGGTTTCTGCACACTCCTTCCCACTTAAACCCACATATCTAGGAGTTTGAAACTAAGCTTTATATCTTGTCTTTTGATCCTCAACTGTGTGGCTGCCTTGAAAAGCAGTATTCTATGTTCAGAGTAAAAATCAAATAGTCTGGCATGCTCTGGTGGCCATAAGATTGAACTGGGGTCCCCTCAAGTTCCCATTTTGAGAGAATGTTTATGGTTTGACCTGTCTGTTGTTCCCTGGAAGGCTTAATTCACAAGCCCATCTTTAGTAAATCAGAATTGTACTTGACTATTGCCTACAGGCTTTGCCCAGGGGGGTTTCCATAAACAAAATCAGAAGCAATTTTTGAAAACTGCAGATACTTGAGGTACTAGTTAACACCCAAGGACATACTGCTATCCTTGTGTGTAAAAGAAAGTGATGGAGAAGGAAAGGTCCACGAGAGACTTTAAAAAACTTGGACACATTCCTGGGGATTTAAAAGGCATGTGCTTGCAGAGTTTTGTGCATGGATACATCCTGTGTCAAGGAAGTCAGAAAAACAACAGCAACAACAAGAAGACACGATAAGATAACAATAATATCTCCATTTACACACTTCAGTAATGCTGAAAAAAAAAAAAAAGGAAAAAGTGGTAGTACTGGGCCTACCATGTCTGTTTTCCTCATGGGATGGCAATGGAAATACTACACAAAAGCCCACGGTATCCAGAGGATGCGCCTCAGACATACCCTGATGGGGTCTTTGATAAGGTGCTCAGATCCTGGAGTACTAAAGCCTACTTTTACAGGAATTCAGATTCACAAAAGTTCCACGATTCCACACGCATGGCTTTTTTTCAATTTACTTACAATATACACATATATCATATTATAAATTTCAATCTAAATATATTTCAACATACTGATCAATGTACAGACAGCAGGAGGTCAAGCATATAAAGAAAAGTCCCTTTTGAAATGAACGAGAAGAAAGTATTTGGAGAGGTAAATGATAATATATGTAAATATTTATATACACGTGATTTTCTTCCAGGGGCTTTGTGGCATAATGTGTATCTAAACCAGGGTAATAATGACAAGCTTGGCGATGTATAAAGCAAACTCTGATGGTCAAATTTTACAACTAAAATAGGTAAAGACAGTAAGTATTGCCATATTCCTTCTAGGCACCTCATTCAGCCCTTTTCAAAGAAGCACATTTGCTTATAAGAGGATTTTTATTCACAGCACAAGTTAAAAATCTGTATAAAGCAATACATAAAATGCAACCATTAGGAGAATGTATTGTTTTTAGAAAATAAACAAGGACATGGGAGGCAGCCAGTCAAGTCCACGTTAAAACTACACCTTCAATCAGTTCATTAAGAAAATGTGAGCACCCTGAGTCAAAGGAAATACCAGGTGTAACTCGTGATGAAAATAGTACCCACAAATACACACTATTTGTTGCTTTCCTGAACTCCAATTCTCAGGGACACAATGAGGCACTAGTGGCTCTGGATATGCAGTGTGCACTGTACACTAGCTAAATTGTGACCTCATTAAACATGATTGTTCCCACAATGATTTGTGATGGCAATGAATATTTGCAGATGTTATCTACATCTTAGCGATAAATACAAATAACACAGGTTGTCTCCCAAAGCAGTAAGAAACAGTGGTATGTGCTAAAAAAGATCTAGCATAAGGCAAGCACAGAAGCAAGCCAGCAAACAGAAAAATTTTCTTTTTCTTTCACGTTCTTTCTTTTTCTTTCATTAGAAATTTTATTGTTGATGGAACAATACTGGGAGGTGGGAGGCACTGAGAGATTAGTCCGTGAAGCAGGGTGATCGGGTTAATCATCACTATGATGGTAGATTCCTAATATGAGCATGAGTTCAGATCCCTTTGCCTCCTTACACCCCATCACACCACAGCCTCACACCATGGGATCCTGCAGATGACTTCATCAAGTCCAGGCCAGTGATCAGAGACTTCCCAGCTTCCAGACCTTGAATCAATACATTGATATTCTTTGTGAAGTCCCCAGTCTCAGAAACTGTGTTACAGGATCACAGAGGTGACTCAGACATTGTCTCTCATTGAAACACTTTTTCAGAGATTCATTGTATGGCAAAAATCTATTAGTAATTTGTAGCTCAAAAGGCATCTCTTATACAAAATATTTTCAGAGATTAAGCCATATTTGATTTTAGTTTGATGGGTATAGGTAATAAAAGTTTTCATTACTGAGAATACCACATAATGTCACTATCTAAGTACATGATGCATATAGTATGTGTCCAAACAGAAAGAACAGCAAATGAACACATTTTGCTAACAGAAAAAAAATCAGAGGATATACAACAGGTAACTAGAGAAATGGTGAAATACCACAGGACCAGTAAAAATCAGTAAACACCAATAGTGAAATCCATTTCTCATGTTTAGGGTAAAAGTTGCCAAGCAACAAGAAACTGCATAGTTTTTTTCTGGAGCTACCTGAAAATTATTATTGTATTTTATGCATATGATTAAATTTTAATCAGTGGGGCTTAGTTGGCAGAATGCTTGCCTCGCATGCCCAAGCCCTGGTTTGAGCTTCAGCACCATATAAAGCAGGCGTGGTGGGACATGCAGCTATTCCAACACTCAGGCAGCTGGAGGAGGGTTGGGAGTTTAAGGAGCCTCAGCTACTTGTTTACTTTGAGGATGTCTTGGGCTTCAGGACACTCTCTCTCAAGACAAACCATACAAAGTAAATGTAACCTGTGTGGTATTATTAGGACTTTAATTAATTAAAGTTGATACATTAGTCACCTTACACATGCTATATTGGGGCACAGCTGTTCAATGGTTTTGTAATGATTTAAATTGATTTGTGCATGATATGACAAAATTGCCTAAAATAGTAAGCCTCTGTCAATTAATACCTCCTCTGTGTACAGGTCATTTCTTTGAAAACACACACATGCGCACACACACATACACACACACACACACACACACACACAATTGCTTCCAGACATTTTCCTCCATTATTCGATTGCAGATAAAAGTAGACTAGCTGGAACTTGCAACGGAGAATTCACTCTTCTAAGTTCTTGATGTCTCTCAATGGAAGCTTTTCCTGGCACACACATTGTGCCACGCCACTTAGCAAGAATCTTCACCAATGCCTGTTGCTACAACACAGACCAAGTGACTTGGACATAGTAGAAGTATATTTCTCACACTTTTTGAAGCTGAGTGGTATAAATCTCTAAGGCACTCATGAGATTCAATGTCTCTATGGGCCTTTAATCCCAGTACTCAGGAGGCAGAGATAGGAGGATTGCTGTGAGTTTGAGGCCACCCTGAGAATACAGAGTGAATTCCAGGTTAGCCTAGACTAGAGTGAAACCCTACCTTGAAAAACCAAAAAATAAAAAATAAAAAAATAAAGATTCAATGTCTGGTCAGGCCTGATACTTGCTTTGAAGGTGGTAGTTTCTGGTATCATCTTTTTTTTTTTTTTTTTTTTTTTTAAATAACAAGCCCTTTTATTTTTTGGTCATTTTTTTTTATTTATTTATTTGAGAGCGACAGACACAGAGAGAAAGACAGATAGAGGGAGAGAGAGAGAATGGGTGCGCCAGGGCTTCCAGCCTCTGCAAACGAACTCCAGACGCGTGCACCCTCTTGTGCATCTGGCTAACTTGGGACCTGGGGAACCGAGCCTCGAACCGGGGTCCTTAGGCTTCACAGGCAAGCGCTTAACTGCTAAGCCATCTCTCCAGCCCTCTGGTATCATCTTAATGTGGGAGACTAGATGGAGGTTCAGGCAGCTAGTGCAGGGGGTTAATCTCATTAATGCAGATTCACGTCTTCCTCCTTTCTCCATGTTTTCTTCCTCTTAACACTGTCACATTGAAATTTAAAATTAAGAGATGGCTTAGAGGTTAAAGCACTTGCCTGTGAAGCCTAAGCCAGGTTTGATTCCACAGTACCCATGTAAGTCAGGTGAATGTGTCTGGAGTTCATTTGCAGTGGCTGGAGGCCCTGGTACACCCATTCTCTCTACATATATATGTCTCTCTCTCTCTCCTCTCCATCTGTCCTTCTCTCTGAAATAAATAAATAAATTAAGTTCTTAAAGTTACAACATAAACATTCTGTAGGGACACATGCATTCAAGTGATAGTACCAAACACGTCTAAACAGCTACCTTGTTATTAATTTTAGTAATCTTTTTAAAATTTTTTGGTTATTTTTATTGATTTATTTGAGAGTGACAGAGAGATAAAGAGGGAGAGAGAGAGAGACAGAGATAGATAGAGAGAGAGAATGGGTATGCCAAGGCCTGCAGCCACTGCAAACGAACATCCCCTTGTGCATCTGGCTAACATGGGCCTGGGGAATCGAGCCTCTCGAACCAGGTTCCTTAGGCTTCACAGGCAAGTGCTTAACCACTAAGTCATCTCCCCAGCCCAATTTTAGTGATCTTATAGAGCAGAAAATCTGTGCTTCCATTGATTTTTGCTGCAAGTTATTTTATATAAATATGCACAAATCTCTGTCATAGCCATAGCAGGACATTCAGAATGAGAATTCAGAAACAGAAGACATTTGCAGGCTGAAAAATTGCCATGAGGTCTGATGCTCACACACTTCAGGGCAGAAAGGAGTACGTGATGCCTCCAAAGAGATCTTCATGGTGCAAGTGAACTTGTCGTGTTTCTGGGTCTGAAGACAAATCGTACATCTGAAAACAGACAGAAATGCACAATTCTCTACCATTCCTCTGAGGAGTGTCTCTTTCAGTCACCTATGTCTTCATGTATTTAAGAACAGAAAAACAAAGACAAAAGTGTGAAATTTAGAAGTAAATAGATTTGGCTGTATCCATTTATGCTGATCATGAGAATATCAGAAATATTATATTACAGTATACTATATAAAAGATTTCTGTCATATTGTATTCTGATGCATAGGCATTCTCAGTTAAATGATTAAGAGCATACCAGAACTCAAAAGAATTAAGTACATCAAATTCCAATATTTATGTATCAGTCAATATAAATAAACTACTTCATTCTGGTATATCTTTCTTATAACTCTTGAATAATTCTTGTCTCTTTGACTTTTCATCTTTATCATATTCCAGTCATATGCATTCTACTCCATAGACTTTCTACCATTATCTTAGAATCTGGATTTAGACTTAACTGACTGCCATAGGCTTCTGTGATATATTACTATAGCCTGAGTTGATTATAAACAACAGAAATTCATTTCTCAAGGTTGTGGAGGTGAAAAAGTCCAAGATCAAATTTCCATTTGGAAACCACTTTTCCTTCCAGAAAGATGACGTACTCCTGGATTCAAACATAAGAGCAATGATTCTTTACTAGAGAATTCTGGAATGCAATTGTCTGATTTTCTGCTCATTTATTTCCACCATGATCTCTTGTTTTATAATATTCTGAAATATTCTCATCTATTTGCTATCCTCCAAAAACTGTAGATTTTAGTTGAGAGTAATAATTAGCAAGAATAGAAGGCTATTTTGATAACAGTGTTCTTCCTCGCCGCACAACACTGAATATCAGGACTGAATTAAAAGGAAAAGTTAAAAAGTCTTTTTACATACTGAAATTCTTGTTTCTTTGAAAGACTATTTCCCTCAAAAATTGTGGTGAGCTTTGGATCTGCTTCCTTGAAGGCATTTCAGTGTGTCCGTCAATTTGCATAACATCTTTCTATACCCAATTCTCAATCCTTCCTCACTAATAAATCTAATAAGATTTATTCATCTTGTGTTTTTCTTCCTACTTAATTTTGGGCAATTTCAGGTAGAAAAAGAATACATGAGCGGCGTTTGCTTACATGGCATTGATGTATGGATGAAGGCACTTGTTTGATCCAAGAATCTCCTTGGGCATGTATCATGTTTTCTTCAGTTCTGTATCTTTTTAATGGGCTAGTGGTTTTTCCAATCCCTTAGGTGTTTTATTCTCCATATTATTCCTGTGTTCCAATTTGTATGAAAGCCATTTCTTGTTTCAGCTAATCTCCTCTAACACCTCAGTAAAAGATGATAACCATGGCTTTTTATCTCTTTTCCTCACAATTGGGTTTAGGAGACAACAGAGTCTGCTTCCAAAGTTTCCAACAGCACTCCAGGTGACAGCTTTACTTGCTAGTTTCCCACACTCCTCCTGAGAATTGCAATTAGCAATGTGTGTTTTCTTATCACCTGTCACCTGACCACCAGGCCAATGCAACACAGTGATCATGTAAGAAAATGTGCAAAGACCCAAACGTGGGACAAGTCACTGACTAGCATTTGTCTTTTCTTGCTGTTAATTTTCAAATCTGTTTTTTTTTTTTTTTTTTTTTCATTTTGAGATATTTGTGTTTCCAGCATTTTGGTTTGCAATCCAATGGGCCATGTCCACAGAAAGGGCAGCACTGTGGAGAGATCTGTGCTGCAGTTTCATGGATGGAGAGTGTTCCACTCACATTCTGGGGTCAGGCCCAGCTCATGGCCACGCCTAACATCCACACAATTTCTCTGGGCTTATAGCAAGGAGAAAAAATGCTATCTCTATATTTCACAATCATCTCCTTAATCTACTTTATGTTTCCTAAAGGATAGGAATTTATCCTTTTTTAAAAAGTAGAATATCAGGGTCTAAGTGTTTAAGTTTGGGGAATGCTCTTACTTTACGGAATTTTTACCATGTATGTAGGAAAAATGCTCTTACATTACGGAATTCATACTGTGTATGTAGCTCTTCTGCCTGGGGAGGAAACAGGTGGTGGGCAATTTTCCTGTGGACAGAAAATCTACTTCCTTTGGCAAGAAAGTGGTCCAAAATGCAATGCGCTTCTCTAAAATTATTTTATATTTTATTTTGGAGTATCTAGATCATTCATTATGAAAAATAATTTTTATTAGATATTGTTTGGAACACCCATTACATTACCCATACATGTATTTAGCTAAGAGAATGATAAAGCTGGTAATTATGAAGATGAACTGAAATAGTTCAGTACCAGAGAGATAGAACGTAGAATAGTGACCACAAATCATGAAAACATTAAGACTTTTATCTATTTCCCCGAATAAAATGTAGGATGGCATGGGAAGCAATTTTTTGTGGCTGTTTTGCTTTGTCTGGTTTTTGATTTTTGTTTTTTTTTGGTATACGGTCATGTGCAGCTCAGATGGTCTAAAGTCACTATGTATCCAAAGATGACCTTAGACTTCTGGTCTTCCTTTCTCCACCTGCCAAGAGCCAAGATTACAGGCATGTACCAACATGCCTGGTTTAGGAAGGCTTACTTGTGAAGATGGTTTTCCATGCAAAGACACTTAATTAGATGTCTTTCGTTCTGCAATGCATCCTTTCTTCTCTGACTCCAAACATGGGAAATGTCTTCACTATGCACATATGAAAAAATCACAGATAACTTTTATATGCTTCCGTCTTTTCAGTTACTATATTTGTTGAAACTCACAATTTTCAAATGGCATCATCAAAATATTTTAAATTAAAAAATCAATTGTATTTTCTAATTTTTAAAATAGCATGTAAAGGAGAGTAGTATTGGTTATAATTAATTTTGGATTGCCCAAGAAAAGTAATTTATACTATGAATATCTCTTTTTTACATACTGTGTTTACATTCCATTTTTTAAAATATAAGCACATCTTATTAGAATAGAAAAACTATAATGTATCCAATGATTTGAAAGTTTAAATTTCTTTCAGGTACATTTGGAAGTAAAAATATGTTTTGAGTTTAGTTAGGAGGTAGGGTGAACAATCAACACATTGGCATTTTAATAATTTCTTTTATTGTGATATGAATTAGTGATTATCGATAACTGGCTTGTTTCTGTTTTAGATGAGCCGTCTAAAGTGATACAATCTATGTCCTCTTTCTTCTGTGTTTCTAAGGTTAGTTGTTACTGCCATTTGGAAAGATCATGACATGGAAAATTAAAGTCACCAATGTAAAACCTGGTGTGCTGACAGCACTTGGGAATAAGAGAGTTGATCAGAACTAGGTGAGCACAGGAGATGGAAACTTCCTTTGGAGGGTCATAAAATTAAAGGGGAATAAATATGTAAATTTTAAAAGAAGATTTGTACTCCAGGTCACCTTAGACATAATAAGTAATATTTTGCTGTATTATAATATTTGAGGAACTATGATATTTTGTGAACACCATGTCATTTTGCAAACCATTTGAGAGTTGAATTTTTCCATCTTGGCTGAGACTTATTCTGTTTCTAAAAATAAATGAATGAATGAATAACACTATATGCTTAGAGATCTGCAATTGTGGGACCAGTTTTGCTGGGCACTAAAACTTCACTGACCTACAGTTTGCTTTATTCTACCCATAGTGATTTTAGCCTTATTTTAAAATTGTGTAGTGTCTGCTCTTTGCAGGCCTACAGGCTTTTGGGGGATCAGTATAACTGATGTTTTGTAGCATTCTTGAGAATCTACAACCATATATCTTGGACTCTAATATTGGAAGGTCGCACAGCTGACACTGTTAATTTTCTTTAGCAAACTCCTTCTGTCAGCAAGATTTATTCTTGAACTGTTTAGAATGGTCATGACAATAAACAATTTTTAGTCACCTGTGGTCTCAGCATGTAAAGACTAAATGATACCACTGATGTAGCATGGAATGTGATAGTTACTATGCCATGAAGTATCTTAATGAAGGTTCATAAAGAAGCTTTTGAGGGGTAACAGATTGGTTATTGTGAAATGATAAGTGGAACTCCTCTAGTAGTGATTTCACTATTAGCAGGCATTGTCAGTGATGCCCAGAACGCCTCTAATCGTGATTGCATTGTTAATGGATCCCTTCAACTTGAAGTAAGTACTGCTTTTTCATAATATCCTAATACCAAAAAGGAAAGTAAGTGAGCACATGAAATAAGATCTAAGGCTTTCCTTGATTTTTTCCTAAATTATCTGTATATTGATAGACTAGAAATCATATCACTTATTCATAAAATTAAAATAATAAAATTATAGTTTGATGCTTAACTACGTCCTAAAATGATAAAGTTTATTCTGCATCATGTATTTTTTTTTAAGGAAGAAACCAGAATTCTGGGGCTGGAGAGATTGCTTAGTGGTTAAGGCCCTTGCCTGTGAAGTCAAAGGACCCAGGTTAGACTCCCCAGCCCCCACATAAGCCAAATGCACAAGGATGCGCATGCATCTTGAGTTTGCTTATAGTATCCAGAGGCCCTGGTGTGCTCATTCTCTCTCTGTCTGTCTCTCTTCCTCTCTCTCTCTTTGCTTGCAAATAAATAAAATAAAAAAGAAACCAGAATTCAAGAAGAAAATCCAAAGCAATATAAGATTAGAAATTTTACCACTTTAAAGAACAAAAATGAATAAAAATATAGATTCTTGGTAGATTTTACATTTCCATTAAAGTTCATATATATTACTATAAATGACAGTTAAGCAAATTTTAGCTTTTAGAATTTTACCTTGCTACCTATTAAAAAGATTCTTTACCATTATACAGTATTATCATGAGTATTATAGTATTAAGATGAGAAAATAATGATTGAAATTATAGCCCATATAAAAGAATAGTCATACTAAAGAACAGATGTGTCTGAATTTTTAGTCAAACTATTTAAAAATATCAGTCTTGGGCTGGGGAGATGACTCAACAGTTAAAGGTGCTTTCTTGCAAATTTGGTGACCTAAGTTCAACTCCCTAGCATCCAAGTAGGCCCAGATGCAAAGTGGCTTTTGTCTCTGTGACCCCAGGGTACTTACACCCGTGAGAAGTAGAACCAAAGAGTGTGGATGCTTTTAAGTCAGCTAAAGCAGAACAGGTGAAGCAGTGAAAATAATAAGGAAGACCGTTTCCAAAGGATGGAAGGAGAAAACAAACCCTCCTGCTCTCCACAGACACCATGGAGCGCCCCCATTGACATAACACACACACACACATGCACATTAAAAAAAATCTCATAGCAAATGAGACCTTAGGGGACACACAGACAGACACACATGTATATACAAATGTAATGTGATGTTACCATATACATTGTATTGAAGGAACTGTTTAGATTTTACACTGATATTTTCAAACATGTACACATGGAACATCACACAGTTGAAAATACCTGAAATTTCTCTATGCAGATTTTGTTTTGTCTTTGCTTTTGATAAGGGGTTTTGCCATGTAGCTCGAGCCTCAGACTCCGGGGTTCTGTTATGCACCACCACACCTGGCCCCTCTTTAAATACTGAGAAATGAACAAAAATGTTTCATAAAGGTATAATTGCTTATGTAATCATGACACAATGTTCTTCATTTTTACTATAATGACAAGAGTTGGAAATATTAGAATTTCACCCTGTAATTGAATGTGCTTGATGGATAGAATTACAGCTTCCCCAAGAAGCACATACTTGATTCCCTAATACTGTGAATACTAGATTATGTCCAAGTGAGACACTAGGGTTGCTGGTGTGGTTAATTTTGATTGCCATGTCACCTTACAATAAAGAGGTTCCTCTTCATTACCTTGTGTCCTCAGTATAATCCACAAGAACCCTTCAGTAGAAGAGGGAATTGCAAGGATGTACTAGGTGGATAATAGCATTACCACCTTTGATGATGGGCCCACATGCCAAAGAATGTATGGATTCTAAGGACTGCGTAGACAATGAAATAAATTCTCTTAGAACTTCCAGCAAAAAACAAACAAACAAAAAACTCTTCAAATACTGATTTTAGTCTAGAGATTATTGTAGACCAAGGATATGAACTATAGGTGTGGTTGGACATGCTCTGTTCACTGCCTCCTTTTCATGACAGGGAGGGGTCTTAAAGGTAAGTGATGAGTATTGAATCTTGGCTCAATTTTTTTCCTGCTTGTACAGTTTTTGCACTACAGTGGAAAGTTTTGGCAAATTAAAATATGTCCTTTCTATTTCCCCCTTTCTTTTTTTTAATTTTTATTAACATTTTCCATGATTACAAAATATATCCCATAGTAATTCCCTCCCTCCCCACCCCCATACTTTCCCATTTGAAATTCCATTCTTCATCATATTACCTCCCCATTACAATCATTTAAATTACATATATAAAATATCAACCTATTAAGTATCCTCCTCCCTTCCTTTCTCTTCTCTTTATGTCTCCTTTTCAACTTACTGGCCTCTGCTACTAAGTATTTTCATTCTCACACAGAAGCCCAATCATCTGTACCTAGGATCCACATATGAGGGAGAACATGTGGCACTTGGCTTTCTGGGCCTGGGTTACCTCACTTAGTATAATCCATTCCAGGTCCATTCATTTTTCTTCAAATTTCATAACTTCATTTTTCTTTACCGCTGAGTAGAACTCCATTGTATAAATGTGCCACATCTTCATTATCCACTCATCAGTTGAGGGGCATCTAGGCTGGTTCCATTTCCCAGGTATTATAAATTGAGCAGCAATAAACATGGCTGAGCACGTACTTCTAAGGAAATGAGATGAGTCCTTTGGATATATGCCTAGGAGTGCTATAGCTGGGTCATATGGTAGATCAATCTTTAGCTGTTTTAGGAACCTCCACACTGTTTTCCACAATGGCTGGACCAGACTGCATTCCCACCAGCAGTGTAGAAGGGTTCCTTTTTTTCCACATCCCCGCCAACATTTATGATCATTTGTTTTCATGATGGTGGCCAATCTGACAGGAGTGAGATGGAATCTCAATGTAGTTTTAATCTGCATTTCCCTGATGACTAGTGACGTAGAACATTTTTTTAGATGCTTATATGCCATTCGTATTTCTTCCTTTGAGAATGCTCTATTTAGCTCCATAGCCCATTTTTTGAGTAGCTTGTTTGATTCCTTATTATTTAACTTTTTGAGTTATTTGTATATCCTAGATATTAATCCTCCATCAGATATATAGCTGGCGAAGATTTTTTTCCCATTCTGTAGGTTGCCTCTTTGCTTTTTTCACTGTGTCCTTTGTATTTCCCCTTTTCTTTAGGGTCTTATAGGGAAAAACAGATGGGTGTGAGTGCAGTAAACTCTACTATCCCTTCCTACCATGTCTTCTGCTCCCAGAAGAGCCAGACGATCTCTGCTCTCCAGGGAGTTCAGCCTTTGTGCTTCGGAATGACCCACAAAGGGGATGACTGATCCTGAAAATTGGAGATAAGGAGATCCAAGGAGAGGCTGACATCTCTCTCTTTTTCCTTGCTTGGGGAATGAGCGGGAATGTTCACACACCCTCTATATTCTGTCATCAGTAAAAATGACCAGACACAACCCTTAAGTCCATCATCCACAATGTGAAGGATTCCAAACCCAACATCAGACTGACTGCTGAAAGTCATGAGCTAGGCATCCCCTACACAAGGAAGACCCTCAGGGGGTGGAGATTTTCCCCACATAGATAAACACCATACTGCTGAATAATGCATTCAGAAAGGCCTTACTCTGGTGGTTAATCTTTCTTTCACATGCCTTCTTATCTTTACTTCTTTATGGACTCATCTGTTCCATTTTATCTCACTCTCCGGTTATACATATATTACCAGCTCCAGACTGTACAGAAAATTTTATAAACAAGCCACATGACTTCACAAATTTAACCAGGAAGAAGTCTCTGGCTCAATCTTTCCATTGATTCCTAAGTTAACTTAGCTTCTCTCCTTGCTGAGTCCATGGTCCACTGCAACTACTGTTCTAATATGACATTTAAAACAAACAAACAAAAAAATAATTTCTTTTTTAAAATTTAATTTTATTAATTTGCAAGCAGAGAGAGAAAGAGAGATAGAGGAGACAGACAGAGAGAGAATGGTCATGCCAGGGTTTCTAGCCAGTGCAAACAAACTCCAGATGCATGTGCCCCTTTGTGCATTTGGCCTACGTGGGTACTGGAGAATCAAACCTGGGTCCTTTGGCTTCACAGTTAAGCACCTTAACTGCTAAACCATCTCTCCAGTGTGATACATGTGTTGCTTTTTAATTTTGTCTCATGCATGATCAAACTCATCAAATTCACAGCCTATGTCATGTTTTCTAGACTGGAACTAATTAAGTTTTAGATGGTTTTATAGATAGAATCTGCTACAAGAATAATACCTAATTAAAAATATTCATTTTGAAGCTGGGCATGGTAGTGCATGCTTTTAATCCCAGCATTTGGGAGGCATAGGTCAGAGGATCGCTATGAGTTCCAGGCCACCCTGAGACTATATAATGCATTCCAGGTCAGTCTGGACTAGAATAAGACGCTACCTCAAAAAAAAAAGAAAAAACAAGAAAAATATATTCATTTTAAAGTAGAGGGATAAGCACATGCAAGGAGAGAGAGAGAGAGAGAGAGAGAGAGAGAGAGAGATATTACAAGTATGGATGTGCCAGGGCCTCTAACCATGGCAAATTCAAGATTCGTGTGCTACTTTGAACATCAGGGTTATGTGAGTACTATGGAATTGAACTCAGGTTGTTAGATTTTACAGGCAAGTACCTTAACCATTGACCTATCTCTCCAGCCCAAAATATCAAGCAATTTTTTTTTTTTTTTGAAGTAGTGTCTCACTCTAGCTAAGGCTGACCTGGAATTCACTATGTAGTCTCAGGGTGGCCTCGAACTCACAGTGATGGTTCCTACTTCTGCCTCCCAAGTGCTGGGATTAAAGGTGTGTGTCTCCACATCCAGCTCAAGCAATTTTTACCACGAGAATTGACTCTGAGTAAGCCTGAACCAAGAGCCACTTCTATACCTCTGAATTGGTGAAAATTGGTCATAAAGTCTTTTATTGGCACTAATGTCTTCATTACTATCACTTTCTCCCACTGCCCTCAACATGGGATTAGATCAGATCGAACTGATAGAGCCAACTAGGGTCAGCCAAGATGACCGCCCCCCAATATGTTTAGTAGGTGATGTCTTTAGAGACTTGTTCAGAAACAAGGGGAGACATTGTCAGAATCAAAGTAAAGCTACTTTGACCACAGTAGAGATTGGCTATACTCTGCATAGGAGGCTGAAGAAGGGAGACCGTGTATTTGAGGCCAGTCTGGGATTCCTAGTGAGACCCTGTCTCAAAGACAAAAATAAACAGGGAGCCACTTGTGCCAGCTCTGCCAGAAGTAATTAAGCAGAGAGGTTATGGAGACATAGCTTTTATGCATGTTACCTGTAACTAACTGAATGCATGTCTTTTAACTTTGGTGCTGATTTGTAAGGTAGGATAGAAAGACAAGGAACATCATGAGATGCACAAAGAAGCCCCTCACATCAGTCTGGATGAAGCCTTTCACTAGCTCAGAAGTAAGAATTCCAGGACTGTTGACATCCACCAAAGGCCTTTCTCCCTTCACAGCCATAAACTTAACAATTGTCTAGTAATCTCACCAGGAATTCCTTTTTTTACAATAAAAGGACATACTGTGAATCTTTTGTACAATTCTGGTGCCTACTGGTGTTTTCACCTTATCAAATTGCCATACCACCATGTCCCCTGCAGAGCCACCCTGTAATATAAATCAGAAAGCAGAGAGCTGGAGAGATGGCTCAGAAGTTAAGGCACTTGCCTGCAAAGATTAACTACTGGAGTTTGATTCCACAGTACCCACGTAAGGCCACATGCACCAAGTGGCACATGTCTGGAGTTCATTTATAGTGGCTAGAGGCCCTGACACACCCATTCATTCATTCTCTCTCTCTCTCTCTCTCTCTCTCTCTCTCTCTCTCTCTCTCTCTCATCTCTACCTCCTTGCAAATAAAAATATGTCTTTTTTGAAAAAGAGAGTAAAGTTTACAAACCCTTTCCTAGCAATTTTTTGAGATATAACTTGAAAGTTACCAAAATGCTATATATGGCTAATGCTAAACAATTTAATAACTACTCTTCCTTGAGGTGTATGGGTGTATCTTACTTATTATGACTCTCTCTTAGCAAAGCCTAAGTACACTGGAGCATGCCTTGCTTTGTCTGAGTGTCTTTCTTTCTCTTAAATCTTCATGCTGAAAGTCTACATTAAAACATCTTTTAATAAACTTCTGTTTCATAGTCGCTAGTCTTGAAATTCTTTTTCTGCATCAGATCCATGAATCATTGGATTGCCTGAGTTGAGCCCGATAAAATATTAAGGGACTGCCTCCAGCTGAGGCTGGTGACTGTGTGGAGCTGTGTCACTTGCTGCCAATCATCAGGTCTCATCTGTGATCTTGCTGCATCCTTGTAGGTTTCTCTAGCTGTTGTTTAGCCGTTTGGCTCTACTCTTGGCTTGAATGTTACCTTGGTTTCCTTGTTCCTGGTTTCTGTTTAGAAATGCATTTGTTTAATGAGTGCCACACAGCACCAATGAGAGAAATTCCCAAGCTCTATTCATACCCCATTACTGGGATATAAAGAAGTTTATTGGCTCATCCAGGAAGACATTCACGAAGGTTGACCATCCAATTTTGAGCCCATTCAGGTTTCCATAAACATGCACAGCAAGCCTGAGAAGTGGTGGGAGAGCAGCTCTCAAAGGAGCACACTCTGGATACAAAAGATACTAGTAATACATGCATCTATTCTCTCTCTCTTTCCCCTCTGAAATCTGAGGTGAGGAGAACTTTTCTGGCATTCCCTCCACCCCGTGCTGCTTTACTAGCCTGCCTCACAGGCTCAGTTAGGTTAAGGAGAACTCTCACAGTCTCTTCTCCACTGTATTGGTAGCTAGCCTTGTGAGATTCATCCCCTGTGTTTGATTCTGGAGTCTCAAAAATGATGTTTTGAGGAAGAGATTTTCATAACTTTCAAGTCTAGAAGAAGAGAATTGAGACTCAAAACATTCTTATGAGAGATTACTGTGATTCTAACTATGTCCTTGAACGTTGCACTAAATAGACCATGGCATGTGATCCAAGTAGAAAACTGAGCTTTAGTCTAAATAGAGCATTCCAGTGAACTTGGCCATTCAGGTGACAACCCTAGACTCTGTCCTAAAACTATATGGATCATGGTGTTAAATCCAGGTGAGCAAAATAGCCACTGGGCTATGGGTGGTAACCACTGCCCAGCTCACTGCATGTTGGACATACCAGCAATGCCCAGGAAGGATCTGTCTCCTGTTGTCACTGGATGAACCCATGGCTGTGATCCAGGAGCCTCACTCAGCTTGAGTACCCCAGTTGTCTTCCTCTTTCCCACCCCCACCACAAGCCAGCACAGTGAACACAGTCTGTTCTCACTATAAATCAGAAGGTGAAGAGCTTTGGCATAAAGTGATTTTGAGGACCATGGTTCCCTCTGTAAGGACATGACCCCATCTGCAGCTTAGGTCTTACTATCACCGAGCCTTCATGACTCTCTGCACACTGTAACCATTCCTGGTTTTACTGGCTGTGTGCTTGAGGCTGACCCTTATCTGGTTAAGATTCACTTCCAAGTCCATGTCTTCTAGATGCAAATGTTCTACTTGTTTATAATATGTGTATGTGTGTATATATAAATATATATAATATATATACAAAGTGACTATATATATATATATATATATATATATATATGGAGAGAGAGAGAGAGAGAGAGAGAGAGTCACTTTGGCAGTAGAGATTTAGGGCAGAGAATTGTTTAATTCCATGGAGTAAATAATCAGACCACCAGTCTAAATCAAAAATAGTAACTGATCATTATAAATTAAAACTATGAGATCTATGTTCTTAAAATCTATCCTTAGGTATGACTATGCATTTCTACATGTGCTTATATTTTATGTTGTTTATGTGGGACCAAATTGACTTATCTGTGAGTGCTTATGAATGTACAGTTGTGAAATTAGCTCACGTTCCTTTCAGTTCACAGTGTAGTTATAGTTTAAATAAAAGCTACAACAGACCCAAAAGGCCTGTCTACTTTCCCAATATACCAATTAAAAAGATAGTAATGGTAAACTACAGAAAGAAGAGACGTAATTAATGTAACCACATTTGAAAGTAAATAGAAGACTCTTAGGGCCCAGGTCCATCTTCCATCTTTGGGATACTGACATGAGCTTTAATTTGGATAGAAGAAAAAAGACTAGAGAGGTTTGCGCAGTTGAATAATTCTGGTCAGGAGGGTTGATGTTTCCTTAATTCTAATTCTACAAGATGCTCCTAGAAGTCCCTAGTGTTGTGGGTGGATGAAATCTTAAAAGACAGTTGTTTCTGCCTCAGGTTGTAGCCTCTCTTTCAAGGATAGTCATTTTAGGAGTGGAACGTCAATTTACCTCTGTGTTTTCAGCTTTCCTTATGCAATTAATATGCTTACCTGTGGAGTTTAACAGGTAACTCAAGAAAAGGAAGATACATGAAATGAAAAGAGAGGTGATAATGTTTTATCCTGTTTTGGTAATATTTTGGTAAGAAAAAAGTCTCTAGGACTTTTAATGCTTTGCCTGTGTTTCAGATAGAGTGTCAACTTGTTTTATACAGAATAAAATGTTCACTTTTATATAGAAAAATGAAAGAGAAAGGAGCAAACATAAAGTAAGAAAGTACAAAGCTATAGATGTGAGATACGTTTTTAGTAGAGAAGGTTGAAGAGAACAACAAAATACTTTCAGATGAGAAAAAACATCAGATGGTAGGGGGTGGAGGCATGTGAAGCCAAAGGACCCGGGTTCATTTCCAGAGGGCCCACGTAAGCCTGATGCTTAAGGTAGTGCATGTTTTTGTGTCCATTTGCAGTGGCTGAAGGCCCTGGTGTGCCCCTTCTGCCTATTTGCCTCTTTCTTTCTCTTATTCTTTCAATTCAATTCAATTCTATTGAACTTTGTATTAAATTAAATTTTACTTTTGTCCTAACTACATGGGATTGCTCTGAAAGAGGGTAAAATCTCCTTTATCTGTGCCTCTCAAGTACTGGGCTTAAGGGCACAGACCACCATGTCCAGCTTTCACATGGTGCTGTAATCTGAACTCAGCTCTTCAAGTTTGTACATTAAGTACTTTACAGAAGGAACCATCTTCCCAGGCCTCCAATTTTATAGCCTTGATTAATATTTACTTAGTTAGAAGGATTTTGCTCCCTCCCTACATTAGTAACTAAATGGGAACTATTTTTCCATCTCTATTTGAATATCTACTGCATCCTTTAATGCCCAAGTAAGGAAGTGTCTTTCAAACTATAGATAATTTAGACACAAGAGCAAAAATATTTAATTATCAAAAAGAAATAAGAGCTCAAATGAAAATACTTTGTAGTATATACCTTCCAAAGAATTTCTAACAAATGTTTAAAGAATAACTTGTGTTTCCATGATATGGTACAGCGAAATGTTATTGAGTTACAGAGAATTCTTTCACAGACATGTAAACTGTTAGCAAATGTTTACCATCAGTGTTTTGTTTTGTTCTTTTTCCTGTAAATAGTTTTGCAGCTTGTTTAAGTCATCCCGTTAGGTAAACCAATTTAAAAGACCCATGGAAACATTCGCATTCTCTCATAATGTTCTTATATTGCAAATTAAACTAATACCCTCTGTATTTTACTTAATTTGCCTTTTATGTTTCTCATAGGAAGAGAGATATTATTATCTGTAAAGAGAGCTGTCAGGCTGTTAGACCCTGAATGGAATAAAGGCCCCTTAGAAAGCACTCAGCATGACAGTTTGGGAGCTCTGTGCTCTGTTTATTCTGAAATCTACCTAAGAGATTATCTTTCCTTGCTCATCCCTTACTCTTCTCAGCATAATGACAGGCATTCTTAAATACTCAATGGAGCAAGCTGCTTAACTTCATTTCATTGCAGTAATCCTTCTTAGACACTAGAATTATGATAGACAAGACCCTTTGTTTTGTATGAAAGTGCTCTGAAATGCCTTGTATTAGCCGTTTCACCATGCTATAAAAGCAAAATGTTATCCTGTTCAAACTGTACTAGTGGAGTAGAGTGCTGCCTTATAATAAAACTGCTTCTTTCTAAACATGAGCTTTCTTTTTTTCCATTTTCATTATTATTTATGTTTATTTTGCAGTGCTGGGGATTGAACCCAGGGCTTCGTGTAGGTAAGGAAGCACTTTACCAGTTTTACTAACTGTTTTCCATAATAACATTGATGTTTGTAACCATCAACGTTAATAAGGGACTAATAGATGTTTCAGCTGGCAAAGTGCTTACTCTACAAGCAGGAGGACCTAAGTTCAGATCCCCAGCACCCTCATAAAACCCTGGACAGGGTAGTGTGCACCTGTAATCCCAGGCTTGGGGAAATGAGGCAGGAGGACCCTTGGAATTTGCCAGCCACTTAGTTTAGCTGATATGGACAGCCCGGGTTCAATGAGATACCCTGCCTCAAACATGTGGTGGAGAGTGACTGAGGAAAACACTGAATGGCAACTTTAGACCTACACACACATTTACACATGTGCATATGCATTTACACAATATGTGCATGCACATGTACACACATACTACACATGCATGTGCACACTCATGAGCATGATAAATAAATAAATAAGGGCAGAAATTGGGAATTTTTATAATATTTTACATGGATAAAATAACAGACATGATGCAAATGATTATATTTTTATATTTAGATTATAAATAAATTCCCTTAAGTGAGATGAAATTTATAATCGCACAAACTCATCATGACGAGTTGGAGAGATGCCTAAGTGGTTCAGATGCTTGCCTGAGAAGCCAAAGGACACAGTTTTGATTTACCAGGACCCACATAAGCCAGATATACTAGGTGGCACATGTGTCTGGAGTTTGTTTGCAGTGGTTGAAGACCTTGGTGTGCCCATTCTCTTTCTAACTGCCTCTCTTTCTCTCTTTTTCTCTCAAACAAATAACATAAAAAAGTTAAAAAAAAAAAAAAGATCATCATGAAGTGTATGTGATCCATCACACCCATAGATACTCCCGGGAAGGGCTTGCAGGAGTGTCTTGTACAGACAGCATCATGTAAATAGCATATCTCAAGCGTGATTTCAGTAGAAAGTCTTTTATCTTATAAAATGTAATATCACAGATAAATAAAAATTTCCAACATCAAAATTTATAAGTGGTTTAAAAATGGTGCCTGCCTGTGCTCTTTGACTATTTTATTTATTTATGAGAGAGAAAGAGAGAGAATGGGTATGTCAGGGCCTCCAACCTCTGCAAACAAACTACATACATATGTGCCACCTTGTGTATCTGGCTTATGTGGGTGGGTCCTGGGCAATCGAACCTGAGTCCTTTGGCTTTGCAGACAAACACCTTAACCATTAAGCCATCTCACCAGCCCCCTTTCTTTTCTATTAGACAACTTTTCATGGCTTTCTAAAGAGGAACTTAGAGGTGAAGAGGTAATTATCAAGGTTTATTGTCTATAATTATGGAAATTGTCAATATTCAGAAAAAACTGCCTTTTATATGTAGTGTTTAATACATTAACAGTTAATATGTTTATTGATGTTTGAATTTGGACATAAAATTTTAGTAAAAAAAGGAGCTCAGAGTTGGAGAGATTGCTTAGTGGTTAAAGTGTTTGCTTGCAAAGCCAAAGGATCCAGGTTTGATTTCCCAGGCCCCACATAAGCCAGATGCACAAGGTGGCACAGGAGGCTAAAGTTCATTCACGGTGGCTGGAGGCCCTGGAGTGCCCATTCCCTATCTATCTATCTATCTATCTATCTATCTATCTATCTATCTATCAAATTAATCTACCTAATTAATAAATAAAAATATGAAAAAGAGGAACCGCAAACTCCCAAAGTAGCATTTTAGATAACTTTCAATTAATGATCAATGCTTCCACAGAATTTTGAGTAAAGTATCAACAGGTTCCCACAGTCAAACTGTTTTTATTCCAAAGGTAGAAGTCTTTATATATACTATTTATTAATCAGGAAAAGAATGTTATGTCACTTACTTTATGATCCTAGCAGGTTTGATTAATTGATGCAGTACAGTGTTTGATAAATAATATATAATAATGTAGTAATATACATATCAGACTTGAGGGTTTGGGGTGGGGCTTACATCTAGTTGGTAAAATACTTTACAAGTGTGAGAACTTGAGTTTGAACATTAGTACCTGTAAGTTATAGTTTCCTTCTTGTTGCTAGAACCAAGTTTAGACCCAAAGAAGCTGATGAGAGGAATGGATTTGTTTCAGCTTATAGTCATTAGGCATTTTTTGTTTTAAATTCTTAAGATTAATCTGATCATTTTCATAGATACATTCCATGAGTATTAGTGGTTATAATTTGTTTAGCAGAATAGCATAGCCCTAGCATGGATTCTTGTTGTGTCATGCCCATACCTCAGCTGCAAATGGTAAATCTACATGCTATTTCCTGGAAATGATGTCATATGTTTTGTTTTTTTTTTTTAATGTGTCATAAAAATCAGAAAATAAGACTGAAAGTTCTAAAACTATTTAGTTCAATTTATAAGCTTTCTGAGACAGGTCTTTGTAACGATTTTGGACATAGCTCCAGAAGCACAGGGAACTAATTGATTTTACAAATTTAAGCATAAAAAGATTACTGTTTTTGTTATTTATTTCATTGCTTTGACCAAATACTGACAAAAGCCACTGAAGGAAGAAGGGTTTATTTCTGCATACCTCTGAGGTCAGGAAGGCATATTGGTGGGAGCTCGAAGCAGGACTGGTCACATGGCGCTCTGAATCAGGAAGGACAGAGCATTGAGTGGTGGCACTCAGCTAGCTTCCTCATTTCAATACAGGCTGGAACATCCAGCCCATGGGATGGTGCCACTCACATTTAAGGTAGGTTCAAAGTTTTGGATAGATAAAAGGAATAAGCTGTGGAAGGATGTTGTGCAACATGATTTCTACCACTGATTTAAAATATGCTATATACTTGATAATTGCCAATGGGATGGATTTTACATATTCTCAAATAGAAACAAATACTATTTGAAGTGACTCATGTTAATTTTACTTGATTTAGTCATTCCGTAATATTTCTATCTATCAAGACATTACTTTTATATGTTATTAATAAAATAAAATTAAATTAAATTAAAAATTAAACTTACATTTTTTATAAATTGTCATTTATTTTCAAGGAGAGAGAAAATGGGTGTAGCAGTGCCTCTTGCCACTACAAATGAACTTCAGATCCATGTGGCATTTTATGCATCTGTCTTTGAATGAGTACTGGTGACTTGAATTTGGCAGGACCAGCATCTATGGCCATACCTTGAAAAAACCTAATCTCAAACTCAGGCCAATAGGCTTTGCAAGCAAGTGCCTTTCACCACTGAGAAATCTCCCCAGCTTTTGATTTTTTTTTTTTTTTTTGTAAAGTAAGGTAGCACATGGCTGCTGCTAGTAAGCAGAGACCCTTAAAGATTAAAAAACAAGTAAAAGAAATAAAATTATGAAAATTGCATGGCCTCACTTTATTGTTTCTGGGGTTTGGAATACATATTTGTGTGGGTATAAAACAGTTTGTTACATTTATCTCACCCAGCTTCACCAGTGTAAGGTCTAAAGTCATTTCCGTGGCTTTGGCCCTCAGTGAGCTAGGCAGACTCACTGGTGACGGAAGCGGATCTGCACGGGTCCTGTTTTGCTGTCAGAGTCTATTGAAAAAGAACACTGAAAACAGCTGACTAAACTAAGAAATCACTGTGTGTAGATTCCTTATACTGACGCTGAATCTTTTAGGAATTTATTTATCTCATCAATTTTGTCATGAAATGCTTGCTAGTTCTAGATTTTTATTTAGAATCTATGAAAGCATGCCCTAAATAATAGCAAAATGACAGCAAGCTGGAGTGACCAATGGGTAGCTTTATTTATATTGAAGTGTTAAATTTGAAGCTGGTTATTTATTTATTTTTTTTGTATGGTGCATTTAAGTTAGTTTTCATTATGTGAAGCATGCCTATCTAGAGATTCATCCATCTTATTAAATGATTTCTCCTTGGTGAACAATATTTATAACTAATAGGTTTTGTGCTCTTTGATTGCTCAAAGGTGGCACCAATTGTGGAATGTAGCTGTGTCCTCCATGAGAGTCTTGGAAGGAATTGCCATCACATAGAAATTAGAACCTGGGCTTGAGGGATGGCTTAGCCATTAAGGCATTTGCCTACAAAACCAAAGGACCTTGGTTCAATTCCCTAGGATCCACATAAGCCAGATGCACAAGGTGGTGCATGCATCTGGAGTTTTTCTGCAGTGGCTGGAGGCCCTGACGTGCCCATTCTCTCTCTCTTTCTCTCTAAACTAAATGAATAAAATTCTATAAAAAAGAAAGAAATTAGATCCTCCGTACTTGCTTATAAAACCTACCTGACCAGATCTGATTCCCTGGTATCCCTGTAAAATCAGATGCACAAAGTGGCCTATGCATCTTGATTTCCTTTGCAGTAGCTCATTCTCCATTAATCACTCTCTCTCTCTCTCAAACTAAATAAATGCATTAGAACCTGTACATCATATGCAGTTTGTATCAACTTATTTACACTTCCAACTTTCAGTGCAATAGTAGATCCAATCCACATCTACTGCCAGCAGTCTGTTAGTTCCTCTGTCCTTTAGTACCATTCACTCAGAAAAAGCTAGAACTTGGCTTTGCTTCCGAAAATCATTTCAGGATGAGCCAGTGTGAAACAGTGTTGCAGCTCATTAACACAGATTTTTAATATGTGTAAGTGTGAAGGAAGGAGAGGAGACTGGCCATTTTTCAGTGAAGCCTAATTTAAGTAAGGAATGGGCAGTTGGGAGCACTTAGTAGGCAAGTTATAAAAAAGCTGAAAAGATTTGTATTTTGAAAGATTGTGTGCTAATTCTAAGATTGATAAAGTAGCATTAAGTGATGAGATACATGCATGATGGTGACCTGAAATAAGGGAAATAGAAAGACTAGTTGAAGTTTCCATAACATGAAATCCCCATTTCTAGAATCTATGACAGTATCTGCTTGTGCATTTTTCTTTCTTGCTTACTGTTAATTATTTAGAAGTTAATCATATGGAGTTGGTCTAATACAACTTCATAGATCAGTTTCAGCCATATATAGACTAAATAAATGTAAATTAATCATAATAAAGATTACATACATGCATATGTCTATTGTATGTATGTCTACATTGAGCTATTGATTAATTCAGGGCAATGCACAGTAAATGGTTTATATAGGATCATGAGTGAAACGATGGCACACTGTAAGCATGAAGAAATTATCCCTAAAACTCTAGCTCAAGATTCTTTTTTTGAAATATATTTTGTGGAGCCAGGCATGGTGGTACATGCCTTTAATCCCAGCACTTGGGAGGCAGAGGTAGGAGGATCACTGTGAGTTGGAGGCCACCTTAAGACTACATAATGAATTCCAAGTTGGCTTGTGCTAGAGTGAAACCCTACCTTGAAAGAACAATATTTATTGTGGGCTGGAGAAATGGATTAGCAGTTAAAGCATTTTTCCACAAATCCACAGGTTCCAAGTTAGATTCCCCAGGACCCACGCAAGCCAGATGTACAAGGGGCACATGCATCTGGAGTTCGTTTGCAGTGGCTGGAGGCCTTTGCATGGCCATTCTCTTTCTGTCTGTCTCTCTTCTCTTTCTGCTTGCAAGTGAACAAATAAAGAATATTAAAAAAAATTTGTGGTGTCACCTCTTTAGTAGGTCAAACTAACTACACAATTCATTACATTCCTCCTGAAAACAATTTTTATCCCCTAACAACTTAGGGGAGGGTATAGGGTATACTCTTCAAAATTTTAATTGGCTTGCATCCACACACCTGCACATACACATACATACCCACCACACACACACATATATAGGAATATTAATTGTGTTTTCTCTAATATCTGTTATTTAAAACCATTTGATGAAACATTGTTAGAGGTGCCGTGTTCACATACATTAATACTCCATTAGAATCGAGACTTCATGATCAGTGGAACTGACTTTGAATGGAGTATTCTCATATCTTCTGTGTTTACGAACCTGATTGTAGTTTTGGAAAATTTGAAATATAAATTACAGATTATATATCCTCCCTGGGGTTGCACTTCAAACTTCCTTCCATGTTCATCCTTTCAAATGTATTTGCATTCAAAGTGGAAAAGTATGTTATAGTAGCTTTCAGTTCAGTTAAAACTGAATTCAAACCCAAACGTCAACATTTGTCCTGCTAATGCTTATTTCACCTTATCTCTATGATAATGTGCTATTTTAATATTACCAGTGCGCTAAGATACAAAATATGCAATTTACACATCTGTGAGGGTTTCTGTGAGTGAAATGCTTTGTTGGTCCAGGAAATCTCAGTTCAAATGGACACAGTCAGATACTCAAACGAGCTGAGGAAATAAGCTGTATAAGGTCAAGCTCTGTCAAAGGGGAAAAAACTATCAAATATGACCTGACTGGCGGAATGAAACTTGCTGAGTTTATTTAAAAGGAATGATCAGTCTGACAGACAGCTTATCTAAATTGAGTAGAACTTGTCCAAGTGCCACTTTCAACCATCAATGAACAGAAATTACCTTGTGAAAATCTGATGGTTACAAACTATCTTTCTTGGAGAGATGGCTTAGCAGTTAAGCGCTTGCCTATGA
Organism: Jaculus jaculus; assembly: GCF_020740685.1. Classification (NCBI taxonomy): domain Eukaryota; kingdom Metazoa; phylum Chordata; class Mammalia; order Rodentia; family Dipodidae; genus Jaculus; species Jaculus jaculus. Next base: position 106,616,648 of record NC_059113.1, on the reverse strand, counting down.
AGCCTAAGGACCCCGGTTTGAGGCTTGATTCCCCAGGACCCATGTTAGCCAGATGCACAAGGGGGCACACACATCTGGAGTTCGCTTGCAGTGGCTGGAAGCCCTGGCATGCCTATTCTCTCTCTATATCTCCCTCTTTCTCTCTCTGTTGCTTTCAAATAAATAAAAACAAACAAAAATAAATTTAAAAATATTTCTTAAAAAAAACCTATCTTTCTTTTGTTTGTTTGTTTGTTTTGTTTAGTTTTTTTTCAAGGTAGGTTTTCACTCTAGTCCAGGCTGACCTGGAATTCGCTATGTAGTCTCAGGGCAGCCTCGAACTCACAGTGATCTTCTTGCCTCTGCCTCTAGAGTGCTGGGATTAAAGGCATGTGCCACCACGCCCAGCCAAACTATCTTTTAAGGGAAAGCCATGTAGGAGCAGGAAGAGGGGTGATGCCAATATGTGTGAAGAGTTAAGAGTTACACAAAACTTACCTGGTGTGATAAGTATTTCTTCAGTCTGGCAATATGATTTGAAATAAGGACAAAAAACCCACAAGTGTTTATAAAAGAGGCAGATTGAAAAATATGATGGTTTGAATGAAATGTTCCCCATAGACTCATGTGTTTGGAGAACTTGGTCCTTAGCTGGTGGCAATTTGAGAAAGTTATGGAGTCTTTTTGGTGGTGGAGCCTTGCTGAAGGAAATGTGCCATTGAGGGTGGACCTTGAAGTCTATTAATTCAGCCCACAGAGTGTTCACTCAGATTTCTTCCTTCCAGTGGATGTGGAGCGATGACCCCGGGTTTCTGCTCAGGGTTGTCATGCTTCCCCACTGTGAGGAAACTTTCTTCCCTTCAGTACTTTAAATGGAAACAAACCCTTTCATCCTGTTAGCTGCTTCTGTTCAGATGTTTTCTCCCAGCAATGAGAATGTGACTGCAACATAAAATATGATTATTTTATTCTCATCTAAAGACCTTTTGTATGAGTGTGGGTAGACAGTGGCTTCATTAAAATGGGACATATGTACAGAGCTAAATTTTTATGATGATTTTTCTGACTAAGAGCCAGGGGTACAGACCTAAACATGTACTATTTGAAAGTCAAGAATTATAAGAATGCTGACTTTGAAAATGTTACAGATTTAAATGAAAGGATAATAAAAATTAGTCATGTAGAAAAAATGTAAACTGGTAGGAAAGAGGGTAATAGATATTGTGTAAAAATGAAATGGTTATTCCTATGTTAGTAATATTGCATAATTTAGCACATTGGATTGCCATAGAAATCACCTTGATAGACATTATTATGTCCATTTTAAGGATGGAAAATTATGACAAATTAAATGTCTAATACCAGGTTTAAAAAGATGATCTATAATAATGATTTTAATGTATTAGTTTTGGTAGGCCATAGCATCTGTTACTTGTTCAAACACTAAGTCACTCAGTATTGAGAAGATATTTTGTAGCTATGGCTATCAGCTTGCTACAAGTTGGAATCTAAATGCTCCCCATGGGTCCATGCATTAAAAGCTTGGAGACGGGCAAATGTTTAAAAAGAGGAAGTTGGTGGGACGTTCTTATATCGTTCAAGGCATGCCTCCAGTTGTGTCCCATGACCATACTCTCTGCTTTCTTTTCCCAGTCATGAAGATAGTATCTTTCCTACCTCTCCTTCCTCCTCTCCAGGTCAGGAAGTGACACCTTTCCCAAGGCAATTCCCCAACTCACCATAGACTGGCACACATCTAAAACTGTGAGCCAAAATGAATCTGTGTTCTTTTTACATTGTTTGTCACAGGTATGTGTTAGGGTGACAGAGAGCTGACTAACACACAGCCACAACTGACTGTGATTTACTTTAAGTAAAAAGTGCTTTCTGAAGGGAGATGGTTTAGCTCTTTCCAAGGAGTTTGAGAGAAAAGCTGGAATTCTCAGAGAAGGAAAGAACTCTGTCTGAGATTGCAGCATCAGTTTCTCAACAGCATCTCCAGCCTCCTCATCCACATGCAGGTCTCAAATGTTTCAGCTTCAAAATCATGGAGTCAATTTATAATAAGTCTCTTCAAATACACAATATATAAGTGCAGACACACATTTTCTGTTCCTGTTGTTTATATGTCTTGGGCTAAGTAGATATTCCTGAGAGACATCATAATTGTTTAGACACCAATTATTAAAGAAAAGGAAAAAGAAATCTACATTTGAATAAAAGGCAAAGGTAGAGATGCAGAGAGCATATAACAAGCTATGCAGAAGATTCCAAGAGCCTACTGAGTATTCTAAAGTAATAAATCCCACTGAATTGAATACAATGGGTAAGAACACAAACAATACTTTTTTTTTAAATTCAATGTTTAAAGTTGTTACAAAGGTTCCAAAAGTTAAATTGAGTTTAAAAACCTTTGATTTACAAGAGCATACAAAAATGACCACTTATAAAAATTTAGAAAAATTCTGCAGAAAGAAAATTGTACACAGATGCATCCATATTTAAGATTCATAGACTGGAAGACTTAATATTTTCAAATGATAATACATTTAAAGTTATCTTTAGACATAATGTTCATTCCTCAGTGTCGGATCACTTCATCTGTACCTTCACCTCAATATCTGTGCAAGTATAAATCTGTCCTAGCATATAACATCTGTTTTTAAGCATTAAAGTAAATTTGTATAGCTGGCACACAAATACCTAAAACTGCACATGCTGCTGGAGTAACTGGGCGTTTCAATACATGAGTACATTGATTAGTATTTAAATCAAATTACACAGTCTTGTGGTTTCAAAGAACATTGGCTCATGAGTGACAGTCTGGACTGTTGGCAACTGATAAATTTTCCCTTGAAAGGCGATACTCATATTGTTGTGCCTTCTAAACTTCTAAAGAGAACTAAGCCAGCTAATGACAATACTTCTAAAATAGATAGAAGTTCATGATTTGAAAGTTATGTATGAATTTTTGATTGCTTCATAGTAGACACTTATCTTTAATAAGATATCTTGTCCAAATATTAGAAAGACTAGACTTCAAAATTACTTTTAGGGCATACTGATAATATCTGGTTACCTAGTGCTAGCAGACAGGAAAAAAAAAAAAAAAAAAAAAACTGAACCCAGAGAAAGAAATTCCTTTTAGAATTTAGAAATTTGTCTATCATAATTTAGAACCTTTTGCTTGTCAGTAAGTTATTAAATAATCAGGACTAAGAAAATACAGGGTATGACAGTTATACCCTCTGTCAGAGAAGTTTTTGAATTTTCTGTTGCCTACATTCTCACTTATATTTGTGTTCTAAGAGCTTTAGAGTTCAGAAATATTAATCAAACAGTTTTATTTTACCATGTACTTTATTCATCCATTCCCCAAACATCCAATAGTTAAAAATTCATAGCTTTTGGTAAATAATTAATCTAGTGAATTTTGACAACAAATGAGAGCCATTGATGATAACTAGTGTTGTGACATTTAAGTTCTGAATCAAACCTCTTGTCATGATCAGGATTGCATTCTCTCTTTAATAGTCTTTCTTTTTTGTGTGTGTGGGGGGTGGTAGGGCCTTACTCTAGCCTGAGCTGACCTGGAACTCATTATGTAGTCTCAGGCTGGCCTTGAACTCACAGTGATCCCCTTACCTCTGCCTCCCAAATCCTGGGATTAAAGGTGTGTGCTACCACCTCCAGCTCTCTTATACACTTAGTATCTTATTTATACTCCTAAATTATGTTCTTAATATTTATTTATTTTAGAGAGTGGACAAGGCAAAGAGAGAAAGGGGGGGGGATGGGTGCACCGGGGCCTCCAGCAGCTGCAAATGAGCTCTAGACCATGTGCCCCTTTCTCCATCTGATTTACATGGGTACTGGAGAATCAAACCTGAGTCTTCAGGCTTTGTGAGCAAGCACCTTAATCACTAAGCCAACTCTCCGGCACTCTATTTCTAAATTATAAACACAAAAGATAATGTCTATATAGAATTATTACTTAAATATTTTATGGTGATTAAATATTCATATAAAATTATAAATGCCTATTTTCTTTTATATATTTTGTATGTTTTTAAATATACATATTAATTTGATTAAGTTTTTGAATCATTCTCATTGCTGTATCTTTGTGGGTATGTATGTGTGAGTGACATGTAACTCTACATTAGTTTGCATTTTTCATTCATTTAAACTTCGAAAATGCATTTTCACTGAGACAGCAGGTCAGGAAGATCGCAGAGACACCACCGACTACAAAGACCATGTGGCATGGAGGGACACTGAAGCACCAAGAACCGAAGCAGCCTAAACTCGCCTGTGGCGGGACACTGGGACACGAAGCAGCCTGAGGTCGCCCGCAGCAGGACACCAGCGGGGTCCGGTGATGCAGATGGGGCATTGGGCCTGAGCTGGCGCATGGACAGGTGGTGGCCGGAGCAGTAAGCCGGCAAATGGGCAGAACAGGCTGAGCTTGCAGGAGCGGATGGGCGGCGCACGTGTGGAGCTCAAGCGGGCCAGCGGGGGCCTGCCCAGGGCCCCTCGTGGGCGGGGGTAGCAGAGCGATCGCCCCTGTGCAGTGAGGCAGGTGGAACTTTGCTGGCCTGGGACCCCTTTCCTACAGTAAGTGCAGGGGTATCCTGAAGCTGGGCCTGCGGGTATGGTGGCTGACTGGGGGGATTGGGGTCTGGTGGGCTACTCGGGAGCGAGGGAATCAGCGATCCCCTTTATTTTTTTTTTTTATCTCTGCACCCTCGCCCTGGTGATCTATTAGAGATTGCTGTCCCATAAAAGACCCAGTGAACCCTAAATGCCTTGCCTTTCCTTCCGGGGGAGGTACGGTGCAGTTAAACAGTCTCTATCTTGACCAGAAGTCCTGGGAAGTATTCTTATTATTCATTTCACTTCTAAAATGTGAAGCTGTATGATGCTATTGATAATTATTTAACTTCCAATAAAACTCCATTTCTTCAGAATAAGCCTCACTTCAGAGAATATTGTTTAAATAAGCCTTTCAACGCTTGGATAAGGCTCACCTTGCTTCACATTGTAGGATTTATGGGCTCCATAGAGTGACAGAAAATGTCAGACCACAGCCTTAACCGAGGAAGGAAGGCACTGAATAGATGGAGTTGGGCAGACAGACAATGAGGCGGCCCCTGACCCAGGCGGCTGGGTGTGCTGGAAAACATAGCCCAGCAGAACGCCTCAGCTCCTGGAGGCACGTGTAGCTGCGGCTTTGGTTTTGGGGGGTCCTTCAGCGGCCAAACAACCGATTCATTTGGGTAAGATATGAGGCAGAAGAAACTGCCAAGGGCTGGAGAGATGGCCTAGTGGTTAAGGCACTTGCTTGCAAAGCTAAAGGACCTGGATTTGATTCCCCAGGACCCACGTAAGCCAGATGCACAAGGTGGCGCATGTGTCTGGAGTTCGTTTGTAGTGGCTGGAGGCCATGGCATGCCCATTCTCTACCTCTCTCTCTCGCTCTCGCTCTCTCCATCTTTCCCTCTCTCAAATAAATAAAAAAATAAATTATTTAAAAAATTAATAAAAAAAAGAAGAACTTGCCGACAAGACAAGCAGCTAGTAGAACCCTTCAGTCAAATGAAGCTGACTCAGATCAGCGGTCTCTATGGAAACACACAATGTTGGGGGAGGGGCTGAAGAGGAGGAAAATGAGTGTCAGGGTTACACCCAGCTTGGGGTTGATTGATACAGTGCCTCAAGTTGACTTCACATGCTCTGAGCAGAGAACTCACTCGTGGCTGGAGGAAATCTGGTTATGCAGATGCAGCCATGGTCGCCAGATGAGCAATGCAGGAAGCCAGTGGGTGTCCCAATCACAGGGGCTCCTACAACTGGGAATGCCAGGGCTCCAGAAAGGCTGGCTGCAAAGTCTACCACCTGCTGGGTGATGTCATGTGTCCTCCACATGCACAGGACATCGATGTATGGGATATTTAGTTGATGCACATTACAAATTGTAAGCAAGAAAATCTTGGGAGGCAGGCAATTGTGGACACTTTTGAGATGGAAGAAGCTTGATTGATGGCAACCGTACCACATGACCGTGGGTTCCCCATTACACACAGATAAGGTTTTACAATGGGAAGAAGTACAGATAATCAATGTCATATTTTCTAAGTGTCTTTTTTTTTCTTCCTTATTCAAAATTGGAAGCCAAATCCCATAGATATTTTCTAAGGTTAAGAAATACTATCCTTTATCATTATGTAACTTGCAACACGATCACTGAATATAACTCAGGATTGTTGCTGAGGAGCTTTGCAACATGTTCACATTTAGCTCATTTTAATTATAAAAGCAAGCAAGTGGAATCGGGAAAATTGAGATGTGAGGTTGAAAGCAAGCGTATCTGTCTTGGTTTGCAGGTTACTATGCTGCTTGAAATGCATTACTATGCAATCCACAGTTCACACTCTAATACCATATTTTCCTCTCCAATCCAGCAAATATTATTTTAAAGTCTGTACCATTTAGTTTCTTGGGTAATTGTGTATTAGGATTTTAGTTGTTCTATGTGTGCCCCGGTAGTGATTGTAAGGGGTAGTTGTGTGTGTGTCACAGTTAAGACACAAGAGTAAGAACCCATGCCTGTTATTTCAACCAGATTTTTTTTTCCCAAAATATTTTGTTTTGGAAAGCTCTGTAGCTTGCCTGCACTCCGGAAGCTGCCCCTTCTCAGGGGTCATGATGGGCAGCAAGATAGTGTCTGCCACCAGGGTGGTTCAGGTAGTAAAGCCACGCGCTCCACTGATAAGTTTCCCTAAAAGAAGAGACAATCCTAAACTCAGTGCCTCAGAAACTATGAGATCAGCAGGGCTCCTGCCCCACTCTAGAATCACACATTCTGAAGGAAATAAAACACCAGATTTTCTGATGCATCACAGTCCACCAGACACTGCAGACTTAATCCAAGCCTTACCTTGAAATACAGAAGGAAACTCATTTCTCAAGAAGAAATGGAATTTATCCAATATTGAGGCCCACAATGATCACTGTGGCTGCTATTTTTCATCAGAAAGAAGAGTAATCCTTACAATAAAGGACTTCCGAAACCACATATGAAAAAAATGTATATTAAACAACCTTAATAAAGAAATATTCTGCACAAAAAAAAGGAAATATAGAAATTTTAAAGGATACTTGTATCACCTGATTTAGGTAACTTCATTGGCTACTCCACAAGCTCACTTCATTATGTACTTTGTACTTATTAAAGTCTTCAGTTTTAAATGTTAAAGAGATTTTGTTTTTATTTATTTATTTGAGAGATAAATATAGATAGATAGATAGAGAATGGGCATCCAGGCTTTCCAGCCACTGAAAACGAACTCCAGATGCATATGACACTTTGTGCATCTGGCTTGCATGGGTCCTGGGGAATCAAACCAAGGCCCTTTGGCTTTTAGATAATGAGGAGCCACATAAATGCAGGGTGGTACTGGTGGCCTGCCTGTAATCCCAGTGCTCAGGAGGTAGAACAGAGCACCCCCCAGGGCAAGAAGGCAAGCTAGACTAACTCTGGGTTAAAAAGCAAGAGATTTTGCCTCAGTAAGTAGAATAAACAGCAACTGAGGAAACGCTGGATATTAATCTCTGGCCTACACACACACACACACACACACACACACATGCACGTGCGCACACAAAGACACAAACACACACACACTAGCATGTGCATACACACCAACACACATCTGCATACACACACACGTGCATCTGCATGCATGCGCATACACATACATTCACCCACATGCACACAAACATGCATACACAAATGCACTCACTTCACATGCATACTTATGCAGAAACAGAATTTAATGTACTTGTTTGGGGTTATGACATTGGATAAAAGACAGGATACAAATGGATCTTGTAGTTTTAACCAAAATCTAAGAAATCTGTGGCTAGATACAAACATGAAGACTTAGGTGCTGGAAAGAGTTGGCTCAGTCATTAAGGAGCTTACCTGTGAGGCCAAGGGACCTGGGTTTGATTCCCTAGTACTCATGTAGAGCCAGAAGCACAAAGTGGTGCATGTATCTGGAGTTAGTTTGCAGAGGCTAGAGGCCCTGGCACACCCATTCTCTCTCTCTCTCATTGCAAATAAATTAATAAGATATCATAAAATGAGGACTTAGGATCAGAGAGATGGCTCGGCAGTCAAAAGCACTTACTAGTAAAGCTTAATGGCCCAGGTTTTCACCCCCAATACTCTTGTGAAGCCAGATGGATGAAGTGGTACACATGTCTGGAGTTCATTTGCAGTGGCAGGAGGCCCTGGGGTACCCATTTTCTCCCTCTCCATCCCCCTCTTTCTCTCTGTCTCTCAAACAGTATTCAAATGTCATGAGAATACTATTTATTTATAAATTTTAAACTGAATTAGAATCCTACCTGCAAGTAACAGTACTTACAAATATAGCATCTATTCTTACTGTCACAAATAATGAGGGGAGGAATTACAAGAGTTACAACTGTCTGACAGCTACAAAGGACAGCTTGCTGCATGGCACAGAAAATTGTTTGTTAAGGCAGGTTCCCGCTGTGTGACTTGCCGTGTCTGAGTAGACTAAATATCGACGCATGAGCTGCTCAGCAGTACAACAAAGTTATTTTTAATTATTTTGACTTAAATTGTGAGGGTTTCTATTTCAACTAAAAAAAGTACAGATCACATCAAATTGTACTTAGTAATTAAATGCAAATTTGGAAATTTTAAGTAAATATAGCAGCTGCCATCACTTTGCTGGGACAAAACACACAACCAGAAATAGCTTCTGGAAGCTTATAGTTTCGAGAATTTTCATCATGGTGGGGCAGTGTGGCAGAGGAGACAATGGAGTGCCACATCTTGTCACAGCAGCGGGGGAAGGAAGTAGTCTTGGTGAGCTCTCGTTGACAAGAGTCTAGGATTATAAAGTGCCGAGGCCCGCCCTGAGGGACACAGCTCCTACAGCAAGAATCACCTCCTTGGGATCAAGTATGTCCTGCTTGAGGATATGGGGAACATAGTACCTTCAAACCATCATAGTAGGTGATCTTAAAAAGGATGACAGAGTACATACATCTTACATAAAACATTGTTTACTTGCTCATTCACCTTCATCAAGAACTTCTCAAGTGATTTAGCAAATCATTGACAGCTAAAAGCAAGGTCCCATGTTGTCCTAGTTTAAAAAATATATATATTTTATATATATATAATATATTATGTATTATATATATTGATATATATAATATATATAAATAAATATTTGTTTATTTATTTGTTTGCAATATAAATAAATAAATATATATAGTATATATCTATCTCTCTCTATATATATATGTATATTTATTTATTTATTTATTTGCAAGCAGACAGAGAGAGAGAGAGAGAGAGAGAATAAATGCACACCAGGCCTCTAGCCACTTCAAACTCCTGATGCATGTACCACTTTGTGCCTCTGGCTCTCAGTGGGTCCTGGGGAGTCAAATGTGGCTCATTAGGCATGGCATGCAAGGGCCTTAACCATTGCACCATTGCTCCAGCCCTTTCCTGCAACGTTATGTAAAGATGTGCCAGTTCCAGGTTCTCTCCTATTGACCATTCACTAGATTCCTTAAACTACGATGGCTGCTCTTTTTCTGTAGCTCCGGCAGTTAGTTTGAGTCTTGGTGGTTTTTATCAGATTCTGTCCTCTTGCCCTTGTTCTCTCCTTTCTTGCACTAAGAGCAAATTTTAGTTTTAGGTACAAGGGACATCTTCCTCTTGTGTAGTTAGGAAAAACAATCTTCTTTAATCATTTGTCATTTCCTTTGGCAAGTGACACTGACATTTACAAAAGTCATTTTGTGGGGCATCCATTCACATTCAAAATCAAAAATATCACCTATGTAAACTAAGATTTTTCACAAGTTTTATGGTTGCCAAGTTCAAGTGTTTTCCTTGTTTCCCTCACTGAACATTTATCTTTCTGCATTTCCTTGAAAATGTTAAGTACTTGCAGTTTCCTCGGTTGAATTTCACCTCCAAAGACAGGTGTGAGTGTGTGTGTGTATGTGTGTGATGTGTGTTTTGCTTGGGAGTGAACCCAGGATATTGCATATGGTAGGCAGTCACTATAGCAACTAAGCTATATTCTAGCTCTTATCCATTTATATTATTATCAACCTCATGCCATCTTTCTTTTCAAATGACTCCCCAAAATACCACATGTGGTGGCTTGAATTAGGTGGCCCTTATAAACTCATGTGCTCTGAATGCTTGGTCCCCACCTGTTGATAATTAGGGCATTGGAGTCGTGCCAGAGGAGGTGTGTTGTTGGGGGTGGGCTTAGGGCTGTTATAGCCAGCTTCCCCTTGACACTGTGCACACTCTCTCCTGTTGCTGTTGTCCACCTGTGTTGGCCAGGTGATGATGTCCACTCTCTGCACATGCCACGTTTCCTCTGCTGCCATGGATTTTCCCCTTTAAACTATAAACCAAAATAAATAACTTTCCTCTCATCAGGTCCTTTTGGTCTGGTATTTTGTACAGCAATGAGAAGGTATCTACACCACCACATTAAAAAGTATTTGCGGTACTGGAGAGATAGCTAAGAGGTTAAGGTGCTTACTTACAAAGCCTAAGGACCTAGGTTCGATTCCCCAGTACCCAGTAAGCCAGATGCACAAGGTGGCACATGCCTTTGGAGATCATTTGCAGTGGCTGGAAGCCATGGTATGCCCATTCTCTTTCTCTATTTCTGATAAATAAAATCTTTAAAAAATTTAAAAAAATAATCATATAGTTTGTTCATCTCAATAAGATGACATGGGGCATTTGCTAATTTCACCCAATATATGAAGTTTTAAATGCCATGATATCTGTAGGGCCTAAAAGTTTGCTCATGTTTTGTGCCCTACTGGTTGGATTTAGTTGGAATCTTATTTTTCAGAATCCTGGTTTTTGTATAGTTATAGATCAGAGCTGGTTAAAAGGGGGTTGAACATATTTTAAACACAGGAGTAAGCCAAGGCCATTAATTCCCAAGGCTTAGAATAGCCTCAGTCTCTCATTGATATCAGTTCTTCCAACTGCTAAACCCAAGGACCAATAGGGGCCTCGGGTCCACAGTATAGGGTTGACAATTGGCCTACTTAAATGAGAATGTGGAGGGTCACCTGCTGCCTCAGGACAACTCCATGCATTTCTGTTTCTCTGTGTTTAGGCCTGAATGTGATTATCTTTTCAAATTGACAATGTCATCGTTGCACCTCTAATTTATCTCCCATACTTTAGTGTTCCTGCTTGCCCCATGAATTTAAAAGGGAAAATTTGTATAGTAAAACCCTCACTGCAATCATATTAACTCTGCTTCCTTGACTGTGTTCTGCTTGAAATGCTCCACTGTTTAAAGAAAACACTAATGGATTAATATAAGTCCCCAAACCATATTTCTGACTTGTACTGCTAATTGCTTTATGATTCTGGTTACTAAAAGTCTCATTGTAATAACCCTACATTTCTATTGTGCCATAAGCTATCTTGTGAAATCAGATGCCTAGGATCACCAACCTATTTCATTTTCTAATTTTTTTTTTTCTTTTTGGTTATTTGAAGTAGTTTTTCCCAGGCTGACCTGAAATTCATTATGTAGTCTCAGAGTGGCCTCAAACTCATGGTGCTCCTCCTACCTCTGCCTCCTGAGTGCTGGGATTAAATCTTCTAATGGTTGTTAAAGTCAGTTCATCCTGATGCTATGGGTATGCATGGACAGGAAACATTTAGAAAGACTAACTCTAAGTCTTCTCTCTGTCCTTGCCTCCCACACTCCCTTCCTTCCCTTAATTACCCTCCTTTATAAAATTATCAAAAAAAAAATAAAAATAAAAATATAAAAAGAAAAGTGATTCAAAGTTATAAGTAGAAAAGAAATGAAAAGAAAGGGCATGGTGGGTATAACAGTTACCTTCTTGTTGCTAGTTAAGATACCAGACCTGGGCTAGAGAGATGGCTTAGCGGTTAAGCACTTGCCTGTGAAGACTAAGGACACTGGTTCGAGGCTCAGTTCCCCAGGACCCACGTAAGCCAGATGCACAAGGGGCGCACACATCTGGAGTTCGTTTGCAGTGGCTGGAGGCCCTGGCGTGCCCATTCTCTCTCTGCCTCTTTCTCAACTTGTCTGTTACTCTCAAATTAAAAAGAGAGAGAGAGAGAGAGAGAGATACCAGACCTGAAGCAGCTTATGAAAGGAACGAGTTTATTTTGACTTATAGTTTTGAAGGGAAGCTTCATTATAGTGGGAAGAACAGACATAATATCTTGTCACATTAGCTGGAGGAAGCAACAAGAATCAACTAGCACTGGCAAGAAGGGCTGGGCTACAAAAGCCCAAGGCCCACCCGCCATGACACACGTCCTTCTGCAAGGCTCCACTTCCCCAAATTTGCACCACTTTGGGATCAAACATGAGGTTTAATCACAACATATGATGCTATGGATTTTTTTTTTTTTTTTTATGTTCAAGGCAACACAATGGGTGGGAAAATCTCTGATTGTCAATTTAACTAGATTCAGGATCACCATGGAAACAGCACTCTTGGCATGTCTTTTAGGGATTTTCTAGATTAGATGAATTAAGGTGGGGAGGTCCTTCCTTACTATTTTCAGTACCATTCCATGAGCCAAGGACCCTGGAGCACACACAAAGGAAAGGTGAGCTGAGCACTAGCGTTTCTCAGCCTTCACTTCTTTCCTGTTTGTGGGTTGATCTAATGCTTGCTTTCTGTTCCCCTCATGTTTCCTCACCATGATGGAATCTATGTTCTGACACTGCAAGCTGAAATAAGCCTTTCAGCCATTAAAGTGCTTATTGTCAATTAGTCTGTCCAAGCAGTAAGATGTTGACTAACTAAGTGGGACAAATGATTAGAATTAGGCTGGTAGATAAGAATGAAATGAGGGGAATATACATAGAAGAAAGAGATCTAAAGAAAAAAAATAAAACTGGGGATAGTTGGTGGTTTTAATCAAAAGTAGACTGAGAAGAAAAGGATAAAGATATGCCATCTGCTAATTTATAATCAGCTCTTCTCTCATGAGGCTCATGAGGCTGTGCCACAAAGATGTAAGGACAGCCTAGCGTATGCTCTTAAGGATAAGAAAACGGTACCAACACATGATATATCCATACAAAGTTTCAAATTAATAAAAAAAGAAAATGAAAGTGTATTGAGAAATAGAGAGACCGAGAAAGAGGGAAAACACATGTAATGAGAAGCATGGAGGGCTAATGCTGCTGGATAAATTTACCTGGAGATTCTGTAAGGAAGAGTAGCTGTTGGCAGAAAAGAGAAGTAGGTGTTAAAGCTGACTCGCCTTCCTTTTGGGTTTTGACTCACTGCTGGGAGTTCCTCTGGATTCCTGTCCCCTCCAAGTGCTGGTCCAGACTATGCTTAGAGGGTCTCAGGTCCAAGCCTGCGAAATGTTCACAGTAATTGACTCTGTCCTATGAGCTGGAGAAATGATGTCAGGAAGCTGGGCTGTACTATCAAGTGTGACCTTGACTTTGTTATTAAGACTCATAAATCTGAAAATGAATGGGCTAAGTTCTACCACCCATATATCTCTAAGAAGTAAGTGACACCATTAGGAAGATTATATATGATCCATCCTGACAGTTATTCTCCAGATGTTAGACATATGTATTTTTACTCATGTGTGCCAGACATTTAAATGAATTTTATAGACACCAACACAAACAAACAGAGTTTCTTCCCAGAACTGTATTCCATATTTTGATTCTCAGCATACACATTCTCTTCAATAAATGGGTTTCATTTTCTTTATTTTTATTTGTGATTGTTAATCTCTGGTTGTCAATTTTACAGGATTTATAATTACCATACAAACAAATTATTTGGGATGTTTGTTAGGGATTTTTTTAGATGAGATTAATTAAGGAGGGGGTTTGGACTATATGAAAAGTAGAAAGTAAGCTGAGCACCAGCATTTATCAGACTCTGCTTCCTCCATGTTGATGTGATGATATGAGCTAACTATGTTCCTGCCACACTTCACTTGCCATGAAGGATTCTACCCTTTAGAATCAAACAATTGGATGGATATCCCATATTCAGCTATTATTAGTCATGAAAGATTATTCTCTAGGCTGTACCTTACCCCTTTATCTTAAAAGTAAGTTAGTCAAATTACACAGGTAGTTCTGATATCATTTCTAATTTGTCTTAGAAAATCAGTTAACAATACACCTTTGGGGAAAATTACATAATTTTTATAATAGCTAAGTATCTTATAAGAGTGAGGCTTAGTGGGGGGTGGAGAGGGGCTGGAGAGGTGGATCAGCAGGTAAAGGCACTTGCTTGAGAAGCTTAATGGCCCGGGTTCAATTCCCCAGCACTCATGTAAAGCCAGTTGCACAAAGTGGCGCATGCGTCTGGAGTTCTTTAGCAATGGCAGGAGTTCCCGGCATGTCTTTGCACACATTCTCTCTCTCTCAAAATAAGTATATGTTATAATGTGATGAATTAAAATATTAATAAAATCATTTAGATAAATTTCATTTTCATCTTGTGTATCTCCTTGTAAATCCTAGCTCCTTGTCCATTTTCAATGCATTTCTCATGCTGCTTACCACTCTCTGCTTTTCAAATGAGAGTACCTACATGCTTCATAAGGTCTAACTGCCTTCATAGAGGGCATAACCCTTGTTAACATTGCCATCAGTGCAGAGGCTAAATGTGTTTCTTCTGCACTGTAGAGTTTAAACCTTTAAATTACCTTTAATCAAAACTTCTATTCCCATTTCTACTCCAGTGCCTATGAAGACTTGGCATGTAAATTCAAAGTGGATTAATAGCCAAAGTTAATGTTGAGCAAGAGTTCATATTAAGTGCAGGGTGCATTCTGTGTATATGTGCTTATTTAGAATGTTCATATAAGGTTTGTGTAACTTATTATATGTTGATTATATTAAACTAGACTCCTCATGTCTCCATCCATTTTCCTGAGAAAGTGGCTTTTGTATTTTGAAGAGAAAAATTGACTTGATTACTCAAATCTTATCCCAATTGTGAGACATATCCAAGATAAAACCATTGTTACTAAAATTATATAAAATATGCTTAATAAGAATATACTTGATGTTTAAATTAATTAAATACATTTGAATTAATCAATCAAAATTTCAAAAAGAAAAGTTTTTTTGTGTTTTCTTCCTGCCTACCTCCATCTTTCTCCTCCCACCTCTTTTACCTCTTTCCTTCTTTTTGAGACAGAGCCTCACTGAATAGCCAGGATTAGCCACATTCTTCCTTCCTCAACTACTCAGATGTACATGACCACATAAGGCTTAAGCCATTACTTTACTTTCTTTTTAGATATCCACTCAAATTTATAAGGAAAGGAATTTTTAGACATTATAGCTACCATTGATACTCATATTTTCTTATTCAGGATAAAATGGGAAAAGGTGTAATGAAAAATATTTAGTGAATTAGAAATAAAACTAAAATATCAATGATGCATAGAATGAATGATAACAATTACCTTAAATACGTTAGCTAAACACTATACTAGAAAAATAGGGACTCATCCTTTTTAATAGCTCTACAACTGAAAATTGTATTTTCATCCAATTTGATAGGTAGAATTTTGTGTCATATAAATTAATATCCATCTTAATGTAGATTTTTTTCCATCTCAAAATTAGCACATTCCATTTTAATAATTATAGTAATAGTAATAAAAGAAAGTTCTGGAGAGATGAATTAGTAGCTAAGGAGCTTGCCCAAAGTGCATCTGGCTCTACATGGTTACATGGTTACTGGGGAATCAAACCTAGGTAGTTAGGCTTTATAGGAAAGTGCCTTAACTGCTGAGCCATCTCACTGGCCCCCTAAGATGTAATTTAAATTATTTTACTTTCTTTTTTCATTCCTTTTCAAAAGTACATCATTTATTTGGAGAAGTGAGAGAACGGGTGTACCAGGGTCTCTATCCACTATAAACAAACTCCAGATGCATACACCACTTTATACATGTGGCTTTACATGGGTACTGGGGAATTGAACTCATATTATTAGGCATTGATGGCAAGTGCCTTAACCACTGAGAAATCTCTCCAGCCTCTATGCCCTGTCTTTTTGATCAAACATAAGGATAGAAGTGAAACTGAAGCCTAATATCTGAACTTAAAAAAAAAAAATCAATTGTTCTTCATGCCAAAGAGACATAGATTTCTTAAACAAATCAGTACATAGTTTGTGTATGTAACATTGATGCAATCTGTTGGATTTTATGAAGGAAAAATTTGTCTTAGATAAGAATTAATCTTAAAAGTGGAAATTTAGGTCAGGAACATCAGAAAAGATGGGAGAAAAGATAGTTCCCTTGGTTGGTTTTGATTTTAGACTAGTCCACACAAGCTGCCTGTACTGTCATTCTTAGTTTACATAAAGACTGTAAATCTTTAGATATCAAATTCTCTCTACTGTCTTACATCACCTTTATTTCCAAATGAAGAACAGCATTTTCTTTGATTAAAAAGTAGCTTAATACTTAGAAAGACATGCATTTTCATCTAAAGGTATATTTCATTCTCCTTGTACATCTTGGCCTTTATATAAACATACTCTTTTTAGGAGTCATATAGACAAGATAAATTATAAACCTATCTATCTGATTCCTCTGGTCTGGAATCTTCAAAAGGCCTCCTCTCTGAAGGTGATAAAGATAGACTGTGACAACATATCTCCTTTAACCTCCTGTCTGTCGCATTGCCAAAGCACATGAGAAATGACAGATTTGTAGTGCATCAGTAAATGAGTATAAACATCCATCAGACATTTCATTTTTATGATGGTTTGAGAAGTTTGTTATAAAAATATAGCAGAGGCTCTTGACTGATTGTTTCATATTCACTGAGTACTAGGACGAACCCAGCTACACACTTCATTACTCTACTAAGAACTGGCTATGTTACACTTGAACAAAGCATGTTGATATGTTTCCTGCAGCTATTCTTTTGGAAAATAGACACTCTGTGGACCAGATGTGTCCTTGGAATATATTTGTTGTTAATTGCAGCTGGCAAAAGCAGCACACAGCATGCTGGTATTATTAAGAAAAGGTTAACAAATGTGTGGATCATTGTATCTTATTTTCTGTGGAACTCTTGAGGCAATAACATTGGAAAGACCTAAATGCTTCTGTTGACTACAGGTTTTATGATATGTCAAAAGTAATGGGAGGTCAAGCTACATACATTTAGGAAAAAATATAAATGAGGAATTAGCACATGTCAGTATGGCTTACTTAAATACCTTTGTATATTATACATGTTTCTTATGCTGTAATTCTTGGAAAAGAGAATGGATTTAATAAGGTTTAGCTTTTCTAGATAAGCTGATGGTGAACTTCTGAGAAAGTGGTCGTGTATATAGTTAGGAAAGAAAAAGGAGGAGGGATGTATCACTTGGCCAGCTGTTTTTCCCATTTTCCATGATCCACTTGCATATAGTTCCAACCCACTTCGGCTATGAATGGTCCCTACTGGCAGCATGGCCAGAATGCCAGGAGAGCAACCATCAGTATCACTTGTAGGAAACTACAACAGAAGCAGTATCACTTGGGGTTTTATAGAAGTAACACCTGGTGACCATGACCCCTGGGATAGTCCTTCATATCCCAACCAGAAACCCAGAAACAAGACATTGCTAGTGGCAAGCAGTGTGTTGACTCTTACTCCAACAACCTCTGAGCTGATTTCACCTGCCTTTTAGCTGTTGCTGGTTGAGTTCTTTTTAATTACTCAATATAAAGCTGCATTTCGCCTGACCGCCATTCTTACTCCTCCTGTATTGTACAGCCTCTCTCCATTTTTGTCTCTAGAACACCCATTGTGTAGTGATATAATAGCAATGAATAACAGTGGCCAAATTTTGAGCATTGACTAGGTATAGCCTCTTTGTGTCCATTTTCTCTCTCTCTCCCTCTCTCCCTCTTTCTTGCTCTCTCAAATAAATAAATAGAAATTATGAATGTAATCATTTTCATTTTCAGGAATTTTTGTCTTTCTGAGGAAAGCATTTCATCTCCTCAATGGACGTATTTCATCACCATGACAGAGATCACTGTGTTCTAGGTGTTAAAAGTATGGGACTCCTTGTACCCTTCCTTTCTTCCCCTCTCCTTTCCCCTCTGCCCTCCCTCCTTCTCTTCTCTATTCCCTCCTCTCTCTTCTCAGTCCCTCCCTCTTTTTGTGAATGCTTTTTCTCACTTATCTCCAAGTCCTCATCCAATTCACTTTCTCTTGAACATTCTAAGACTGATAATAACAGGAGACAATTTTTGAGTAACTTGGTGGATAACCCTATCCAAAAAGCAGAGAGAGAAAGAGAGAGACAAAGAGAGAGACAAAGAGAGAAAACCTGTTTAAAAACAAACTAAAATGTGACAATAAAGTAATTAGATACCTTAATATATAGCTTAAAATAATGATCTTGCTTTCTTTATGAACAACTTGTATTGCTGACAATATATATTTTCATTTTTATCTTCAATTTGTAACATGATGCCTATCCATTTAAGTGTGAATATATGTTCATTGAACCTAGTTTAGTCACTTTATTATGAGTGTTAGAGTTTAATGTGGCGTACCAGGGACAATGCAGTGTTTGTGCCTCAAGGGATGTGTCTAGGACAAGTTGAAACTTTTTCATCTATAGCTCAATAGATATGTTAATATCTTACCTCTTCTATGTATTAATAAAATAAAATATTTGGCTTTGCAATTATTAAAGTAAAATTTGCTTGAACATATTTTAAAGCAACTGCTGTTGGTGTGACACTTTAAGTGTTCTTTCATGCTAAACAGTGGTCTTTATAATCAAAGTATAATTTTATTCACCAGTTTAATTGCACTGGCTCTTGCTATCTGTGTGCTGAAGTTGTTAGCATGCAAAGCTTTAGAAGTAATTTGCACTAGAAATTGATCTCAATTGCTTGTCTGTTACCTGGTTTACACACCCTATTCCTATTAGAAGGCATCAAGGCTAAGTAAAGAAACAGACTTAATTTTCTTTCCAACCTCCAAATCAGTAGGAGATGCAGGTGTTAACACTGTACCTTTCATCTGAATATTGAATAAAAAGCAACAAAAAAATCTCCCACAAAAAACTAGATTTTGGCTTGCAGATGATTCCAGATACCTTACAGTTTTTGGTGTTCAGTCACTCCTACGTTTGTAAAATCAGGGTGAAGAAGTGAAAATTGCCTTATTTTGCTAGCAGGGTAACATTTGATTACTATCTATGAGTCTTTCCTTGTGAAAAATTTAAATTTAAAATCTTTCATTTGTATTTATTTTCATAATATCTATTAGTTCTTTATAAGGTGATTTTAACTCTTTTTAAATTTCTCCCATGTATGCATTGTATTGTGATCAAACACAACTCTCATTAACTTTTCATGTTCCCCCACACATTGCCACTGAACTCTTTCTTCTTCCCAACAGTTACCAGGGGCGGCACCATTGAGAAGCATGACTGCTTTACCTAGAAATCATTAGCTGATATTTGAGCCTCAGCTTCGGACCAGGTTTTGGTCTGCACCCCTTCCGCCATTGCAGCAGCAACAAACAACAGCAACAGCAACATGGACTGTCCTGAACTAGGCTGGAAGCAGCACTCGTCTGTGGGTATAAATGTAAACTCCTAGAAGGCAGGTCGATAAAACGTTCATAAAACAATAGCAGTGGGTCCCCACCCAGGACTAATGACTTCCTCAGCAATGAGCTTTTGATCAAGTTTACAGTACCAGACATTAATACCTTCTTGAGCAATGGGCCTCAAAATCAATCAGAAAGCAGTTGGTTATTCCCATACAGTCATACCACCATGCCTCCAGTGGGCACATCTTGCCTGGTACGTCAGTATTGTAGCTTGCAGGGTCTACTGCTGGGTAGACCAGTTACTTTTCGCCCCCAGCAGCACCTTCTGCATCTACAAACCAGACTGGAGGAAGCTTCTAGCACCATCTATCTTGATTTCTCTATATCCTATACCCAAAGTGTGTGATGTCCTCAGGAATTAAATTCTACTTTGTAACCCAATTACTCCTAGCATTGATAGACATTTTCAGCTAATGGGAAGGATACAAAATTAACACACAAAAATCAGTATCTTTCCTGTGTACCAAGGATAAACATACTGAAAAATAAATCAGGGAAAAGGTCTCATTTAGAGTGGATTCAATAAATACCTCAGAAACTGGATTGGAGGGATAGCTTAGCAGCTAAGGTGTTTGCAGGCAAAGCCAAAGGATCCTGGATCGACTCTCGAGGACCCACATAAGCCAGATGCACAAGGGGTGCATGCATCTGGAGTTCCTTTGCAGTGGCTGGAGGCCCTGGCACACCCATTCTCTCTTTCTCTCTCTCTCTCTCTCTCTCTAGCTTGCTCACTGTCTATCTGCCTATTACTCTCCCAATCTCTCGAATAAATTAATTAAAAATAAAATTTAAAAACACCTCAGAATAAACCTAATAAGGAAATCAAAACTTCTACAGTAAAAATTCAGTATACTTAAAGAAATTAAGGAACACACTAGATGGAAAAAAAAGCATTCCAGACTCATGGATTTTAAAGCTAACATTGTAAAATTGACCAACCTAGACCTACTCCTATGCCTTGGCTATAAATTCCTCCTTCTTAGCTGGCCTGTTAACCCACCCCTACTGATTATTTAAAATTTCATTTAAGATACTGCTCAAAATCATAATTTATTTTTGATGCCTTTCTAATTTTTTCCACTCTTCATTTATAATCTGCATTTTGTTCCAGGTAAACATCTATATTTACCTTTTGTCTTTTATACCTTATTCTCACTAGTTCATTAAATGTATCAAAAATAGACCATTAAAAATCTTTGTCATAGCTGGGTCTGGTGCCACACACACCTTTAATGCCAGCACTCGAGGGGTCAGAGGTAAGAGGACCACCATGATTTGAGTCCATCCTGAGACTACAGAGTTAATTCCAGGTCAGCCTGGAAAAACCAAAAGGAAATAAAAATAAATCTTTGTCTAGTTAAGTCTATCACCTAACTCTTTTTTTTAAAATTTTTATTTATTTATTTATTTGAGAGCGACAGACACAGAGAGAGAAAGACAGATAGAGGGAGAGAGAGAGAATGGGCGCGCCAGGGCTTCCAGCCTCTGCAAACGAACTCCAGACGCATGTGCCCCCTTGTGCATCTGGCTAACGTGGGACCTGGGGAACAGAGCCTCGAACTGGGGTCCTTAGGCTTCACAGGCAAGCGCTTAACTGCTAAGCCATCTCTCCAGCCCCTAACTCTTCTTAATAAAAAAAAAAAAATCTACTGGTTGCTTTATTTTCTTTGTATAGATTATAATATGTAGCATATGTGGTTTTATTACATTTTTACAATGTTTTTCTTGAATAACTGTGTTTAGGAAAACATTAATGGCGAGTCTGGATATTATATGATCTCTTCTCTTAGTTTTGTTATTGGATTTGACTTTGTGTTTGCTGTTTTCCATGTTTGTTCAACTTTTTAAAACAAGTCCATAATGATCTCTGTTTGATGATTTTTAAACTTTTTAAATTTATTTGAGAGAGAGAGAGAGAGAAAGAGAGAAAAAATGGGTGCACCAGGGTCTCCAGCCACTGCAAACAAACTCTGACTCATGCACTACCTTGTGCATTTGGCTTATGTGGTCCTGGGGAATCAAAATGGGTCCCTTGGATTTGCAGGCGAGCACCTTAACTGCTAATCTATCTCTGTAGTCCTGATGATATTTTTGAAGGATGAAGTCTTCACTCCTTTTTTCTGAGCAAGTTAATATTGATTGGACATAAATTAAAATGCCTCGTATTGTAAGTTTCCAGGCACGGCCAAAATCCTTTCTTTGGATTAATTCATATGTTCAAAAGTCCCATGAGTAATTTGTAAGTATAGTTCCACATTCAATTTTTGCTTTCATTGAACTCTAAAATCAGACCAAAGTGAAGCATCAGTTGGTTTGTATACAGGGTGACACTGTGCTTTTTATACATTTCTTCTAATGGTCTGTGTTCTTGGTTGTTCCAACTGGTATTGTTGACTTAGTCAACTGCAAGGATAAGTATTAATTAGCCGTTCAACAACTTCTTGGGGAATCAGGACAAGTTTTTATAGCAGCCTGATCTCATAACAAAAACTTATGTATTTTTAAAATAATTATTTATTTGCATGGAAAGACACACACACACACACACACACACACACACACACACACACAGGAGAGAGAGAGAGAGAGAGAGAGAGAGAAACAGACAGAATGGGCACACCAGGGCCTCCTGCAACTGCAAATGAACTCCAGATGCATGCACCACCTTATGCATCTGACTTTACATGGGTCCTGGGGAATTGAACTCAGTCATTAAGCTTTTCAGGCAAGAATCTTAGCTGCCAAGCCATCTTTCCATCTCTGATAGTTTTCTTATGACCGGCTATTGAATGAGTGGCACAATTCATCTTTTCCCTTCTCTGCCATCTGGACTTTAGTGTTCCCATGTACCCTGGTGTTGGTTGACATTTTAAAGGTGATAGTGGAGCTAAATACTGGGATATTAAGACAGTAATATGGGCTCACCTTTTTTATGAAGATTTATCTTATTCTTGAACAAATATCCCTCATGTTGTTACTACTTTTTATTTTGTTTATTTCTATTTTGGCAGTTTTGTGATGGCTTTTATGGAATGTAGAGTTGGAGAGCCTATTCAATCATTCCTAAAATCTTGTCCTCCTACTGAATATTTTATAATGGCATGTAGCCTGAATACTGCTTATTGTGAAAAACTATTCGAATATTTTCCTTAAGCCTTTTTAATTATATTAAAATTATAATTGGATTTTCCCTAAGGAACTCAATGTTTTAATCCCCAAACTTCTTAGATCTTATGTTTTTTTTTTTTTAATCTAAACTCTCATTTAACTTAGGAAAACCAATATATACATACATACATATATAGAGTTGGAGGTACTCTATTTTCACTTTTACATATACTGATCTACATATAGTATTTCTAGCAAATGTTTATTAACCAACTAAAATATTCTTAGACATTAAGGAGACCATAGCCAATAAATCATACCATCACTGCACTAATAGACTGTGCATTATGCATTTTATGTAGGTTTTGGATAATATTGAATATTTTCCTTTGTTTATTTTTATTCCAAATATCTATACAAGACTTTATTTTTACTTTTGACATTTAGGCCATTTAAAATACATATATGTGTTGAAGAGGTAGCTCAGCTGCTATGGAGCTTGCCAACAAAGCCCAAGTACTCCATTTTGATTCCCCAGAACCCACTGAAAGCCAGGGGTACATGAATCTGGAGTTTGTTTGCTATGGCTACAGACTCTGTCCATTCTCTCCCTCTTTTCCTCTCCATGTCTATCTCTCTCAATTAAGTAAATATTTAAAATGCACACATATGCTCAGAATGTAACCATAACCTAACAAAAGAACTGTTATCTTTTAAATATATAACTAAAATATCAACTATAAAAATAGTTTAAAAACTAGATATAGCCAAATTATGTTGATACATGCCTGTAATTTCAGCATTTCAAATTCAGAAGGATAATTACAATTTTAGGGCCAAGGAAGGCTACATAGTAAGAGCCTGTCTCAAAAAAAAGAAGAAATAAACACTGTTATAATTATAATCTCAATGCATCTATAAAGCCAAAACAAAGAAACAGATTAAATATTAAAAGAATTATGCCAACAAAATCTCAATTAGCTAGTCAAATAGGATGAATGATGTTCTGAAAATAAGTTCCTGTACAGACACTTGGCTATAGGTTTGCTGTTTATAGCATAAGTGGTGTAAGCAATTTATCATGTCTGTACTTATAAGTGACATTAAGGCTTAAATTCTCCTTAGGTTTGTAATAATTTAAACTACCATGGTGTCTTAATTTCTTTAGAATAATAGAAATTATTGAGCCATCATTAACATAAAAGTATTGTTTGTATGTTACATTTCCAGTGGCTATTTCTCATTCACCATCTTCTTAGACTAAGGTAAAAATGCTTATCACTGTAGCAGCTCTAGTGGACAAACCAAACACCAAATATAAAATTACTGGCAGTGTTTAATGGAAGTTTATAGCCAGTTGAACCAAAATATGATGGCAAATCTCAGTGAAACATTGTCTCCTTTATTATGCTGTATAATACTGGGAACTTTCAAAACGAATGAGGAAAACTTCCATTGTTGGACACAGAAATAGTCCTCAAAAATTATTTGGTATTGAGACCTTGTATTAAATAATATGATATTTTCCTTAAAACACTTTGTAATATAATAATGTGCATATGATGCACCAAGTATTAAGTTTTGTATCAATATTATAAGTGATGCATATTACTTGTTGTAAGTATGACTACATGGGCTATAACATGTCTAGTCTAAAAGCTAAGAATAAAATCCAAATTTTTGACTGTTTTTAATTGAAAATTGAAAATTTTTATTTTTAAATGTTTTAAATTTATTTGAAAGAGAGAAAGACAGACAGAAAAAGAGAGTGAATATGGGCACACCAGGGCCACTTGCCACTGCAAATGAACTCCAGATGCATGTGCTTCCTTGTGTCTCTGGCTTTTTATGGGTACTAGGGAATCAAATCCAGGCCATATGTCTTTGCAAGGAAGTGCCATTAACCACTGAGCAAACTCCATAGTCCTGTTTTTATCTTTAATTTTCAAAAATAACATACTTATCTTCGGTTAGCTCACTCCTCCCCCTCTTCTGCTTTCACCCTCCTATACCCCGTATACCCTTTGACTTTCATATCACTTCAGATCTTCTACCTTCCCCACACTTCGCTCTCCAAGCCGCATTTTCACCCTATTATGGATCCATCTTTCATTCTCTGGTGTCCCACAAACACACACATAAAGATTCTCACCCAGGCTCTACATAAGAGATAGACTATGTAGTGTTTGTTTTTCTGTGCCTCCTACATCATTTAATGTAAGGCTTCCAGTTCCATCTTCCCAACAAATTTCATGAATTTTATTGCTGAATAAAATTGCATTGTATATATGCACCACCTTTGCATTGTCCATTCTTCTATTGATGGACATAGGCTGGTTCTCTTTCCTTGCATTTGGCAAGAGCCCCGAAATAAACACTGAGGGGCAAGTATCTCTGTAGCAGAGTGCAGAGTCATTTGGGAATATGCGCAGAACTGGCATAGCTAGATGTTAACTGGTTTTGTAACTAGAAATGAGAGTGAAGATGGAGGTAAAATTGATTTTATTTATTTTTATCTACTTTTATGTAAAGTGATAATAATCAAAATACATGCTATAAAGACAGTGTATATTTTAATTCTGTGACATTTGGAACCTTAAGAATTCAGTATTATTTTTACAAATGCATATTGACCAGTGAAATTGGCCCACGAGTTGTTGGGCAGTAGACAGCAATAATGAGATTTGTGTCAAACTAAGCTGAAAAGGGAAATAACATATCTGAATGTGTATACATAACACAAAGTTGTGGTATTAATTTCTTTAAATATTCAGTAGTAAAATAATATTTATTTTAGAATTCTGATGTGGTGACGTGGAGACACTCACAACATGTGGACCCCAAATCCAAGCATTTAGTCATCTCTGTGTTACATAGAAATCATTCCATGGAACCCTAGATGAAGCCTGTAGCATGTTAGGATTTTACATTCCTAATAGAATTTCAAGCCATGCATGGTGGCACACGTCTTTAATCCCAGTACTAGGGTGGCAGAGGTAGGAGGATTACCATAAATTCAAGGCCACCCCGAGACTACATAGTAAATTACAGGTCACCCTGGACTAGAGTGAGACCCTAATTAGAAAATCTACTCCCACAAAAAAATGAAATTTCAACTCCCCGTCTTGGAAAAGGGATGATTTGTTTGTCCACCTCCTATGTTTGGCATGGTCCTCGTGAGCGCTCTGCTCAGTCACAGCTCTCCAGCTTTTGCATGATCAAAACACGACCTACAAGCTTACATTTAAAATAAAGCATGAATAAATGTTTATATATTTTAATGAATCTCTAGCTATAAATTAAATGAGAATGTGTTTTTCTACCTTGATTAGTTGTCCAATGTTTTATTATGTAAATATTCATGCACAGAGATAAGTTGAAAGAAAAATACTTCTATCATGGACCCATCTTCATTTAGCAACAATGCAGATCTTAGTATTCTGGCTTCATACTATCATATAAATGCAGTATAATAGTCTTGTCATACTACTTGGCAGAAAGGTGATTCATTAGATAGATCAGCACTCTTTATTTAGCATGTATTTCTCATGGTTAAGAATATGGCATTGTCTTCATTATCCCTGTTTGCCATCCAAAGGAACTTCTTAGCCCAAAATTATGTCATATCCATGAGTTTACTTCTGTCAAATAGTACCAAAATCATTCTCATACTATTTTATTCTGGGAGCAAGTGTCATCAAAGTTAATTGCATAAATTCAGATTGACAAAATAATAATCAATTAGAAGGACAAAGGGATTAAGTACAGTTATAAAATTTAGCATGAATAAACATAAAATTAGCCTCTTTTATTTTCAAATTGTATATTCTGCCTGATGTTATATTGGAATAAATGACATAAAAAGGAATAAAACAATTATCTGCATGTGATAGTTTCCCAGCCAACTCTTGGAATTAACTAAATTTATTGTACTAAAATAAATTTTGAGGCTTATAAACATTTTCAGTGAAAAACACTTAAATTAACACTATAAAATAACAGTACCTAGTCATTGAACATGTTTGCAAATTATCTCATACAAATGTCAACAATAATTAAATCTTTCCTAAGTTCCCTACCATATTCCATTACCTTTCATGACCAGCCAATTATTTTCTTAGCTTTAAGAACATTTTTTTTTCCTCTGAAAGGACATAATTAGATAAATTAAATGTATAACAAAATGGTGTCATAAATCTTATTAATGTCACACTCTAAATCCAACATAGGGCATTATTTCTCATTTGAAAGTAATAACTGCAACAGCATCCCAGGAACTGTGCCTGTTACCTGCTGTATAGTTTATAACTTCCTGGGTAAAAGACTGTAAAGAATGTAATGTTATGGAATGATAGAAACATCCACCACTTTGTTATTTCAGAAAAGAAAAGAAAATGCCTTTATATTTGCAAATACTATAAGCAGTACATCAAAGCTCATGACCCTTGATAATACATTTAAACTCTGGGGACTTTAAAGGTTAAGCTTTGATTAAGTAAAAACTCATGGTGTTTTTTTTCTACTAATCTGATCCATTTTCCTCAACAAGTGTTTATGTATTATTTAATGTATTTTGTTATGTTTAGGCAAAGAGTCCTGGATGATCAGAAACTGATGGTACTGAATTATAAAACATCACAATATAAATGTCTCTATTAAAAATGTGCCTTAAAGCTGGGTGAGGTGGCGCACGCCTTTAATCCCAGCACTCAGAAGGCAGAGGTAAGAGGATCACCATGAGTTTGAGGCCACCCTGAGAATACATAGTTAATTCCAGGTCATCTTGGACCAGAGTGAGACCCTACCTTGGAAAAAAAAAAAAAAAAAGTGCCTCAAAAGCACAAAAATAAGCACAAAGGAGTATTTGGATTCAAGATTGACTTTTCTTAGCTGCCATTGGGAATAAATATATAGAGAGCTTCCAGCATTGGTGAAGTGTGATAATTTGTACCCTGATAAACAAACAAATACAATAATCTTATTAAGTCATTTTCTTGTTAGGTACAAGAAGAACATCAGTGGTGCAGCCAGAAGAAAAAAATAATTGGTGGTTTGAATGTAAAGTGTCCCCTATTGTCTCATGTGTATATAAACTTGCAGCTTAAAATCAACAGCTGGTGGAGCCATTGGGAGGGGGACCCAGGCTGGAGGAGGTGTGTTTCTTGGGAGACAGAGCTTGAGGTTTATCAGTTTAACCCTAGTGGGTGTTTAGAGTGAGCTCGCCTGTACTGCTTCTTGTCTGTTAGGGACATGAAGCTGTGAGCCAGCTGTCTGCTCTGCTCTGCTTCCCCAGTCAAAGTGGAACATCCCCTGAGTCTCTAAGACAGAGTGGTGTCTTTATTCCCATAACCTGCTTCTGGTTGGAGGTTTTGCTATTATTAAACCCTGGCCACAGCTTTCATAAGATCTCAATTTAAATGTAATAGAATGTTGGGTTGAGGAGATTGTTTAGTGATTAAAGGCACTTCCTTGAAAAGCCTACCTGACTGCCTGAGTTCATTTTCCACATAAATCCAGCTTCATAAAATCATACATGTATCTGGAGGTCATTTAGAGTGGCAAGCGGTCCTGGAGCACTCATTCTTTCTCCCTCTCTCTCTCTCTCTGTCTCTCTCTCTCTCTCTTTCTCCCTCAAATAAATACATAAAAGTAGGGTTGGAGGGATGGCTTATCAGTTAAGGCATTTGCCTGCAAAACCAAAGGACCCAAGTTCTATTTCCCAGGACCCACATTAGCCAGATGCACAAGGTGACGCATGAGTCTGGAGTTTGTTTGCAGTGGCTAGAGGCCCTGGCACACCTATTTTTTCTCTCTCTCTCACTCTTTCTCTCTGTCAAATAAATAAATAGGAATAAAAAATATTTTAAAAATATAAATAAAGTAAATTATAAAAGTAATTGAATGTCTTGTCCTTGAGCCAATGGTATGTCCTAACCCACAGGAGTCACTACATCAGCCTTAAGATCTCAAAAATACAAGAACCCTTTGGCTGAAACTGGTTCTCAGTAAACATGTGGCAAGGAGGGATATATGTTAAACCCACCAATCAGGAGGCAAAGAGAATATAGTGGAGGAGAGTGGCCAGGTTAGTAAACAAGGGCAGAATGCCAGGCCCTGTGATCTGATCCTTCCTTGAACATCATTTCACACATATGTTTTCCATTAGTAATCTTTATTTATTTATTATTATTATTTTTAGGTAGGGTCTCACTCAAGCTCAGGCTGACTTGGAATTCACTATGTCCTCTTAGGCTGGCCTCAAACTCATCGCCATCCTCCTACCTCTGCCTTCTGAGTGCTGGGATTAAAGGTGCACACCACCACACCAGGCTAACCATTAGCGATCTTTCTTGCACCATCTTCCTGTGTGTCTTGTTGGCTTCTACTTTTTATTTTTATTTTTATTTATTTATTTGAGAGTGATAGACAGAGAGAAAGAGGAAGAGAGAGAGAGAGAGAGAGAATGGGCACTCCAGGGCCTCCAGCCACTACAAACGAACTCCATATGCATGCGTCCCCTTGTGCATCTGGCTAACGTGGGTCCTGGGGCATGGAGCCTCGAACTGGGGTCCTTCTGCTTCATAGGCAAGCACTTAACTGCTAAGCCACCTCTCCAGCCCTCTTGTTGGCTTCTTAAAAATGGAAGACTGAGAAATTCCCAGAACAGTTATATAGTTTTAATTCTCCAAATAAATGGCACATTTGAGCATGGCTTTTTCCCCCCTACTTTAATTTTTAAATTTTTTAATTTGAGAGGGAGAGAGAGAGACAGATAGAGAGTGGGTGTGCCCAGGCCACTAGCCACTGCCAATTAACTTCATACCCATGTGCCACTTTGTGCATCTGGCTTGTGTGGGTACTGGAGAATCGAACCTGGGTTCTTAGGCTTCACAGGCAAGTGTCTTAACCACTGAGCCACCTCTCCAGCCCTGAGCACTTCTTTTATGCTGCTAGTTTCCTAGTGAGAAAACAAGCTAACAAAAATATTTATCCTTGGACTTTGTGATACTGATTTTGGAATGTATGTATATTCTATTTAGATGTGGTGATTATCAGAAATAGTTTCTGTTTTCCTCCATAATAGTTCATTGCTAAAATTAAAAAAAAAAAATCTAGCCCAAATTCAGTAGGCTTCAGTTGAGCAGAGAACAGTGAATGCATGAATGAAGCATCACTCAGATACTTACACTGCCCAATAATGCGAGAGGAGCTTTCCCAGTCTCCCACCTAAGCAGAGCAGAGGAAAAAGTGATCCCAGCTCTCTAGAGGCTGAGATAAGAGCATTGCAACTTTCTGGCCAGTTTGTGCTGTATACAGAGGGGTGTGTGTGTGTGTGTGTGTGTGTGTCAGAGATTGATAGAGAGCACTAGCGCTCAGTAGGCTCCAGTGAATCATCTGATTCATTCGTGTGTTGTGATCATTGGGCTGTCTGAGATTGGATAGAACCTGTTGTTGTTTTGTTAACTTATGTGATACATGTATGTATGGTGTGTGTGTGTGTGTCTTAGTATGTGAGGGAGGAAAATGTGTACACATGTATGCGGAGGGCTGTGGTTAACTTGAGGAGTATTTCTCAGCGACTGTGCACTTTGTTCTTTGAGGTCACCAGTTCAGTTAGACAAGCTGGACGCTGATCCCGGGGATTCCCACCTCCACCAGCCATGTGATGGGATTACTAGTGCACCACTGTGCCCAGCATTTCAAGACAGATTACGGGTACTGGCTTTCTGATTACTTAATTTATTACTACATAATTAATCCTGACATTTTACAAAAGCTTTACCTCCGTGTGTGCATGAGCACACAGGCCGCAGTGTGTGGGGAGATCAGAGGACAACCTCAGGGCGTTCGTCCACTTGTTCCTCCCCGCCTCGTTTGTGAGACACGTAACTATACGAATTCATCTCCTTTGCTATTCTTGCCACTATGTGCAGCGGTCTAGCTGGCCCGTGAGCTTCTGGATTCTCCTGGGTCGGCCTCCCATTTGACACAGATGCATTGGGCTCACAGATACATGTGCCCCTTTGCGTCTGGCCTCGTGTGGGCGCTGGGTAACTGAACTCAGGCTTGCAGACTCATCAGCAGGTGCTTTTAACTGCTGAACCATCTTAATGGCCTCAATCCAGATAATTTTGCTATACATTTTTCTTTAAATACTGTGTGTGCTTTCTGTAATAATCTAGTACTGGTAAAGTGACACCTGTGCAAAATAATTTGTTTTTCAAGGAACTGTTTTCTAGTGCATTTTTCCTTGGATCTTTCTTTAATGTGAGTGTTAAGTTGAACATTCTATGCGTGAACTATCTGCATCAGAAACGAGTCACACTGCATCTCCACACTGGTTCTCTAATCTCAAATCCCGGCAAGAAAAGGACATAACAGCAAGTGTTATGTGGTGTGGGTATGGGACCTGGGCCCGAGGGGAAGGGATGCGTATTCTGGGACCTGGGACAGAAGAGAATGGACTGCACATTCATGCATCCTGACTTCGAGAGACAAAACCACTGTTGTGTGAACTCATCTCTGCGAAGAGAAAGGCACCTCTCTGGCTTCCTTACTTTGGATTTTTAGCATATGGGAGGAATAGAGGCTAAACACTTTTTCCAGAGGAAAGATGTCTCCAAGGCATGTTTCTCCTATCAAATCTGACTTCAGAAATCTTAGCTGATGTT
Organism: Jaculus jaculus; assembly: GCF_020740685.1. NCBI lineage: Eukaryota > Metazoa > Chordata > Mammalia > Rodentia > Dipodidae > Jaculus > Jaculus jaculus. Next base: position 106,585,153 of record NC_059113.1, on the reverse strand, counting down.
CTTTAATCAGAAATTCTGGATCATGCAGAAACAGGCACATTTTCTATGAAAAATGGCTCCTACTACTCAGAATAACTGAATATGTCATATAACAAAATTCCAAAAAATAAGATTTGACAGTGGAACAAGAAAGTAGACTTGGGATTTTATGTGCAATTGAAAAAAATAAATCCAAGCATGGTGTTAAGTCAATAGAAGACTGATTTTATCCTCATAATTAACAAACTCATAATTGTCACTATATCGATTGAGCGGCTTATATCCACATATTGAAGATGAATATCTGCACATTTGTGTCTGCTGTTTGGTTCAATATCAACATTCCTGGTTTATATTCTCCTTATTGCAATGTCTGCCCTCCCTAAGATGGATTCCTTGAAATCAACAATATCCAACAAAAGTATACACAAGCATTTAGTAATATGTTTTAAATTTGGACTTTCAGAAATTTTTGCTAAGCATAACCTATTATTGTAAATAATATGTCTTTGGGAATAATTATGGCAGAAAGATATTCAAGACGGCTATGCTGGTGACACCAGTTTTTGTTTTACACATATGCACCCATGACTTTCTATTTGCTAGGAGCGGTCACTTGACAAGGAGTGACATAAGAAAGGAAAGGTTTTTTTATTTACAGCTGACAGTGCCCACAGGATATTTTTTGCCGTTCACATCATCACCATGGCAGGCAGGAAACACAGCATGGACAGGGAGCAGAGCTGGGATGTAAGACATCAGGGCCTTCCCCTAGTGACACATTTCCTTTGAGAAGATGGCACCTTCCAAAGGTTCTGCAACCTACCCAGACACCGTCACTTCACTGGGGACCAAATTCTCAAACACATAAGCCCATGAGGGGGGTGCATTTTACATTCAAACCACCCACTATCATTTGTAACAATAACCGCTAGGTACAAGTTTCTTACACTAGAATGAAATAATACTTTTGTGTCACAGCTCTGATGCGTAGGGTCTGAATGTTTGTGTCTCCCACCCCCTTCCAATATATGGTGCAATCTTCACTCTCAAGGGGATGGTATTAGGAGATGGGATTTGGGCGAGTTGATTAGGGAAGGACGGCTGAATCATTCTGATTGGGACCAGAGGCACTTTTGTCCACCTCTGACATGTGAGTACTCAGCTATATGAATGTTTTACTATCAAATATGACTTCAGCAATCTTGGCTGATGTTCTTTAATCAGAAATTCTAGATCACGCAGAAACATGCACACATTTTTTTTCTCCTGAAAACTAGCTCATATCCATCCATCCATAAACTGGGAAGCCAAACACGAAAGTTCCCTGCACCTCCTCTTGTATCCTCCAATTTATTAAAAAATGGCATTGAATTTCTATTGTTGATCTGCTACACAGTCGGTTTTTTTTTTTTGGTAGCAGCTAAAATCGGATGAAGAAACCTTGTAGTTACCTTAGGTCTCTGGACAGAGCTCCTAACCCGAAGCAGCTTTTGGGAGGAAAGCGTTTGCTTTGGTTTCAGTGTTGAGGGGAAGCTCCACGACGGCAGGGGAGAGCGAGGCATGAGCAGAGGCTGAACAGCACCTCTGCACAGCAAGTGGGAGACTGCAACAAGAGAGTGAGCAAGTGAGGAAATTATGCACCTCGAGTTTCACCGCCAGCAATGCGCCTCCTCCAGCAAGGGCCCACCTGTCAAATTACAAACATATGTTTTGTGGGACACCTGACTCAAGCCACCACAGTCATATGTACCTTCATTGCCATACAAAAATAGTGATCATTACTGTAAACACATTACTGTGTTCATAACTAATAAAAAGTAGTGATCATTGGGAGCAAGGACAGTTTTTAGAATACATGTGAGTGCGAATTAAGCAAAATTCATTTGAAGTCAGATGAGGGATAATTAATGTAATTGTGAGTAAAGTAGCCTATACTAGGAGAGTCGCTGGGTTGGATCACAGACCTCCTAGATATTTTAAAGTTAATATCTCAGCTTTCTTTCAATGTTACAGACATAAAAATCCTGCAGAGTGATGAGTATCATGGCTCTTTAGGTTTTCACACCTGCTTTGAAAGGATAGTAAAGGCTCACAAGAAATTATGGCAGGAGCTTGGGGTTTCTCATCTGTGAAAGACAAGACAAAGTGCCGTGGTAAGTGAGAGCCCTTCGAGACCACTATAAAAGATTCATTTGCAAATAAGCTAGAGTACTTTGGGGAGAAGTTTTAAAGCTCAGGAAAATGTGTGATATTTGACTTTTTTTTTTGTATTACTATTATAGTTGTGAGCCTTTATGAGGATGTTTCAGGGAAGCCACAGTAGCATGATGATAACTCACATTTTGAGAAGCTTATATCTTAATAAATGCTGTAGATCAGTTAAAATGAACATTGAAGAAGTACAAAATAATTTTGATAGAAAGAGGTTCATTGCATAAAGGTCATTATTAAGAATGCATAATAGATAACCAAGCTTTGTGAAAATTTACACTTCATTTCTCTTAATACCAAACATCTTATTTTTATTGCATGCAATGCTTTTCACCATTACCTACATCTTTACTTACCCATGCTCCAGTCATGCTTTCAATGTCTTCCCTATATTTTTTGCTGTTATTGCTATTTTTTTTTTGGACTGGTATATTCAGATACCCACATTAACTCTGATTTTCATTTATGGGGACTTATTAACATTACAGAATTGAAGCATAATTATTTGCTTAGAACCTGTTTCTCCCTAAGGAATACAAATCCCATGATGTTATAGACCTTAAATTCACTGTATTTTTTTGAAGTGCCAACCACATTTCCTTGTATAGCTGAGAATTCCCTTTATATCAAGTATAATAATTATATCATCACACATAGATGATCATATTTCAAATGATAAGCAGTAAAGTCATTAAAAGTATTAAAGCTCAACCTGTCTTCTTTTATAGTGGTGTCAGTGAAAAGTGAATGCTTTCAAAACACTTTAGATATCTATGTACATTGACCACAGAGAGTACTGCATGATTGTTAACAAAATGACTGAATAAAAAGACATGCATTTACTTTATGTAGTCCATGAGTCAACAATATTCTTCTCATTTATTGATTCTAATTTACTAATATTCTTGGAGACTATTATAATCATGAAATAATATTCTGGTGTGCATTTTCCTTTGTAATGTGTAATGGTAATCAGGCCCTTGCTAGATTTCATATGTGTTCATGATTTAAAATTATGTTCTCTGTCAGAACTGTGTTTATTTCACATTTCAAGGTCGTCAGATCTGACATACATGCACATGTCATGAGGAACCTATTGATCTATATGAGTCATTAAATTTACAGAAAAAATGTTGGAAAATAATGAATGTTTCAAAAAGTATATTGTTTTTAAGACAGATTCAAGTTCAATGGAACTAAAGAAATCAATTTAGCTATTCTTTCATAGGGTGACGCAACTTAGATGAGTTATATGTTAAGGTTTGATGGTTAGCTTTTCAAGATGAATGATTTCTGGACTTTGAAGGAAGAAATGATCACACTAGGGAGTGTTAGTTCATTCTAAGTAGACTTTCAGAGAAGAATGCTTTGAACATGGTTGGAAAGAATCTGAAATCTTAACTATATACAGCTTTGCAATATTTCCCCCAGAAGAAAAGCACTACACTGAAATTTCTATTCTCATGGGGTGTATGGGAGAAGGAGAAAGAAGCATATATAAAGAGACATGTAGTAATGCTAAAAATGTAATGTGATAATGCTAATAAATGAAGCTGTAGATGATACTGACCTTGTGATTTGAGCAATGCTTTGCAAAGAACACTACTTAAATTTCTTTAGTGAGCAGCACAGATAAGATAAGCAATAGCAAGGGGCAATCAGATCAAGCTTTACTCTGAGGGAATCTGTACCTTAGTCTCAAGCCACCAGCATTGTGATGAATGAGCTACAGCTGTTGTTAAAGGAAGCTACCTAACATCTGGTGACTGGAGCAGTTGACTCAAAGGAAGTACGGCTAACTCTTCTCACACCTGTTGGTTTCTTGACAATAATATCTTATTAGTTCAATGCAGTGTGAAAGGTACAGATTCCCTTTGATGCATGCTCCAAAGTTCATTCTCTCTTGTCATGGAGGAAAGGCACTGAGGGTGGATAAGTTGATGGAGAAGGAAACTATGCCACACATGTATATGAAATCCATGTGACTATTTTTTACCCACTGAACTGGTTATGTGAAATAGACTATACTCCAGAATCCTTGCTCAAATAAAGCTACTCAAGATTCATTTTAGTTAATGATTAGAGCTCATTTTAATTTTCTATACTGGCAGGCTGATCACTTTGACTCTATTCAGGTTCTCCACATCGCATTATTAAAGGGCAGCTTTGGTTCTAGTCTGCAGGTTCCTTTATGCCATCCTGTTTCATTAAACTCCTCACAGCTTGTCATCCACCACACCCCCATACTTAACACCAGATTCCACTTATGAGAGAAAATGCACAGCATCTACTTTTCTGGGTTTACCATATGTTTTTTAACATGAAGATTCCCAGGTCCATCCATTTTCCTACAAATGTCAGGATTTTATTTTCCTTTATGTCTGAATTAAAATCAACTATGAATCTGGGCATGATGACACACACCTTTAATCCCAGCAGGCAGAGGCAGGCATATCACCATGAGTTTGAGGCCAATGGGGCACTACAGAGTGAGTGGCAGATCATCTTGGGCTAGAGTGAGACCCTATCTCAAACACTTACATTGCATATATATACCACATATGTGTACATATATATATATCACATTGTGTGCATTTTAATCCATTTGTCTGCTAATGGACAACTAGGTGCCATCCCATAGCTGTTATGAACTGTACAACAAATAAACACAGATGCACAAACACTCTGTGAAATATTGACTCAACAGAGCCCTGGCTATAGACCTGGGAGTGGTAGAGCTTGATCACGTGTTAGTTATAACATTTTGGGGAACTTCTATCCTGAATTTTATAGTCAAAAACAGTGTATAAAGTCCCCTCCCACATCCTCACCATCAGCATTTGTTGCTGCTTTCTTGAAGTTAGTTATTCTTACCAGAGTGAAATAGACTTATAAAGTAGCTTTAATTTGCATTTACTACTGTGAGAAAGAGGCAGATAGAGATAAAAAGATGGAGGGAGAGAGAGAGAATGGGTGTGCCAGGGCCTCCAGCCACTGCAAACAAATTTCTGACGCATACACCAGAATGTGCACCCGGCTTATGCAGGTACTGGAGAATCCAACCTGGGTCTTTGGGTTTTACAGGTAAGCATCTTAACTGATAAGTCATCTCTGCAGCTGTGAAACACTTTTAAAAATATTTTTGTCCATTCAGATTTGTTATTTTGAGATCTCCTTGCAGCAAGAAATAATAAATCATGAGATAAATTAATGAAACTGGAGACTAATGAAAAAATATAAATCAAAGTTTAGTTAATGTCAAATGATAGACAGAGAGAATGGGTATGCCAGGGCCAGAAGCTACTGCAAAAGAACTTCAGATTCATGCATCACTGTGCATCTGGCCTTTTGTGGGCATCGGAGAATTGAACATGGGTCACGAGGCTTTGTAAGCAAGCACCATAGCCAATAAGCCATCTCTCCAGCCCTATTTTAAGACTTTTACAATGATGAACAAGATTTTCAAATTTTGTACTTCCTTTAAAAAAATACTAATCAAATGAAATTCATCTCTGACAGTTTTATATAGCTGAGCAAAATGAAAACTAATGAAACTGGTTAATTAATTACCTTGCCACCTCTACTGAAACCTTAAATCTTACACACACGAGATGAGAATTCAACACATACATGCTATGCAGGACTTTTGGATCACTGAGCAGGTCAAATACTCCAGATGTCTTCTGGTATTCAGTGAAAGGTGACTAGTGAACCACTGAGAAAGCATCTACAGTAATTGGATTTTGTAGAGAATGGTTTTGCTTTCCTTAGAGTAAGATGTCTCTTGAGTCAAATTTCATATCCATGCAACTGACTGAACAGTAAATTTTATTTTTAATTACTTTATGACTTTTTTACCAAGAGATGGGCAGAAAGGGAATAGGAAACTACAAACTGTTTCATTGTCTACCCACTATGCTTTTAAAAGGATAACTAGTTCTTTTTTTTTTTTTTTTCAGCCAAAATAAAGGAACAGGATAATGAAGATGAACATATTTATACATTTATTTGAGAAATAGAGGCAGAGGGGGTGGGTAGGATCACCAGGGCCTCTAGCTGCAGCAAACGAACTCCAGCTGCATGTACCACCTTGTGCATCTGGCTTATATGGGTCCTGGGAATTTAACCCAGGACCTTTGGCTTTGAAGGCAAGCGCCTTAACTGCTAAGCCATCTCTCCAGGCTGATAAGCATATTTTTAGAGATGCCTTTGTCCTTTTAAAATGTAATTTCCACTGGGTGTAGTGGTACAAACTTTTAATGCCAGCTCTTGGGAGGCAGAGGTAGGGGGATCAACATGAGTTTGAGGCCAGCCTGAGACTACATAGTAAATTATAGATCAGTCTGGGGTAGAGAGATAACACACCTGGGGGGGGGGGAGACTATTTCCTTCTAGTAGGAGTTTCTAAATACTTCATCTTACATCTTAAGTAGCACCACAACACAAGAGGTGGCAGAGGACAAAGCTTCAGTTTTCCCCATATAGTTAGTGTAAGACCAAGTTTTACAACAGACAGGCAGGAGTCCCAACTCACCTAGGAAAGTCCCTGAGTTACCTGAACAGGAGAGAAATGGGAGTTATGCTCTTGTGAGAATAGTGAAGGGAGTGCTAATTCTGTTTTTAAAGAGTAGTGTTCATTCACCACAATGGAAGAAAAAAGGTGTGCCAAAGTTTACTGTCATATGCTTCTGATAACTTGTGTATGTGTGTGTGTGTGTGTGTGTGTGTGTGTATGTAATTGCATATTATGAAAAAGCCTTTGCAAACTAAAAGTTGAACATTTTTAAATATGATTTCCATCAAGTTGCATGTTGCATCTGTCAGAGTCGCATAATATATTACATATATTACAAGAACATTTTCTGTTGCAAGCATAAATACTGAATTTAATGAACCAATAAAAAAGACCTCAAACTAAAACTGCATTTTTTGTGAATGATGCTGTTTTTCAATAATTTTACTATACACATCCACACTAAATGAGATATTTAAAATACCTAATATATTAGCATATTTTACAATAAGAAATGTACTATTAGCTGTTTTCTGCAAAGTTCGCCCACTTCAACAGGGTATGCATATTTCAAATGGACAAAAGTCCAAAAATCATGCAACAATGTCTCTATACCTAGGCCAGTATAATCTTTTAACTTTGCATTTTACATCTGAGGCTGACGTTGTGCTGAACTGCAGTCTATCTGTGGCTTTCCCCCTTCCCTTACCTAGCCCACAAGGCTTGGGGAACAGCTCTTAGCTAGGCCGCTCCACCAGCACCTGGTATTGGGATGAAAACAAATTCGAGGGGAAGAAAGAGGGGCCACTGGTATCAAGGTGACCTCCTCATTTCCTTCTAGTAATGCTTGTGCTCTCCAAAGCACAATTCAACTCTCCCTACGGCCTCTTGAACATCTAAAAGCTTTTTTTTTTTTTCCTCCTCTCCTGCATTTTCTTTGTTTCCAGTAAAGTACTTCCACCAGGTCGCCCTGGAGCGTGATTTATATGTGTGGTTTAGCCATGCTTCAGGGGTCTCTGGGTTTGCCTGCAGAGAGGTGCGGGTAAGAAACACTGACGATAGGAATACTGACTTCCATCCAACCAGGATCACTTCACCCACTCAGGGAACCTTCTCTCCACTACCTTCATTTCCCCGCTTCTGCCTCTGAAACTTCTGTTATGCAGCAGGTGTGGGTCCGAAAGATGAAAGCTAACAGGAGTTCGCAGCCCCAGTCTCCTATGGGGAGAACAGCCGGCCGTACCTACCTAGGGAGCCCACTGCTTATGCAAATCAAAGTGCACCTCTTTTAAATCTCAGCAAACCCTGCTGGGTATGTATCTCCACACAGGGTTGAGGCCATGGGCAGCCTGCACCAGCCCGGGGCCTGGGCTTTGGGAGGGGCCCACCCGCAGCAAAGTGCGCAGGCTCCATCCTTGAGAAGTTCTAACTGCTGGCGGACAGCCGGAGAGGAAGCCGTGAGAACATACTTAGATACGTGGTTTATTCCGAGATAACTCAGGGTGGCGACACTTTCCTGCCCCAGGGGACCTTTACTCAAATATCTAATGGGATTTGCCTAAAAAAATTCTATCTCTGCCTACATAATAGAGGAGACTCAGGGGCTTGAGAGATGGTTTAGTGGTTAAGGCACTTGCCTGAGAAACCTAAGGATCCAGGTTCGATTCTCCAGGTCCCACTTAAGCAAGATGCACAAGGTGGCGTATGTGTCTGGAGTTTGTTTTTAGTGGCTAGAGGTCTTGGCGGGCCCATGCTCTCTCTTTCTCTCTGTCTCTAATAAATAAATTATTTAGAATAAACACTTTAAAAAGAGAAGAGTCTCAGGCTGGAAGCCTGCCTGTCTAACTAGCCTGGCGAAGGAGAGTGTAGAAAGCAAGGCCCGTTCCACAGCGTAGAGGCGGTCGTCGCACTTCGTTACCTAATAGCGATTCGGCTCCCATTACAGAGTTCCCACGTGCAGGCGTGGATGAAGAAGGGCGTCTGCGCAGGCACGTGATGCGCTCATTGTATGAGATCATGGTATGAAGTGCGCCCGCATCACCCTCCCTATAAGCATGGTGCCCAGGGGAACTGCACGGGTCACCTTGCTATGCAGGGTGATGCCCTGCCCTGCTCTTGCCTCACGGGTGCCTCCCCAAGCCTTCCTCCAGCTAGCTCACCCCTTGATTTCCCAGGGAGCTAAAGGCGCCCGACACGGATCAGTTACATTCTGTGGCGCGGGTAGACCTCGGTAATCGAAGGTGCTTAGAGCTACTCACAGGGCAGGGAGGAGCCTGCTCAGACCTCCAGGTATGCTGCTTTGCTGTCAGTGAACCTGGAAGGATTTTTTTTTTTAAAAAAAATGTCAACAGTACCCTCCAAGGAGTGCCACTGAATGTGTGGGTAACAATCTTTCAACTCCAGACAGGAGAAATGGGATGAGGTCAGCACCCCTTCCTTCAGTTGTGACCCTCCTCTCTTATACTCTTGCTTACCCTTCTCAGTGAGCTCATACAGCTTGTTTCTTCCTGAATCTAGCAAATCCAATAGCACATGGTCCTCCACCAACCGCTGCCCACCAGGAACAAGGAAGCCAGATGTTTGTGGAGCCATGACTGGTGGTGGTGGGTTGGGGGGGGGGACCTATTGTACTCTGGACCAGCAGGCATGAAGGTCCCATGGATGCTCTCCAGCAGCTCCTGTGAAGTATCACAGCCTGTAGGGACAGAGCAGAGGAAACTATTTCTGCCAGGCTCAGCTCTCTGTCAGCATGACCCGGTTCCAAGAAGACTGGCTTCCTGCCTTGAGCAGTCCTAAAGAATAAGAGAGAAGAGTCTCAGGGGACGTGAGGCAGGTGAGCTTAGGGAATAGCTTGCCACCAGGGACACTGTTTGGCCTGAGCAGTAAACACACCCTTCTCCTAAACCATCCACCCAGCAACCTGTTGGGAGCCTGGGACCCCCACCTGTACCAAGGTGCTTGAGCACCCAGCTTTATTTAAGGAGCTCGTTTTCGCCTCCCTTTAGTGACCATGATCCACGATCAGTTCCCCTCCAGTCTAATCTTTGATCTCAGGTTGGAGCAGCATTGTCCCTTGTAGCCTGAAGAGGTTTTGGGTGCAGGCTCTGTTCTATAAGTGAACCTTTAGAGAAAAACTCCTACTTACCATCTTATGCCTATGTATAACTGGATACATACATATACATATACATATACATATACATATACATATACATATATATATATATATATATATATATATATATATATTCATACATACATATATATATAATATATATTTTAAATGAAGAAACATGCAAAGTAGAAAAAAAAAAAACATTATGTAATAGAAGCCTTTCAATCAAACCAGAGGATCAGCAGGGTTCCTAGAAACTGATACATCCTCTCCTAAAATTCCTTTATATGGGAGCCCCAGACGGCTTCCTGAGGCCCTTGAGGACTACCCCCTCCAATGTCCTACTATCCCTTTGCTCTTAATAAAGTTCCCTTGCTGCTTAATTACTTGTGCACACTTTTCATTAATTCTTTTGAGTAAGAACCTGGAAAAACCCAGATACCATGGGTGACAGCATTAACAGCTCCAATCAGTAATGTAATCCAAAATGTCCCACCAAAATTTATCCATTATGCACAGACTCATTTACATGCCTGCTTCCCAAAATAGCATGATGGCAATTATAATTTAGTTCATTATAAGGTTTTTGAAAGGAAATGTAAAAATGATATGGCCATAGTTTTGTTACTGAGTTATTTTTAAGAACTCCAGGGACAAATTGGTTTTGCCCCAAGCAGCTTTAGAAACCATCATAAGTTCACAAAAGTCTAGTCAGCTAGAATTCCCCTGAAGGGCACCAAGACAGTAAAAAACAGTATTTTTTATAGTTACACAAATCACACAAGAGATCTCTTCAATACCCTTATTACCCTACCTCAAATAATTCAATAGCACTCTAATGGCTCAGCAGAGCCCCACACATCTCCCCTCCTACACAACAGACACTCAAATGGTTTATGACCTATCATACAAATGGCATAATGGCACCAAAATAGCTCAATGGAACCAAAATAGATCCGAAGAACCCTAAGCAATGAGGCTATTCACCTAATGATGATCACCAACAATGGTTCAAAAGGGACCCAAAGTACTCAAAAAAAGCTCCAAATCACCTGATGACCAAATCTGGGGTGAACTGACCATGGCGAAACTGATCAAGGGTCAAACTTTTTCCACTGTTCAAAACAAATACACTTATTTGTGTTTCAATAAATAGAGGTGAAAAGTGGCTGAGGTCAGTTAAAGTGGAATTAAAAAAAACGTCCTTGAGCTGGGTGTGGTGTCATACACATGTAATTCCAGCTCTCAGGAGGCAGAGGCAGGAGGATCACCATGAATTTGAGGCCCCTCTAAGACTACATAATGAATTCTAGGTCAGCCTGAGCTAAAGGAGAACCTACCTAAAAGTAAAAAAAAAAAAAAGAAAGGAAGGAAGGAAGGAAGGAAGGAAGGAAGGAAGGAAGGAAGGAAGGAAGAAAGAAAGAAAGAAAGAAAGAAAGAAAAAGAGAAAGAAGTAGACAAAGAAAGCTTCCTGGAATAAAATGATTGCACAGTTAGGTGGGAATGTTGAATTTTCCCTCATCATTTGGAGTTAACTTATTGTGAGTCTAACACACACACACACACACACACACACACACACACACACACACACACGTCTTTTATCCTGTGATAAGCCAACAAAATTGTTAAGGAATTGGAGTCATAGTCCTAGCTTTAAAAGCCAGATTTGATCACACACTCTCAATAAATCAATTACACACATAATTAATAGTGAAACTGAGAAAAAGCAGATGCATTCAATGTGGCCACATTTGGATAAAAAACAAATAGGTTCAGTTGAGACAAATTATCCTAATGACTGCCCCAATGACCCAAAGTGACTCCTCTTAGAAACACGAGTTCATCTCTTCCAATGAGGACAACACCCTAATTTCTTTCCAAAAATAAATCTTGGTTAACTTGTCCTTCTGCCAAGGCTGCACTTGTCAATTCTTTGTAAGTCACAATACAATGAACCAGAGAAATATTGGCTTGACATAAGTCTGTAGCTCTAAAAGCTGGTAAAAATATGACAAGATAAATAAATTAAAGGGATACAAATAGCAAAGGAAGGTGTCAAATTATCCCTGTTTGCAGATGACATGATCCCATATCTAGTGATGAGAGTAGGAGAAAGAAACTTGCCAGGCTGCTAGAGCAGGGACCATAAAGAAACAGCTATGCTTCTGACATTACAACTAGAGTGATAACATATAACGTCTGGACATCTAAGTGTGTTTTCTCCCCTGCTTTTCCTTGCTCCCAAGATCATCTACTATCCAAGATCAGGGAGCGTCTGCCAGGTTTTTGCTAGAACATAGTGTCCTACACTTCACAGGAGAGCCTTCTGCAAACCCAGAGGGCACTGAGTGTGTACTGGGATGTGGGATGTGGGACTGGCAAAACAAGACCTTCACCATTCACATAACAGTAGAAAAGAAAGCTCAAGTTACATCTCTGGCTTTTATTCATGGTTTCTAGAAACACACAGGTTTGCCTTTTCCATTCTTAATTCTGTTACTGCCTGCACAGAAACGTAATGACCATGCACATCATTGATGTTTAGAGGACTGAGCCCAAACCCCAGGTCCAGTCAGTGAGATGGAGAGCAAGTTATCAGTTCCCTGACTGGAGAGGAGATGCATGGGGACTGATAATTACTTCAGAGCTGTGCTTTATCATATCTCAGTACAGTCATCTTAAAGATTAGCTTATTTCCCAACCAATAACCTTTATAAACCTGGATCACAGCTATCTGGTGGTAGCCCTCCCATTGGGGACCTCTCCCATTCCGTGGGAACCTGTCCCCTTCCCTTAGAGACCTTTCCCATTCCCTCAGATTTCCAATTATTTCTGCTTTTCAAAAACCTTAATATACATGTTTTTTTTTTGTTGTTGTTGTTTGTTTTTGTTTTTGTTTTTTCAAGGTAGGGTCTCACTCTAGCCCAGGCTGACCTGGAATTCACTATGGAGTCTCGGTGGTCTTGACCTCACAGTGATCCTCCTATCTCTGCCTCCCAAGGGCTAGGATTAAAGTGTGTGCCACCACACCTGGCTTATGTGTTTTATTTTTTATATGCAAATAAAGCTTCTCTTTTCTAAAATCTCTGGCTTTCTTGTCCATGAATTTCATCCTTTGAGTTCTTGAAACCAAGAACCCAGAGCCTCTAGCTCAGGGCAGCTTTGGCAACTGTTGATCCATTAATAGCCCAATGTTCTGATCTCTGAGCTAAAGCCACCTAAGAGGCAGGGTACTTCTCCTTAAATCTCATTAATGTACCCAAAAGACCCTACCACCAAACTCTGAAACCTGATCAATACTTTCAACAGTGTAGTAGTATACAAAATCAACATGCACACTAAATAGTGTTACAATATGCCAATATCAAACTTGTGAAGAAAATGACCAGGAAAGAACTGTTTAACAAATGATCTAGGGTTAGCCCTGCCAAAAGAGGTTAAAGATTTCTATAACAAAAACTTTGAAACACTAAGTAAAAAAGGAAGTTAAAGGGGATGTTAGAAGTTGGAAAAATCTTAAATGGCATGATGTGTATATATATATATATATATATATATATATATATATATATATATATATATATTGCTAGAATACTGAATGTGATATGGAAATTTAATGCCACCCCAATCAAAAGTTCAATTATGAATTAATAAATAAATGAAAATGAATCTTAAAAATTTTTTAAATATGCTGGAGAGATGGCTTAGCTGTTAAGACACATGCCTGCGAAGCCTAAGAACCAAGGCTTGATTCTCCAGGTCCCATGTAAGCCAGATGTAAATGGTGGCACATGTGTCTGGTGTTCATTTGCAGTGGCTAGAGTCTTTGGCATGCCCATTCTCACTTTCTTTCTCTCTGTGTCTCTAATAAATAAATAAATAAAAATAAATCTTTAAAAAGGTCAATTGTGGGGCAGGGGAAATAGCTTAGTGGGTAAGACATTCACCTGCAAAGCCTAAGGACTGTGGTTTGATTCCCCAGAACCCACATAAGCCAGATGTACAAGGGGCACATGCATCTGGAGTTCATTTGCAGTGGCTGGAGGCCCTGGCGTGCCCATTCTCTCTCTCTCTCTCTCTCTCTCTCTCTGCCTCTTCCTCTCTCTGAAATGAATAAATAAATAAAAATATTTTTAAATGTTCAATTATATTCTAAGAGTTAGAAAACAAAGTCCTAATATTCATGAGGAAGCACATAACACCCCCAAACAACTAAAATAACTATAAGCAGAAAGAGCAATGCTGAAGGTACCACAATGCCTGGTCTCAAATTATAACACAGAGCCAAGGTAACAAAAACTATATGGTACCAGCATGTAGATCAATCAAATAAAGCAGAAATAAGCCCACACAACTACTTCCAACTAATTTTCGGCAAAATCATATGTTTGGGGGGGGGAGACAGCTTTTCTAACAAAAGGGAACATTTTCTTTAGTCTCAGTGAAGTTATTTGTGACAAGGTGTGTACGTGTGTTCTGGTGACAAGGTGTGTACGTGTGTTCTGTGTTAGCACTTACTCCCTGCTGGCATGTGCCTGCAGGTGGCTCTGCTAATGTCACCGTGCTTGCTGCCCACATAGCTTCCCAGAGTGTCACTGGCTCTGATGGTCTCAGCTCCTCTTTCATGGGGTACCTGTCCACAAAGGCTCATGTTAGATTAGGCTATGGCCATGTCCTTTAAACACAGGCAGTTATTTTTTCTCATAGGGTGTGTAGCCTCCTACCGCTAGTGATTTTCTACCACTTTACGACAGTAACCCGAAGCCACCAGGGCCTCGATGAGCCTCCTTGCAGCCCTTGGTAATGCTGTGGATATTGTATATTATTCATTGAAAAGAAGACTTTAGGGATGGAGCAGAAGGCTTAGCTGTTAAGGCATTTGCCTGCAAAGCCAAAGAACCCTGGTTCAATTAATTCCCCATGACCCACATAAGCCAAATGCACGAGGAGACGTATGCATCTGGAGTTCGTTTGCAGTGGCTGGAGGCCCTGGCGTGCCCATTCTCTCCCTGTGTCACTTCCTCTGTACTTCTCTCTCTCTCTCTCTCTCTCTCTCTCTCTCTCTCTCTCTCTCTCTCATAAAAAAGAAGGCTTTAAGATATCCTAAATGCAAAATTTATTATTCAGAGAGTAATTTCCAAACAGACATAATTGTCAAAAATGTAATTCCCTGCAATGGACCAAGGAAAGGATATATATTTCACCTTCTTACTAGGTTGTGACTCAATACTCAAAATAAGTAGGAAAATTCCCATTTTATTCTGCTGCTTTCTTCACTAGTATTTTCAACCAGTAATTGGTAAAATTCTGACCCGACTATACAGAAGGTGTGAAACACTGAATTTGCAAATGGAAGGTAAGTCCTGCACTTTGGGATTTTTCTTTTACAGGCTTCTTCCGAAGTGGGGACATCCTCTTTTCAGCTTCAAAGACATTTAAGTGCAAAGGGGTTTTCTGCTGCAGTTTCTCTGAGGCACCACATGTCTCATAACTTTTTGAGAATGTTCAAGGTCCATGGCTGCTCTCATGGCTGTCAGTGAAGACACTTTGTTATTTCTAAAAGTGATTTTATTTGCCATTGAAATCTGGGGTTAAGGTTTCACAATGGGCCAGTAGGGGGTGCAGACAGGGAACAGGGAACTGCTCTGTGGCTCCATTTTCCGAGCACCAATACTTATGTCCATCTTCTCCATAGTATTCCTCTTCTGTCCCTTTTCACGTCCCATACTATCAGCCGTTGGACTAACTGTGGCTTCTTTGGGTTAACCTAAGGGGAGATGGATTGGGGGAAAGTCTCACCTTCCGCACAGTGGAGCATATCACCAAGACGGTGGGATGTCGCTGGTCATCCCTAGGCCAGGATTCACTACCTGCACCCAGCCCTGGAATCTAGGGCTGGGGCCGAGCAGACTGCAAATGTGATCCCTGTACCCAGCTCTGGAGTGACATGGGTGGTTCAGAGCTAAGGAGGAAAAGTCGAGTGCCCAGAAAGTATGAGGGAAAAAGTCTTTCTGAATGTAAGGTGAATGAAGTGTAAGGGTACTATTGGTTTCACCTTAGTCACAGTAGATTTTCTCTGTCTGAGTGCTTGGAGCAATTCGGTTTTGCTGTTGTGGCAAATGAACACATAGATGGATGGACAGATAGACCGGTAACTGGATAGCTGAGGTGGGGGAGTGGTTGGGAATTGTGGCCAGGTGAAATCAGCCGTGTTGCCCGGGTTCCCGCGGCTCGCATTGGTCTTGGTATTTCATGCACGCACGTGCAGTGTGTGGCGTTGCGCCGCTCAGTCATCTTCGGGGCTACCGTGTGCTTTGCGTGTGTTTGCCTCATTTTTTGTACAACCATAATGGAAATCAAGGAAATTCCTGAAAAGGATCAACACAGAGCTACAAACAGACCCAGCTATGCCCTTACTGGTTATTCATCCTAAGTGCTCCATGCATCAGTACAGAGATACTTGCTCAACCACGTTTATAGCTGCTCAATTCTTTATAGCTAAGAAATGGAATCAACACAGATGCCCATCATCAGATGAATAGATAATGAAGTTGTGGTACATTTACACAATTGATTTCAACTCAGCAGCAAGAAAATCCAATACATTGAAAAATGGACAGGCTTGGAATGGATCATATTCAGCGAACTCATACAATCAGAGAAAAACAAATGCTGCGTGGTGTCACTTATCCGTGGTTCCTAACCTGGACCTGCTGGAGTTGTTGACATGCCTGACAGACAACTCAAGGCCCAGACAATCGGGATGGAAGGGTTTGGGCATAGGGCAAGGGGAGGGGGAAAAGCAAACACGAAATCTTTGTCAGTACCAAAAATAACTGGCATGCAAATCTGCCTCAGGCGTAGCAAAATAGCTTGAAGGAACAAATATTGTGGTGACAAGATTCCTTCATGTGTAGGTAAAAAACAAAAAAAGGCAGGTAGCATTGTAATGATTTAAATGTGTGCTTTTCATAGCTTAGAATACAGTGACAAATTATAAACAGTTTTTTTTTTATCTATTCCAATGGGTGTTTTATTTTCAGAATAATTTATAATATTTTTCATAGTTGTGTGTTCTATAAAACTTAAAATATAACTTGAAAGTACTTGTCTAGTTGAAATCAAAATTGTTCAAAGTAAGCTAGCTGGGGGCTAGAAAGATTGGCTTAGCAGTTAAGGCACTTGCCTTTGAAGCCTAAGGACTCAGGTTTGATTCCCCAGTACCCTCATAATCCAGATGCACAAGGTAGCACATGCTATTCATGGAATTCATTCACAGTGGCTAGAGGCCTTGGAATACACATTCTCTCCCCCTCTTCTCTCTCTCATAAATATGAAATTTTTTTTTAAATAAAAGTAAGCCAGCTGGAACCCAGAGATTCACTCTTATAAGCCTAGCATTTTTAGAGAGTTAAGACAGGAAGCTCTCTATGAGTTTAAGGCTAACATCTGCCACAAAGGGTGACCCTGAAGTGGAAAAAAAAAAAAAAAAAAAAAAACCAAAGCAACAAAAGCAAAACAACAGAAAATTATGCCTGGTGAGAGTATCAGCCAATTAGCATTTGGTACCTTCATGAGTATGCTTTAGTGGGATAAAAACTAGCTTATGCCTTGTGGCCTGACATAGGCTGCTGGTAGTATTTACAGGATGCCAGGTGTAGAGAAAGGGGTGATGGCTTTGTGAGGTGACGAAGAGCACAGAGTTGGAAGTAGTGATTGCATGGGGCAGTTTACGAGTAATCCTGTCTTAGGGGTATAAAGCCTGCTCTTCTCTGGCCAAGTGCATATATTATTCTCACCCAGCTGCCCTGAAAGCTGTACACTTCATGTTCACATACATATATTAATGCTACTCTCACTTTTGATTAAAGAAGTCTCTCTTTCCAGATGGCAATGACCAATGGGATGGCCCAAAAGTAAACATAGTGCTGACAAGAAGTGACAGAGGAGTGCTCAGCACTGAAACATATTGATCACACCTTCCATGGCTCAGGGTCCACTGCGGAAGAGGTGGCTGGAGGAATGTAAGAGCCAAAGGAAGGGTAGGACTGCTTACATTGCAACTGTCCAGACAGAAATTGGCCTCGATATTCATGACCTTGCAGTGTCTAGCAATACCTTCACATACCCTCATAAAAGGAGAAAAAAAAAAGATGATGGCATTAAAATAAAAGAGAGACTAATGGAGAGAAGGATGGGATACAATGAAGAGTGGAGTTGTGAAGGGGAAGATGGGGGAGGTAAGGGGAATATAGTTTGTTGTCTGTAAGTGTGGAAGTTGTCAATTAAAAAAAAGAAGAAATAAAGAGTAATCATAAGCAGAAGGGGCCCCGCACTTGCTCATAAACACCCATATCCATATTACGTTTCAATTTCACTCATTGCAGGAAATAAAGGAAATAGAAAGCTAAGAACTAAAGTAAAGAACTGACTTAAGGTTTTTAACTCAAGAGCTATGAACTAAGAGTGGTGGAACACCCACTTAATCTCTGTAAGGCAGAGGTAGGAGGATCGCTGAGTTTGAAGCCAGCCTGAGACTACAGAGTGAGTTCCAGGTCATCCTGAGTAAGACCTTACCTCAAACAAAGAAAGAAAGAAACAGAGGTATATGGTGAAAACTGTAAAATGCTAATGAAAAAAATTAAAGTTCTAAATAAGTAGACTCAGTTTTACCTGGCTGCCAGGTTTTCCTAACTTTAGGGTTTGAAAACAATCCCAACATTCTACCAACTTACTTCTAGATATCACAGAACTTAATCAAAATTCTTTATAGAAATATGGAATACCTGAAGTATCCAACACAATATTTAAAAAGAATAATTTCAAGTTGGAGAGATGGCTTAGCGGTTAAGGTGCTTATCTGCAAAGTCAAAGGACTCAGGTTCAATTCCCCAGGACCCATGTAAGCCAGACGTACAAGGTGACACATGCATCTGGAGTTTGCTTGCAATGGCTGGAGGACCTGGCATACCGATTCTCTCCCCGCCTCTTCAATAATTAAATAAAGGTAAAATAGGGTAAAATAGTTTAAAACAATTAAAGAAGACATAATTTCATGCACTGACACTACCTAACCTGGGTGCTCACAGTATCAATACTTACCAAGAAATGTGATATTGGTGAAAGAATGGACATCTGGATGGGACAAAACTAACCACCTAGGAATTCAGGCAAGCCAATATGCAACTAATCTTTGACAAGGGAGCAAAGACAATTCAATGGAGGGAGCACAGTTTCTTCAATGATGGTCTTGGAGCACCTAAAAACACAGAAGTTAAAATTAAATCTATAAATAAATAAAAATTTAAAAAGGAAGTGCTGGAGAGATGGCGAAGAGGTTAAGGCACCTGCCTGCAAAGCCCAACAACCAGGGCAAAAGTCCCCAGTCTCCATGTAAAGTCAAATGCATAAAGTGGGGCGTGCATCTGGAGTTTGGCACCTCTCTCTTCCTGACTCTCTATGCTTGCAAATAAATTAAATAAATCTAGTTCCTGGTTTTGCACTTCTCATGTACAATGAAGTTTATTTTAAATTTAATATAAAGTGATAAAAATTTATGGAAGATAAAGGGGAAAAGCAAGCCACTTTTGTTTATTAATGAGCTTTAGATAATGGCACCAAAAGCATTGTTATGAAAAGAATGAATTATACCTTTATCCCCATTAAGATTGAAATTGTAGGGGGTAAGTAGAGGGCTAAGTGGTGGAAGGTGTTTTCTTATAAAACCTGCAAGACTACGTTTAATTCCCCAGCCATCCATATAAATCCAGAAGGGCATTCATTTGCAGTGACAGGACCCTGTCATGCCTATAGACACACACACACATTCTCCCTCTCCTTCACATGCACACACAGTTGCATGTGCACACACATGCAAATAAATATATATTAAAGAAAGGATTCAAATAGTATGTTCTGTGAAAGGGAGCATCTTCAGTATTAGGGACTTGCATTCAAAACAGACTAAGTCTTAAAACTGACCATGTTTAATCAAATTACCTTATTAAAATCTTGGCGGGTGATAGGAATAGACACTCCATTGAAGAAATTTACTGATGATAATATAATTGTCCCAGAAGAAGCAAAGATCTTGTAAGGAGTGACACCTCTGTTCCCTCCCTTTGGCCATCTGTTTATTGACATAATGGTCAACCAAGGACTTGGAATTTGCCCAGGAAAAGGCTGAAATCTGATGTTGGGCAAACGAGGCACTTGTTTTACTGAAATGAATTTCACACAGTTATGACAATTTCTCAGACCTCCTCACCGGGCAGACAGGAGCCAAGATGCTGGCCTGTGGTGCCACACCTAGGCCTGGAATCTCATTTTAACTTCACTATTTGAGTGAAAGTTGTGGTTTCAGAGAATGAAAATATTTATTTGATTTTATTTATGATTAATGAATACTAAGTGTGCATATTAATTGGGTTCAGTGTGATGATTCAACACAGTGAACACTGACCGCTCACAAACACTATTTATCTACTCTCATTGATTCTTGACTTCCTCTCCTCTAGAAATCACCCTTTTACACTCAGATGGATGTGTTTAATGTTTTAGTAGTAATTTTTTTCCTTCGTTTCTTCCTCCTAAAATCATCTTCAAACATCAACAGGGAATAAATTATTGTTTGCAAACACCTGTGGTTCAAGTTTTATGCAAAGCAATGTCTTCTAATAATTTAGTTTGTATAGTCTGACTGAATTGCTGTCAATGTGAAAATACCGCTTTCACCTCAAAGGGAATAAGAGTTTGTTCTGGACCCAAATATGAGTGACCATGGTCTAGGAACAAATAAAGATTACCCCAATGACCATGTCACAACATGGCAGCTTCATGAAGCTTTTAGAGTTATATAACAAAGAAAATAATACTTTAAAACACTTTTACATATGTTGTTGAACAGATCAAATAGCAGCTAAAAGATGTTGTCTCATGACACTCTTCGCTTTTGGATTGGTGGAAACTAGAGATCTGTTTGTATATTCCAAAAGAATTTAGGTCACACTTAAAGGTGTGCAATACCTTTCTACTTAAGCAACAAAGGTGTTCTGCAATGATTTGGCTCTGGACCCATCACATCCTTACTTTGCTCACAATCGCTGAAATTCTAACTAGCCAATCAGCCTTGTGAAATGTTCCACAAATGTTCAGTTTGTTGCCAGGGACTTCACTTCACAGTTGCTAATTTAGCAGCATGATTTTAGCATACAATAAATGTACATACAAAATATAAGAAATTATTACTTATACTATTAACCTTTTAAATGACTGCTCATTCATTTTTATCGCTCTCAGTTCAGCTTACATACATTTTCTTCCTCTTGAAACCCTAGGATCCATGTCAGACACAGGATTTCTGGTTTGAAATCAGCCTTTTCTTAAAGAAAGTATAGGCAAAAGAGTTATTTAAGAGTATTTAAAATACTATCTGAGCATATAATAATGATAATTGTATTTGCTGGGTATTTATTGCCTTGTGATGGTTTCATGGAACCATATGGAGAGCTCTGTTTTCTACTTGGATTCAATAACAGTTGTTCCTGTGCCCTGTAAGTGTCCCATGGATGATTTTTTTTTTCCCATGGATTATTTTTTTAAATCAATTTATTTTATTTTATTTTATTTATTTATTTGAGAGAAAGAGGAAGAAGCAGATAGACAGAAAGAGAGAATGGGTGCACCAAGACCTCCAACCACTGCAAAGGAACTCCAGACTCATGTGCCCCCATGTGCATCTGGTTTAAGTGGGTCCTGGGAATGGAACGGGGGTCCTTAGGCTTCTCAGGCAAATGCCTTAACTGCTAAACCATTTCTCGAGCCTGGATGTCTTGTTTATTACATTTTAGCAGTATGGAGTTCAATGAGCTATTGCTACATTATGGCCTTGATAGAAACTAAAAGTTTTATCACTTTGGATGTGCACATAGCTATATTAATGATCTGGTGCATCAATAAGCATGTTTATGCACCAGCTGTTTGCTTTACCTCCATTGCCATAAAATAGCAGACCCTGCATTCTCTCTCTTTTGTTTTGAATTTAACAACTCTTAGAAAAAGAAAAGAAATTACAAAAAAATTCCCAAGCCCCCAAACAAGTCTTTCATAAATGTAAATTTCTGACATGTCCAATGTTATGCACTGTAATCAATGTTTTATGAATATAAAGGATGTTGATATTTTTAACATTCTAACTTACTTTAGATGGAGGCCTGAGCAACACAATTTGTGATTGCAAATAAAACCAATAAAAAGGTTCATTAATCATTTTGCTTATTTCATCGTATCTCATAATCATGCCCTTCCAGAAAAATCTTCCTTAAGCTGATTCTATATGGTCCCTGTTCCATTTTCTACTGAGTTTGTGTCTCTAATTTTCTAATCTTAAAACAATACTTTCAAAAAGTGGCTAAGGTCTTAACAGAATATGTCAAAAACTTCACACATCTGATGTGCTTTAAAATCTCAGTGGCATGGAAAATCACATGAGGATATTAATTAATTTCTTAGGCTGGAAAATTTTCTACCACCTTTAAACTAAAACCAGCATGACACTTGTCACCAGGTTACAGCAACATGTAATTTACATATAATCATACCAGCCCATGGATTATGGCCATGCCATCTAGTTAAGTCACAGAAATCTTGGTGCCTAAAGCTTTTGTCTCTGCTTCACCGCTTAGAATTATAATGATTAAGAAACTTGGGTTAGAGAAATGGCTTAGCAGTTAAGGTTCTTACCTACAAAACCCAGGTACCCAGGTTTGATTCCCCAGTGCCCATATAAGCCAGATGCACAAGGTGGCACATGCCACTGGAGTTTGTTTGTAGTAACTAGAGTTCCTGGTGTACCCATTCTCTCTCTGTGTCTACCTGCCCGTCTCTCCAGCCTCACATAAATAAATAATAAAAATACAGAAACTCATCCATTCTTCATGTCACCCTCTCCACTCTTCTCCCCAGCCTCCCACCACCACTATGCTCTGGCTGCTGGTTCTGTATCTTCTCAGACAGATGTTACTTTGTGAATAGTTTCTTTTTTTGAGTCACTATTTTATATATCTCTCACACTTATAATATTGTATTCCTGTTTTTGGCTTATCATTGAGTTGTAATAATGTTTATGGACTCAGAATAACAATTTCTATCAATACCATGTATGGAGAATGCTTTGTTTTCTTCCCGTTTGTAGCTTCCCTTTTAATTTTCTAAAATGAAGTCTCTCTCTCTCTCTCTCTCTCTCTCTCTCTCTCTCTCTCTCTATATATATATATATATATATATATATATATATATAATTTTATTTGTTTGCAAGGAGAGAGAGAGAATGAGTATATGAGTGTACCAGGGCCTCCAGCCACTGCAAACAAATTTCAGATTCATGTGCCCCTCTGTTCATCTGGATTACATGGATATGGCTTTGGTAGGCAAGGACCTTAACCACTGTTGCAGTCAGGTTTGCATTGCTGGCAGAAATCACCTGACTAAGAGCAGCTTGTGGGGAACAAAAAAGTTTATTTTGGCTTACAGATTCTAGGGGAAGCTCCATGATGGAGGGGGAAAACGATGGCATGAGCAGAGGGTGGACATCGCTTACTGGCCGACATAAGGAAAGAATGCCGAACACTGGCAAAGGGGAGCTGGCTATAACACTCATAAGCCTGCCGCCAACAATATGCCACCTCGAGGAAGCTTTGATTTCCAATTGCCATGAGCTGGGGAATCTATAAGTTCATGGGGGCCACCTGAATCAAACCACCATGCCACTTTACCATCTCTCCAGCCCCCTTTTAATTTTCTAGCACTGATTTGAAAATCCCTTGTCACTTTCATAGTGCATTTAATAAATCATGTCTGCTTTGCTACACCCTTTCTAGCATAACCTTGTCATATGTAAGGTCACGGATATTTTCGCTTTTCTTTTATTATAAGTTCACACTTTCAAAACTTATTGTTTTCATGTGACATTTCCTGGAAAGACAGGAAGAAATACTTACTGGCCACAGATAGAAAGAATACAGTTGACTGACCAAGAAAATGATTCCAGCCAAGTCTCGCTTAGGAAACCACTGAGTTTGTTGGGGTTTCAGAGAGGATGGTTGACTCAAAGGCAGATGTGACCAGATCTGTGTCAAAATGGAACTTTTAATGAATAAATGAACAGAAAGTCCAATACTGAGCTAATGGGCTTTTAGAAAGCATTAAAACCAAATCAACCATTCACTCAGGGTCCCTTGGCAGTCCATTTCAACCAAGCATAGAATTTCCTTCAGGAACCCTAATTCCTAGAGCTCTCAATAGTACCCTAAACAGATAAGTTAGAGAAAAAGGCAGGGAAAGTTCATCCTCATGGGAGATAGTAGGAAAGGTAGAGGTGATGTTGTCTCTAGATGGTGAACACAGACTCATTTATTGAATACCCTAGAGACACGACTAAATAAGTGAAGAAATAAAAACAAAACTGGTAAGCAAATTCAGTTAATACATAGAATTAAAATTCGGCACACAAAACCTAGTATGATTTCTAAATATTAGTAATGATAATATATCCATAAGTGCATTTAAAGGTTAATTCCATTTATAATAGCAACAGTAAAAAAAAAAAAAGCATACATGCTTAGTATAAATGTAAATGGGGGAGGTTAAATAACACACTTCAAAAGCTATGTGACAATAATACAGGGAACTGAAAAAAAGCACATATAACAGAAAGCTATGTCCCGTGGTCATGAATTAGAAGAATTAAATGTAAGCATGTCCACGGTATCCAAAAATGATTTACAGATTCACTATAAAGTACTAAAATTCCCATGGAATTTTTCTTATAAATATATTTTTAAAAATCCTTAGTTTCATATGGAATGTAAAAAGACTGAAAATATCTGAAATAATCTTAAGCAAAAGAACAAAGCTGGACGTATTGCATTATGCTCCTATTGATTTATTGGGGCTGACCAGCAGAGCCCGAGGATAGAGATATAGGAACTGCTCATTCAATTGCAGGCTCTTTGTAAAATAAAGCCTTATTTTTCTCTTTTCATTGGTATTTCTAAGACAGATTAGCTTAGTGCTAGGGTAGAAACAATGAGAAATCCTCCCTACTGTGCAGAATGGGGAAGGCAGTTGCTCATGTTCTAAGAATTGTAAAACCCTGCACAAGTTCCATTCCTGAGGGAGAGGCTCCTAAGGGCATAACGCTTTACTTGCATTTCTCAGGAAGGGCAGTGAAGCTTTCCATGACCCCTTGGGTTACTGATACCAAACACTGAGTATTTGCAGGAAGGGGAGAGTCATGAGTAATGAGCCGGTCTCCGAGTAGGTGCAGGAAATTACATCTGGCCCATGGCATTAGAAGTGTCCAGAGTTGGAGGAAGAACAAGACCACTGAGAAAAGCTGGCTCTCCAAACCCCTGCGCAGAGCTCATCACCAAGACTGATTTTTGAGGTGGACAGGAGAACACTATGGCTGTGCCCTCTCTGTCACTCAGACTACACCGTGTGGCTGTTTGAATCTACAAACCAGAACTCAGCAGGGAAAGAAACCAAACCCTGCAGCTCCATGTTTTGAATCTGGCTTCATGATGGAATCGCCTGCTCCAAAGGGCTAGGGTAGCCCAGCTCAGCAGCCTGTTGCCTGTAGCATACACAAGCTGAGTCTTAGGCTGGCTTCACTCTGAATCTACAGCTTTTCTTGCTAGCCAGTTGATGGTCCTGCATCTCCTACATCATGTAATCTCCATTGCAGTTTAAGCTTCACATTTACAGCATCACACAAGGGAATTCCAGGGTTTCCTTGCAGGGAATCCAACCCTTCCACACGTAACATGGCCCCTGCAGCTTTGCAGAACCATGGCAAAAAAAAAAAAAAAAAATTCCATCTTCCATCTGCCATGTCTACCAAACAATTACCGCGTGGATAATGTTAGCAATTTCTGTTGCCAGCAGAGGATGCAGCCTGGCTCCTTGCATCTAAGGCAGGAATGTCCTTGAGTTAGCCCTTGTAATCTTCAATTTGATGGAGATCAGAGAATGGCCTCCCCTCTTATCTCTTGACAAAAGGAGTTTTCTAGATCTGGTTTACCATAAACAACATGAGTCCCTCTTTGGTAAGGAGTTCCTCTTTCCTAGAATTAAGGTTTGAATATGATCCTGGCATTGTGGTTGGTTAAGCTTAGACCTAAAACTTGGCTCTTCCTGAGCCAGCTGCCCAAGTTCACACCAGTCAGATCCCTCTCAGAACTTACCTGAGCCTGAGAGTGAAGGCCACTTGAATAGGTTACAGATGCTGACCAGGTGGACAAGGTATCTCTCTTCTTGGCTATTCATCTCTCTGACACCTGAACCTCCAGGACCCGACTCTGGTAG